>NC_138539.1:12305678-12825678 GCF_964234715.1 Podarcis melisellensis | reverse complement strand
AGATGTTGCGCCCGGTGCGGCCGGCCCCCCCTGCACCCCCCACGCTACGCCACTGAATTGGTGAGTAGTATTGTCTATGCTAGGGATGCGGGTAGCACTGTGGGTGAAACCACAGAGCCTAGGACTTGCCGATCAGAAGGTTGGCGGTTCAAAACCCCATGATGGGGTGAGCTCCCGTTGTTCGGTCCCAGCTCCTGCCAACCTAACAGTTCGAAAGCATGTCAAAGTGCAAGTAGATAAATAGGTACCACTCAGGTGGGAAGGTAAACGGCGTTTCCGTGCACTGCTCTGGTTCTCCAGAAGTGGCTTGGTCATGCTGACCACATGTCCTGGAAGCTGTACACCAGCTCCCTCGGCCAATAAAGCGAGATGAGCGCCACAACCCCAGAGTCGGTCACGACTGGACCTAATGGTCAGGGGTCCCTTTACCTTTACCTTTTATTGTCTATGCTGACTGGAGTAGCTCTCTGAGGTTTTGAGGAGGGAGTGTCTCTGAGCGCTACCTGGGGATCCCGGGGTTTGAATCAGGGTCCTTCTGCCTGCAGCTACATCCCTTCCTCCTCTCTCTTCACAACTATTTCTGGAAAGAGAAATAGCTGGGTAACATTCTGCTAGCTGGGTGACGGTCTGACTCAATTATGTTCCCTCCGCTTCTATAATTTTTATGTCAAGTGCCGATTGGTAGTGCTAAGTTTTTAAAGTTTTAAAGGTTGCACTATTTTAAACATAGCACTGTTTTTATCTTTTGTTTTGCTCATGAGCCACTTTGGATGGGCGTTTGCACCAGATTAAAAAACAAAAAGCAGCCTTGATATATTTCAAAGGAATAAAAGTAACAAAATAAGTTAAGCACTAACGGGGGTGCAGCAGCATTCGGGGCAGATCACAGTTGGTTCACCGAGGAGATTTTAACTGCCATGACTCTTGCTTCAAGCAGCAGTTAGGGCTGGGGCCTGCTATCCTTTTCGGGCCTGTGGACACATTTGTAAAATGGAATGTTAGAGCTCGTCTAGTCCATTGTTGTTGGAGTTTAGTCGTTTAGTCGTGTTCAACTCTTCATGACCCCATCGACCAGAGCACGCCAGGCCCTCCTGTCTTCCACTGCCTCCAGCAGTTTGGTCAAACTCATGCTGGTAGCTTCGAGAACACTGTCCAACCATCTTGTCCTCTGTCGTCCCCTTCTCCTTGTGCCCTCCATCTTTCCCAACATCAGGGTCTTTTCCAGGGATTCTTCTCTTCTCATGAGGTGGCCAAAGTATTGGAGCCTCAGCTTCAGGATCTGTCCTTCCAGTGAGCATTCAGGCCTGATTTCCTTAAGAATGGATGCGTTTGATCTTCTTGCAGTCCATGGGACTCTCAAGAGTCTCTTCCAGTACCATAATTCAAAAGCATCAATTCTTCAGCGATCAGCCTTCTTTATGGTCCAGCTCTCACTTCCACACATCACTACTGGGACAACCATAGCTTTTACTATACAGACCTTTGTTGGCAAGGTGATGTCTCTACTTTTTAAGATGCTGTCTAGGTTTGTCATTGCTTTTCTCCCAAGAAGCAGGCGTCTTTTAATTTCGTGGCTGCTGTCACCATTTACAGTGATCATGGAGCCCAAGAAAGTAAAACCTCTCACTGCCTCCATTATCCCATCCCAAACAGAACCCAAGGACCAGAGCACTTTGCCGTACTGTGGCTTCCAACAGAAGTAGATCATAAAGTTCAACAAAAAAAGTAGAAGACCCAGTGGATCAGTTCATTCTCTAATCAGTTTATGCATAAGGTCCATATATGTGAAAGTGTCAATTCCACCTGTCTGTTCATAGAGTCCAACCATCCACACAAAAGGTTGTTGCAGTTCCATAGAATCCTTTCACAGAGTCTAAGGCAAGGATTTCCAGAATATTAGCCTTGTTTCACCGTCCTAGGCTTCATCAGTAGTACAAACACTAGGTAATGCAAATAAATTGTTGTTTGTTGTTTAGTCATTTAGTCGTGTCCAACTCTTCGTGACCCCATGGACCAGAGCACGCCAGGCACTTATATGCCTGTTGTCTTGGTCCATGGAGTTTTCTTGGCAGGGATACTGGAGTGACTTGCCGGTTCCTGCTCCAGGTGGATCACATTTGGTCAAAACTATCCACTATGACCTGTCCATCTTGGGTGGCCCTGCACAGCATAGCTCATGGCTTCTTATTCCAGCCCCTTTGCCACGGCAAGGCAGTGATCCATAAAGGGGAATGCAAACAAATACAATATTGTAATCTCTCACATTTTTACAGCAGAAATAATATAAAACCATCAACAACCATACAGACCATATATGGTACCACAGGACAGTGGATCTTATAGCATAGTAGTAGCTGCTGTAAGCAGTAACTTTTACAGAGTAGAGTTATATGGACAAGCACAATATTGATTCGAGAAACAGGAGTTGCTCCCTCCAATTGTGGAGGCAGAGTGTTGCCATCATGTCCAGTAGCCATCAATAACCCTCTCCGTGAATTTCGCAGAATCATCTAATTGTAGAGTCGGAAGGGGCCATGAGGATTGTTCAGTCCAACCCCCTGCAAAGCGGGAATCTTTTGCCTAACGTGAGTCTCCAACCCGAGATTAAGAGTCTCGTGCTTTACCCAGCGACGGAGCATATGCCCGCGCTGCCCAGGATGGGCACGCTCCCGAGGGGTGTGTGGCATGGAGGGTGCCCTCCCATGCGCGGGATAGCCGCTCGGGTGCCTGGAGCAGCGCACGCTCCCTCCAGCCAGGGGCGGAGTGAGCTGCCCACGGGGACAGAGCAAGCCGCTCACAGCGGCGGAGCAACCTGCCCATGGCGGACATTCGGCGCACCGCCTGCCCGCGACTCCCAAACCTCCCCCAGTTGTCAAAATGAAGGGGGAAGGGAGGAATGCTGCTGGCAAAGCGGCGCAGCTCCTCCTCTTACCCCAATGGCTCAGGGTAGGCTTGGGAGTCGTAGGTGAGCGGCGTGCCAAATGTCACTCCCCCTCAGGGATGGCACCTGGAGTGGTTCGCCCCCACCATACTCCTCTTCCTCTGCCACTGGCTTTACCAACTTAGCTATCCTACATGTGTCTACTCAGAAGTCTCATTGACCCAATGGAGCTTACTCCCAGGTAAAGGATTACAGCCTCAGTCTACAGATTAAACTCGGACTCTGTGAGAGCATGAGGATCACAGAAGCTCTTGGCTAGCCTAATAATAATAATAATAATAATAATAATAATAATAATAATACAGTGGTACCTTGGGTTATGTACGCTTCAGGTTACAGATGCTTCAGGTTACAGACTCCGCTAACCCAGAAATAGTACCCTGGGTTAAGAACTTTGCTTCAGGATGAGAACAGAAATCGTGCAGCAGCAGCAGGAGGCCCCATTAACTAAAGTGGTGCTTCAGGTTAAGAACAGTTTCAGCTTAAGAACGGAGCTCCGGAACAAATTAAGTACTTAACCTGAGGTACCACTGTATTGTTAATAATAAAGCAATAAAACATCAAACATTAAAAACTACCCTAAACAGGGCTGTCTTCTAAAAGTCAGATAGTTGTTTATTTCCTTGACATCTGATGGGAGAGCGTTCCACAAGGTGGGCGCCACTACCGAGAAGGCCCTCTGCCTGGTTCCCTGTAGCTTCACTTCTCACAGTGAGGGGACCGCCAGAAGGCCCTCGGAGCTGGACCTTAGTGTCCCGGCTGAACAATGGGGGTGGAGACGCTCCTTCATAATTGTGGATGGGGAAAATGTTCCCCATCAGTCCACATTAATGGGATCCAGAATTCTGTCTAATCCTCTTTTAAAGCCAGGTAGGTTGGTGGTCATCACCGCCTCTTGCAAGAGTGAGTGTCATAGTTTAAGTAAGTGTTTTTGTGAAGAAGGACTTAATTTTATCTGTCTTGAATCTTCCAAGAATCAGCTTCATTGGTTTCCCATGAGTACAGTGGTACTTCAGGTTAAGTACTTAACCTGAAACTGTTCTTAACCTGAAGCACCACTTTAGCTAATGGGGCCTGCTGTTGCTGCTGCGCCACTGGAGCATGATTTCTGTTCTCATCCTGAAGCAAAGTTCTTAACCTGAGGTACTATTTCTGGGTTAGCGGAGTCTGTAACCTGAATCATATGTAACCTGAAGCGTCTGTAACCCGAGGTACCACTGTGCTAGCGTTGCAGAGAATCTGTCGTGGGCACACACACAAACACACTCTCCCACCAAGCACACATCACCTCTTACTGTATTGACTTTCTTCCTTCAAGTTAATTTCAGGGCAGGGAGAAGACCACCTGGGAGCCACAGGAGGCCTCTGTGTCTACAGGTGACGATTGAATCATGAGCTATGAGCACTAGGTGCAGCAGAAGGGGAAGGTGTCAAAGCAGCAGCAGCTAGGAGAGACAAACAGGATTTAAAAATACATTGTTAAAAAAAATTACATAGTTGAAACGTTGAGGAGGACATAAAACTAAAAGGGTAAAGGGACCCCTGACCATTAGGTCCAGTCGCAGATGACTCTGGCGTTGCAGTGCTCATCTCCCTTTATTGGCCAAGGGAGCCGGCGTACAGCTTCCGGGGCATGTGGCCAACATGACTACGCTGCTTCTGGTGAACCAGAGCAGCGCACGGAAATGCCGCTTACCTTCCCGCTGGAGTGGTACCTATTTATCTACTTGCACTTTGATGTGCTTTCGAACTGCTAGGTTGGCAGGAGCAGGGACCGAGCAATGGGAGCTCACCCCGTCGCGGGGATTCGAACCACCGACCTTCTGATCGGCAAGTCCTAGGCTCTGTGGTTTAACCCACAGTGCCACCCGCGTCCCAATGGGGAGGACATAAGTTGCATCAAATGCTGCATGAGCTGTATTCTTCTCCTGCAGTTGGACTTCCCTTCTTTTCTCTCCATACTTACTCAGAATCAACCCCAGAGACTCCCCCAACCCCCTGGAGCAATTTTTGAGGATGTTGGGGGGAGTCCTTCAGGAGAGAGCCCAGGTGGGGAAAGTTCCATTGCTACCACAGAATGTCAACACCCAATAGTTGTACAGTAGTACCTCTAGTTACAAACTTAATTTGTTCCAGAGGTCCGTTATTAACCTGAAACTGTTCTTAACTAGAAACTTGCTTTCGTTAACGGGGCCTCTTGCTGCCGCTGCGCCGCTGGCACACAATTTCTGTTCTCAACCTGGGGCAAAGTTCTCAACTCGAGGTAACTCTTCCAGGTTAGCGGAGTTTGTAACCTGAAGCGTTTGTAACCTGAGGCGTTTGTAACTCGAGGTACCGCCGTACTCCTTTGAAATCACTGTTTTGGGGTTGAAAATCAAATCTGGAGATTGTTTGAGACTGTCAACGCCGTCACACACTAATTTCCAGATTTTGGGAGCCCTCCAATATCAATAAACCAAAAGGTCAGAAGTGACACATCTTCAATTTACAGGCAGCGAGACAAAGAAAAATTGTTTTGAAAATAGCTTTGAACATGGTATTTTGAGGCAAATTCCAACATCCTTTCTGGATCAAAGACCAGTTTGCCAGGCCATTAATACAACCCTATAGATCAGTGTGGGTCTGCAGACTTCAGGGGGGTCTGTGTAACCCACCCAGGGGGGTCTGTGGCACCATTCAAATAACAAAAACTACCATGGAGATATAAAAAATATTCAAAAGTAGGGGGCCCATGACTTGGCTTTTGGGGAAAAAAGAGGTCCACACTATTTAGCTGATTGGGAGCCACTGCTATAGCTACCTACTCAGAAGAAAGCCCCATTGAGTTCAGTGGGACTTTCTCTCCAGGTAAATGTGTAGCAGAAATGCCATCTTCTTAAGGGGATTGAGGGGGCCTGTGCACGACATTGTACAACATCATGACGCCATGCACATAACAGCTCATGACGTCCTGATGGTCTGTGCACAGCGCCAGCGGGCGGAACCAAATGCGTCCTGAATATTGAAGGGGCTTGGTCCCCTCAAAAATACTTTGGGGACCCTGAAACTTCCTCAGCCCCATGGTGCTTGTTATGTACTGAGTTGAATAGGATCCAAAATGCAGCAGTCTGATTGGTCCTAGAACTACAGTATAGGATTCAGAATGCAGCAGTCTGATTGGTCGTAGAACAATAGGACCCAGAATGTAGCAGTCTGATTGGTCCACAGGAGCCACCCAATCCAGCTCCAGGTAGAAGTGAATCCACAACCTGATTGGCCTACAGGAGAATCCCGGAATTAGCCAATCACATGGGGCCCATTGTGTAAATAATGTATATAAAGCAGACATTCTGGGGGAACTTCCATTCCTCCTCACCACTATGAGCTGAATGAAGAGCATGAAATCCACTCTCGACTCCGAGTATATTTCAGCGCTCCTTGGTGTATAGGATTGCAGCCTTAAAGGATGTGAGGCAACCACCAAGAGTCCTGAAAATATCATTTCCTCTGCAGAATGGGAAGCTGGATGCTCCTCTGAACTGCAGTCTGGCTCCTTAATATTCCCAGTAGCATAGTTCACACACTTTATCACAAAAGGAGCTTTGAGTTCTTAGGGTTTAAGCTTGTCCTTGATTAGGCTGGCTTGGAATGTCTCCCCCCCCCCCACCATTGTTTGCCAGTGTCTGATTGGAATGCACAAAAGCCCCCAGTTGCTAAGATTAAGGCTTTGTTTCACAGTTCTTGGATTACTTACTAGGTAGGCCCCCATCTTTTGTTCCTCTGCTCATTCATTTGCCAAATGGGGTAAAGGTGCTCTGAATTGGTTGGGCTTAAACTGGGATTAGGAACCACGTGCAATGTTCAAACAATGGGTGGCTTTATGAACCTTTTTTAAAGCCTACCTTCACAGCAGCTCAACTTTTTTTTTTAAGTGTGATGATGTCTATAGGAATGTCTGGTCCTTTTACAGGTGCTACCAGACTGTTACTGCTTTCAGGTGAGATTCAATCACCTATTTTCAAAGTTGGGTTGCGTGTTCAAAGTGAATCGGAGATTTTTTTCCATAACCAAACCGCTTTCCCTAAAAAGTAATTGAAGGTGCAAGATAACCATTTCTTGCCTAATCTCCCCACAAACACATCAGAATGGAGGGTCAATAAACAGATCACATGGAAGCAGCTTATTGGTTCAGGTTTCACCTTTTTGACACTAACCTTATACTGCAAGTGAATCTACTAGTTTACTTTCCTCCCTCGTTGCTTTTACTCTCTGTTTTATCGTTTCGATTCCATTGTTTCCATCGCATTTACTATTGCTGGCTGCCCCTGAACTACGTACGCATATCAAAGGGCAGAGTGGACATTTGTAAAATAAAACGATCAAATAAAACAAGATAACGTGGAATGAATGGGAAAGGGCTGGAACATTTTTCCACCTGTGAGCTTTGCTTGATTCGAAACTCCACATCAAAGCCCAGCTCCCCTCTCGGCTATTTCTTCTTGTCCCTACAGAAGGTGCTCAAACCCGTAAACATGTTTTGTTTTCTAGGGAAACCAGCCTGGCAACTCCTGAATGCAGAATTCCACACCCACCCTTGACCCAAGTACATACCGAGTGTACATACTGTCTGGTTTGTTGAGAAAGTACTCGAATATTTATATAGATTCTCTGATGTTCTTCTCTTTTGAAGGCCTTCAGAATATCTTCCCTTGTCCCCCACCTCTCACCACCACCTTGAGAACAAACTGTCATATTCTGACTGTGATGTGATGCCAGTGACGCCGAGTAGGAACCAAAGTGTTCCAAAAATGGTTGTATGGAGGGAATTTAATAAGGAGGAACACTAAGGAACAGAAACCAACAGCAGCACAGCCATTTTATCAGCGGCATATTTCTTCATGTCAAGGTGTGGGACTCGTCCTTTGGGTAGTGAGTGGAGGTTCCCCAGGCAAACAAAGTCTAAGAAATGTTCAGCTATCTATACTTACGTTGTGTTTGGAGCATGACAAACCAGGAAAATCAAGTGTCCAACTAGAAAAGGTTTTGGACTTTACGGTCCATCATGTATAATCGCTTTGCTTAGCTCCTGGAAGCAACTCCAAGAGAAGTACAGTGGTACCTCGGGTTAGAACTTAATTCGTTCCGGAGGTCCGTTCTTAACCTGAAACTGTTCTTAACCTGAGGTACCACTTTAGTTAATGGGGCCTCCTGCTGCCACTGTGCTGCCGCCACAAAATTTCTGTTCTCATCCTGAAGCAAAGTTCTTAACCCAAGGTACTATTTCTGGGTTAGCGGAGTCTGTAACCTGAAGCATCTGTAACCTGAAGCGTCTGTAACCCGAGGTAACACTGTACTTCCTTTCCCGTGGTGCCAGGCTTAATCCAAAGGAACCACTATCCTGCATATCCATACAAGGCTCAGGTTTCCATGTGTCACCTATTCTTGCTGTTATGGAAGGATGAAACCCGTAGCAGAAACAGTGGAACCTCGGGTTGCGAATGTGATCCGTGCAGGAGGCACGTTCGCAACCCGCAGTGCCGCATCTGCGCACACCAGTGGCGTAGCGTGGGGGGTGCAGAGGGGCCGTCCGCACCGGGCGCAACATCGAGGGGGGGCGCTAATCTAGTGGAAGAGACTCGAGTGCTAAAATCCACCGGTTGGGGGCGCAAATTACTTGCCTTGCCCCAGGTGCTGACAACCCACGCTACGCCACTGGCGCACGCACAGGATATGATTTGGCGCTTCTGCGCATGCACGAAGCACAATTTAGCACTTCTGCGCATGCACGAGCGCTGAAACCCAGAAGTAACCTGTTCCAGTACTTCCGGTTTCTGTGTGGCACACAACCCGAAAATGCGTAACCTAAAGCATCTGTAACCCGAGGTACCACTGTATAGCGATTCTGAAGGAGAAAGAGCTCTCAGCACACCTGTGAGATCAGAACTTGGAAACAGCCAATTAACTAATGGGGATGGTATGTAATTTCTATCAAGGCTTTATTTTTTGGTTTTGCCTCCATTTTCTATGTGATTTTCTAGTGATGTTACAAACTATTTTGCTTTTAAAAAAAGAAAAGAAATATTTACCTGAAGGTTCATTCTTCCCCCTTCCTGTCAAGTCTAGCTAATTATCTTTGCACAGGAGAGAATGTTTTAAGATGGTGTGTGTGTGTGTTACGGGCTAAGCTTGGATCCTAGAACAATAGGCAGGCAGGATTCTAGTATGCAACAACCTGATTGGCCTGCAGGGGCAGCCAAATCAGGCTCCAGAATCAACCAATCAGATGGGACTCATTGTGTAAATAATGTATATAAACCCTGAGGTTTTTTGGGGGAATTCATTCACTGTTTTTCGAGCTGCAATAAAGAGCATTAAATCACTACATGACTCTGAGTATATTTGGGGAGGGGGGACGGATACCAGAAATAAGGAGGTCTTTGCCACAGCAACGACACAACCACACCCCTGACCTTGTAAAGGCCCTGCGTCTTCAAGGGTATATGAACGAGAATTTAGTCAGCCTAGTTATGGCAGACTCCGAACAAAATATAGATCACAGGTTGTGCCTAATTGTATGTGCTGGTTTTATGAGACCCATGACCACTGAGCCAAGACTGTTGGTGTCAAAGAGCTATTGTTCAAACCTCCTCGGCTGTAATGTATGCTCTGTTTCCTCCTTCGCTAGCCCTCCGTGGGTTCTGCCTCCTTGGGTCATTACCCGCATTTCATTTCAGAAACTGCCATTCGCAGCCATTAAGCATTGGTATTAAAATACATGATGCATTAGGCCTATATATAGGTGGGAAATGTGGATAATGGTCAGAACGTTCTCTGAACTGGAAGGTTTTCGCTTTGATCCACCAAGAGCAAAAAGAGAGAGCAAAGGGCGGATGCAGAGTCCTTCCCGCAGGATTTGCCAAAAGAACGATCCGTCTTGTTCACGGGGCCTGTAGCTCAGCATCCTTCTCACATGTACTAATGCACTTTCCCTTCTCTAGTATTTCATTCATATATATGTATATATATATGTTGGTGGTGTTGTTGTTGTTTAGTCGTGTCCGACTCTTCGTGACCCCCTGGACCAGAGCATGCCTGGCACTCCTGTCTTCCACTGCCTCCTGCAGTTTGGTCAAACTCATGCTGGTAGCTTCAAGAAAACTGTCCAACCATCTCGTCCTCTGTCTTCCCCTTCTCCTTGTGCCCTCCATCTTTCCCAACATCAGGGTCTTTTCCAGGGAGTCTTCTCTTCTCACGAGGTGGCCAAAGTATTGGAGCCTCAGCTTCAGGATCTGTCCTTCCAGTGAGCACTCAGGGCTGATTTCCTTCAGAATGGATAGGTTTGATCTTCTTGCAGACCATGGGACTCTCAAGAGTCTCCTCCAGCACCATAATTCAAAAGCATCAATTCTTTGGCAATCAGCCTTCTTTATGTTCCAGCTTTCATTTCCATACATCATTACTGGGAAAACCATATCTTTTACTATACGGACCTTTGTTGGCAAGGTGATGTCTCTACTTTTTAAGATGCTGTCTAGGTTTGTCATTGCTTTTCTCCCAAGAAGCAGGCGTCTTTTAATTTCGTGGCTGCTGTCACCATCTGCAGTGATTATGGAGCCCAAGAAAGTAAAATCTCTCATTACCTCCATTTTCTTCCCCTTCTATTTGCCAGGAGGTGATGGGACTAGTGGCCATGATCTTTTTTTTTTTTTTTTTTTGATGTTTTTGCGCTGGTACCTCGGGTTAAGTACTTAATTCTTTCTGGAGGTCCGTTCTTAACCTGAAGCTGTTCTTAATCTGAAGCACCACTTTAGCTAATGGGGCCTCCCGCTGCTACTGTGCCGCCGGAGCACGATTTCTGTTCTCATCCTGAAGCAAATAATATATTATTATTATTATTAATAATAATAATAATAATAATAATAATAATTGATAAAAAGGCAAACAGCTAATCTGAAACATGTTGATCTGAAGCTGATAGCTGATTTGAGAAGTCAAATCCCAAAGCCGTTCTAATATAAACCAATCAACTTTCAAGCACAATGTAATATATGGCTATTTGTGTTGAAGAAAGAAAGACTGGCTGTTTAAAAGTGAAGTGCAATGCATATGGAACAAATACAAAATCCACACATTTCATAGGATGCTAATGAAATCCTGAAAAGATGAAAAGCTCTTACTGATTAGTAAAATACAGGCTCCAAATCTATTTCACAGTTGACCACAGCCAAACGAATTCTGCTCAAACTGTCCACATTCCATAAACCTTCACAACTGGTACTATATACATCTGTTATCTAGCTTAAAAAATGCTGCAGGGTTCTGTAATTTTAATGCAAATTGCAAACATCTTCTGAACTGGGGGGAAAAAATTAGTGATGGAGTCGTCTTGGATCTATTTTGACTTTTTTTTTAACTTGGTCAAATAAATAGTAAGTAAATTGGAACCCTCAAAGCATTGCATGCATCAGGGATGAGGACTTTTGTGGTTGGACTCAGCCCTGGGCCACTAGTCAGGGACGATGGGAGTTGTAGTCTAGCAATGTTTGGAAGGGAGTTTGGAGGCTCCCCATTCCTGGCACAGAGTCACACAAACGTGTCGACTGCACATTTATCTCAGGGCATTTCTGACTCAAAAGTTTTCTTCCTCTTTTTTTGGTTCTTAAGACTGAAGGGGTCCATTATTCTGCTTGCAATATGCACATGAGTAAGGCAAGTTGTGAAACTGAGGTCCTCATATAACTGATGAAAGCCCTCTGGGAATCTTAAGTCCCACTGCTAGGGAGCAGCTTCTACATAGAATCATAGAGTTGGAAGAGACCACAAGGGCCATCGAGTCCAACCCCCTGCCAAGCACCATCAGAGCACTCCTGACATATGGTTGTCAAGCCTCTGCTTAAAGACCTCCAAAGAAGGAAACTCCAGCACACTCCTTGGCAGCAAATTCCACTGTTGAACAGCTCTTACTGTCAGGAAGTTCTTCCTAATGTTTAGGTGGAATCTTCTTTCTTGTAGTTTGGATCCATTGCTCCGTGTCCGCTTCTCTGGAGCAGCAGAAAACAACCTTTCTCCCTCCTCTATGTGACATCCTTTTATATATTTGAACATGGCTATCATATCACCCCTTAACCTCCTCTTCTCCAGGCTAAACATGGAGGCAACTTTCAGTGTAGACAAAAATGCCCTGTGCAAATCAAAATTGGGGAAAATATTTTGATTCCAAAGGAGAATAGGGTGCAGCCTGAAGGCACATGATGCGCCAATCTTGTTTTGGCTGAGCAAATCTATTATTATTATTATTATTATTAATACCCCGCCTATCTGGCTGGGTTTCCCCAGCCCCTCTGGGCGGCTCCCAACCAAATACAGTGGTACTTCTGAATGCAAACGGGATCTGTTCCAGAGCCCTATTCACATCCTGAAGTGAACGTAACACGCGACTGCTCATCTGCGCATGTGCAGGTCTTGTTTTGCCACTTCCGTGCATGCGCGTGACATCATTTTGAGCGTCTGCGCATGTGTGAGTGGCGAAACCCGGAAGTAACGTTCTCTGTTACTTCTGGGTCACCATGGCACGCAACCCGAAAATGCTTATCCTGAAGCATATTCATCCCGAGGTATGTCTGTATTAAAAACACAATACAGCATTAAACATTAAAAACTGCCCTAAACAGGGCTGCCTTCAGATGTCTTCTAAAAGTAAGATAGTTGCTTATTGCCTTGACATCTGCTGGGAGCATGTTCCACAGGGCAGGTACCACTTACGAGAAAGCCCTCTGCATTGTTCTCTGTAACTTGGCTTCTCGCAGGGAGGGAACCACCAGAAGGCCCTTGGCGCTGGACCTCAGTGTCCGGGCAGAACGATGGGGGTGGAGACGCTCCTTCAGGTATACAGGACCAAGGCCATTTAGGTCTTTAAAGGTCAGCACCAACACTTTGAATTGTGCTCGGAAACGTGCTGGGAGCCAATGCAGATCTCTCAGGACTGGTGTTATATGGTCTCGGCAGCCACTCCCAGTCACCAGCCTAGCTGCCGCATTTTGGATTAATTGCAATTTCCTTCAAAGGTAGCCCCATGTAACGTGCATTGCAGTAGTTCAAGTGGGAGATAACTAGAACCTGCACCACTCTGGCAAGACAGTCTGCGGGCAGGTAGGATCTCAGCTAGTATACCAGATGGAGCTGGTAGACAGCTGCCCTGGACACAGAATTGACCTGCGCCTTCATGGACAGTTGTGAGTCCAAAATGACCCCCAGGCTGCGTACATTGTCCTTCGGGGGCACAGTTACCCCATTCAGGACTAGGGAGTCCTCCACACCAGTCCAACCTTGTCCCCCAAGAACAGCACTTCTGTCTTGTCAGGTTTAACCTCAATTCTTTTACATAGAATTGCTCCCTTAGAATGCCTTACCAATGCTGGGTACAAGACCACTAGTTTATTGAAGATCAAACTCTCTTACAGTCCTACCTTGGTTGTTGAACGCCTTTGTATTCATCCGTTTTGGCTCCCGAATGCCGCAAACCCAGAAGTGAGTGTTCTGGTTTGCAAACTTTCTTTGGTAGCCGAATGTCTGATCGTGCTTCTGTGGCTTCTTGCAGCCATTCAGAAGCCCCACCTTGGTTTCTGAACATTTTGGAAGTCGAACGGACTTCTGGAATGGATTCCGTTTGACTTCTGTTGTACCACTGTATTTTCTGTCTTCTCCTCTTCTTGGCAGCATCCATTGAGAGCAGTAAGAAAAAGTTGGACTGCGAAAGAGAAATCTAGCCCATTGTTTCCAGAGCAGTCATCCCATCATAAAGCTCTATGCACCACTGTTAACTCCTGAAGACAGAAACTAGTGTCTAAACCTGGGAGGAGGGGAGCATTCAGAAGCCAGAGCTGCAGATTTCCACCCTCTCAGTCAAATCTCCATGTTTGCCCACCCAAGCAAAATTTGCAACTGAGGCGGCTGGCTTCTTTCAAAAGGTTTAAAGAGACAGCTTGGGCCTCGGCGGGAAAGAGGTGAAAAGGCGAAATGGAAAGGGAAGGGGGAGAAAAAACATATTAGTGATATTTTGTGGACTCTGTGAAAGGTAGGGATATGTGGCAATCAGAAATGGAGCTTTGCAGCATCACAGCTGGAAGCTGAACGCAGGCTGGGGCTTGCTGAGTGTTCAGTTCTATCAGTCTTACACAGTGTAACCGAACTTGAAATGTAATTTATTTTCTTGGCACTCTTGTGCCCTAAATTGCATTTGGTTGAAAAATACAGCCGGATGATGGTGTTTTAACTATTTCTGCATCCCTGATGTAGCCAGTATCAGGGGTGGGGCTGTAGGGACAACACTGATGGTTCTATTAGAAATGTGTTGTGTCTCAACTGTGTGTTGTTGTGCTGCTGGTTTGTAAAGCTTCTAGAATTTCCCAAGGATATAATCCCTGCCCACAGGCATGGCACAAAAGGAGAAAAGGGATGGGTAAGGAAGAGGAAATGGGAACTCAAGGCACCAGTCATTCAAGTTACAAAACCGGGCTTATGATCAACCAGTCGGAATGAAGACAGTTCAGGGAGAGGCATTTTAGCTGCTCTTCCTCCCACCCATCTTATTCTGTTGCTGCCAGGGAAAATGCCTTAACATAATATACTTATAGATAATGTACAATTATTAAGGAATCCGGTAGCTGCCAACCCACAGTAGGTGAGCATATGAACATAGTACACAGCCATCTGTTGAGTCAGATCATTGGCACATCTAACGCCTGGTCCAAATACCACCAGCTCTCCATTGGAAAGTCACCAGGGTCCTTTGGCAAGCCTAACTTTGGATGCCAAGGATTGAACCAAGATCTTATCCATGCAAAGCTTGTGCGTGCAGGGCCGGCCCACTCAAGAGGCAAGGTGAGGCAGCTACCTCAGGCAGCAGGGTCCACAGAGGCAGCAGGCCTAGTCTCCAAGGAATGTATTGCCCACTGCTGCTGCTGCCATGGTAGCAGCGGCAGCTGTGTTGCACTCCTTTGACCTGCCGTCTCCTCTGCAGCCCTGCTCCCAGTGGCTTCTTGGCAAATCAGAGGCGCTACTGGTCTCCCTCCCTCCCTTGTTCCTGATGTAGGGATCTGCAGGTATTGGGTAGTATACTAAACAAACAGAAAACAAATCTTCACTCATCCCTTCTTCCCTCGTAGGGGGCAGGGCGCCATTTTGTGATTTGCCGCAGGGTGTGATATACCATCCATACATCATTTTCATATAATTCTCTTTTAACAATATACGTGTTCTTTCCCAGACGTCCCCATCAGCAGACTGACCATTGCATTCTTCATCAACCGGAGCTTCTAAACTAGACCCAAGGGCAGTCCCCCATAGCACTGCAGCTTCAAGGTCACCAACACATAGACTCCAGTGGTCAAGCTATCCCTGTCCAGGAATGGCTAGACCTGGAGAACCAGACTACATTCATAAAAGGAACTGTTAGCCACAGAGGACACTATAGGTTTAATGCTGGACCTATAGACAGCTTGCTTGTTCTTTGAAGCACAGACAAGAGGAACAAATGAACAATGGGGCAGGAGGAACTTGGAAGCAGGTGGTCCGGGAAGTAGCAACCCACCCCCACTGAAGTTCTATCTCAGCCACCCCCAGCATGGAGGTTTTGAGATGTTTAGACTACAGCTCCCTTTACTCCAGGCAGCGTTGCTGATGGGCTGATGGGAATTGTAGTCCAAAACATCTGGAAGACACTAGTTTGGGGAGGGCTGTTCTATACTCTAGGCTGGGTAAGAGACAGTTAATTAAGTTTAAAAGCTTGGGGAGCAGAGAGATCCTTTTTTTATTGGGGGGGGTGTTGAAATTGCCAGAAGCGCAGAAACCTGATTTGAATTTTCCTATTACGTTCCCTGCCGAGATCTCAGAAACAACCCTGCTTAGACTCTGTGTTTTGCAAATACAGACAGTTCTTCAGTGTTAGATTTCTTAGCATGAAGCCCAAAAGACCTTTGCTGTTCGGATTTCAAATTAGGCCTTTTGCAAAAAAAAGAAAGAAAACATAGAAAAAAGACGAGAGAAACAGATTTTGGACATTATTTTCAGCTGCATTTCCAGGCTTTGAGGATGTTTATTTTTATTTTTTTAAAAAAGACGCACCAACAGTCTTTGTTGGGGTGCCTGGAAGGGGGAACTGCAGAATCTTTGGAGGGTAATTCAGATGGGGACATTGGTGGGGTTTACCGCTGAATCGGAACAAACATCATAGAATCAAAGAAGAAGAAGAAGAAGAAGAAGAGGAGGAGGAGGAGGAGGAGGAGGAGGAGGAGGAGGAGGAGACAGGAGGAGGAGGAGGAGGAGGGGACAGTCCGGGGATCTCTCCCCAGACAAAATCCATCCCTGGAATGTGCCCAGATATCATTTAATGTCCCCAGATTTATATTTTAAGTCTTGTAGATTTATTAGTAGGGAATGAATGCTGCGTGACTGGTTCAACGGCACAAGACACATCATATGGGGACTTCTGGTGAGGCAAAATGGCGGGTGGCATGGCAGCAAGCAGCTCCTGAAGCCAGCCAGAGCCAACTGTGCTACCAGGCTGCTGAGACTGCCGCCACTTCCGAGGGGGAACCGGGGACACCCGGTCTGTCAACTGGAGGAACCCCTGACCTCCCCCCCCCGACCCAAATTGAGCTGGGAGCGAGAGCGCCCAGCCACCCAGCTGACTGCGCCAGTGGCGCTCCGGGGTCAGGAAAACCCTGGAGCTGATGCAGGGAGAAGGAGAAGGAGGAGAGGAGAATGAGAAGGAAGAGAGAGAAAAAGGAAGGAGAAAAAAGAGGGGAAGAAGAAGAGTTTGGATTTGATATCCCGCTTTATCACTACTCGAAGGAGTCTCAAAGCGGCTAACAATCTCCTTTCCCTTCTTCCCCCACAACAAACACTCTGTGAGGTGAGTGGGGCTGCGAGACTTCAGAGAAGTGTGACTAGCCCAAGGTCACCCAGCAGCTGCATGTGGACAAGCGGAGACCCAAACCTGGTTCCCCAGATTACGAGACTACCGCTCTTAACCACTACACCACACTGGCTCTCTGGTCGGGAGCCCCGACCTTGCCGCACTGCTGCCACCGACGCAGAGGAGGAGAAGTAGGAGAGCACCGGGAGGGCAAGGACACAACCCTATTTCCCCAGTCGGCACTGCCAGCGCCTGGCTCAGGGAGAAGGATGACCGGGTGCTTATCTTGGGTGGTGGCAGTGGCCACCGGAATGGATCCCGTTCGCACCCAGAGGTACCACTGTACAAGTTTGAACATATTGGGGTTCACTTCTCTACAATGCGGCCTATTCCCAAGTTTTACCGTATAACATCTATCCCAGGCATCCCTCTCAACATGTTCTGGTGCTCCGTCAAGCAAGCATTTGCTCCTGCAAAAAGAGACAGAGATTGAGAACTCCCCAGAGAGCAAAAGAAAAAGGAGCAGCAACAGAAGCAGGAACAACGAAGACAGGTACAGCTGCCATTAATATTAATGTTAGGAGCTGAGTGAGAAAAAGAGTAGTCGAGAGGAAGAACGACAAAGCCTGTAGCTTTGATATGTTGGTTTTTCCACAAGACTGATAGCAGCAAGGGGAATACAGAACCATGAAAAAGGAGAGAGTGAGTTGGATTCTGTTTTCCAATGCTCTGGGTCATGTCAGAGGTCCATACTGAAGTAGGGACGCGGGTGGCACTGTGGTCTAAACCACTGAGCCTCTTGGGCTTGTGGATTGGAAGGTTCCAGCTCTTGCAAACCTAGCAGTTCGAAAGCACACCAGTGCAAGTAGATAAATAGGTACTGCTGTGGCGGGAAGGTAAATAGCATTTCCGTGTGCTCTGGCATTCGTCACAGTCCTCTGTGCGCCAGTAGCAGTTTAGTCCTGCTGGCCACATGACCCGGAAAACTGTGGACAAACACTGGCTCCCTTGGCCTGAAAGCAAGATGAGCGCTGCAACCCCATAGTTGCCTTTGACTGGACTTAACCACCCAGGGGTCCTTTACCTTTTACCCAGTCTGAAGTGTAGGTGGGTTCCCACAAGGCAAGACACAGTGATAGCAGCATGAATCTTTATTGAACTAACCAAACTGGACAACAGGGGCAAAGCAACTGCTTATATACATTTCTGAAGGCCTGGGCCACTGCCACTCCCAACGTGATTGGCTGTCTAAGCTTCCAAGCTGCGAATCATAACTCAGAGTTTAAGGGCCAATAGCAGAGGCCCACATCCTGAAATGTTCTGTGATTGGATATCATGTATCGAATCAGAACACAGAATCAAGCTCAGGCAAACACAGAGCACTGAATACATAACACATACCATGACTCCCATTGTTAACCCAGGATTTCCAGCAGTGCCATAGATTGGGTTCCTCCCACATGACCCTAGGCATCTCATATTACCTGGACATGGAGTGGTGGTTGTTGTGGCTCAAGGGAGTGCATCTCCCTTGCAATTAGAAGGTCTCAGGTTCAATTCATGGCATCTCCAGGTAAGGTTGGGAAAGAAACCCTGGAGAGCCTTGGGTTCTTGTTTATGGGTTTCCTATGGGTATTAGGATGGCCACTGTCAGAACTGAGTGGTGGACAAGATGGCCATTGCCCTGATTCAGCAGGTCATTCTTAGGAGAGCTAAGTGTGGACAACCTAAGTGTTTCCCCAGCCACTCTGGGTGGCTTCCAACAAAGTACTAAAATACAGTCTGTTAAACATTAAAAAGCTTCCCTAAAGAGGGTTGCCTTCAGATGTCTTCTAAAAGTCTGGTAGTTTTAAAAGTCTGGTCTAAAAGTCTGGTAGATGTCTCTTTGACATCTGGTGGGAGGGTGTTCCACAGGGCGGGTGCCACTACCAAGAAGGCCTTCTACCTGGTTCCCTGTAACTTGACTTCTCGCAGTGAGGGAACCTCCAGAAGGCCCTCGGCACTGGACCTCAGTGTCCGGGTAGAATGATGGGGGTGGAGACGCTCCTCTTTGGGTATACTGGACCGAGGCCGTTTAGGGCTTTAAAGGTCAGCATCAACACGTTGAATTGTGCTCGGAAACATACTGGGAGCCAATGTAGTTCTTTCAAGACCGGTGTTATGTGGTCTCGGTCCCTGGTTCAATTCCTGGCCACTGCAATTTAATAGGATCAGTTGCCAGTGTGTGATGGGAAAGACTCTCACCTCGAGACCCTAGAGAGCTACTGCTAGTCACAGAATGGACAATACAGGCCTAGGTGGGCAAATAGCAGTACCTGGTTGAAGGCAGCTTCTGTGTCATGTTGTTGTTACATTGTGTGTGGGGTGGTGGTGGCTCCTGATGGTCTCTCAAGGATTCTTCCCAAACCTTTGAGTTTGTAGTTTGTTTAGATCTGGCCTGGGCATGTTCAGAAGAACCTGGAAATTTCAGTTTCTCATTTTTCCTCCTCTGTCATCTGCATCCATTTGTCACTTTCTCTCTCTCTCTCTGTGTGTGTGTGTGTTTGCATGCATTTTTGTCAAATATAATATGTGCACATTAATGCAAAGTATTTGCTTGGGGTACTGCATCACAAGCTTCAGAGAAGTGTGACTTTAGAAGGATAGCTGTGTTTCAGTGTGCATAATTGTTTCGGGAAGTGAGAGATTGGGTAGGTCTGCATTGTGCCTCAGCTCCTCAGCAAACTCTGCAAAGGCCTCTTCTGCCTTCTTCCTGTGACTCCTGAACTGTGGGTCCAAGCCACCCCCAAATTGCAGGGGGTTGGACTAGTTTGGGGTCCCTACGATTCCATTATTCTAGATAGCTCTGCATTTTCTCCTATGGGAGATATTATTATTATTATTATTATTATTATTATTATTATTATTATTATTTCTTTCAACCCCACCCATCTGGCTGGGTTTCCCCACCCACTTTGGGCAGCTTTCAACAGAACATTAAAAACAGAATAAAGTTTCAAACATTAAAAACTTCCCTAAACAGGGCTGCCTTCAGATGTCTTCTAAAAGTGTGATAGTTGGTTCTTTCCTTGATATCTCATGGGAGGGCGTTCCACAGGGAGGGTGCCACTACTGAGAAGGCCCTCTGTCTGGTTCCCTGTAGCTTTGCTTCTCGCAATGAGGGAACCACCAGAAGGCTCTTGGCACTGGACCTCAGTGTCCGGGCTGAACGATGGGGGTAGAGACGCTCCTTCAGGTATACTGGACCAAGGCCGTTTAGGACTTTAAAGGTCCTAAACAACACTTTGAATTGTGCTCAGAAATGTCCTGGGAGACAATGCAGATCTCTCAGGATCAATGTTATATGGTCTCGGCGGCCACTCCCAGTCACCACTCTAGCTGCCGCATTCTGGATTAGCTGGATTAGCTGCAGTTTCTGGGTCACCTTCAAAGGTAGCCCCACGTAGTAGTCCAAGCTTGCAGTAGTCCAAGCGGGAGATAACCAGAGCATGCACCACTCTGGTGAGACAGTCCATGGGCAGGTAGAGTCTCAGCCTGCGTACCAGATGGAGCTGGTAGACAGTCGCCCTGGACACAGAATTGACCTGCACCTCCATGGACAGCTGTGAGTCCAAAATGACTCCCAGGCTGCGCACCAGGTTCTTCAGGGGCACAGTTACCCTATTCAGGATCAGGGAGTCCCCCACACCCGCCCTCCCCCTGTCCCCCCAGAACAGTACTTCTGTCTTGTCAGGATTCAACCTCAATTCATTAGCCACCATCCATCCTCTAAGCACCTCCAGGCACTCATGCAGGACCTTCACCACCTTCACTGGTTCTGATTTAAAAGAGAGGTAGAGCTGGGTATCGTGTGAGAGCCTGCCCCAAATCATTTTACTTTTTGTTTGGGGTCTACACTGTTTGTCTGCAACAGGGTTTCCCAAACTTGGGTCTTCAGCTGTTGTTGGACTACAACTCCCATCATCCCTAGCTAGCAGAACTAGGGGATGATGGGAGTTTCTTAATTTAGCTATGCTATTATTATTATTATTATTATTATTATTATTATTATTATTATTATAATACAATTTTTGTTTTTAAACAAATACAGTAACCATTAAATACTTATCCAGCAGTACATCTGATGGTATTTGTTTTATCCATTGTCTCTAGACATATATTTACACATTCAACGTTCAAACAGATTACTTAATGTAACCTCTCCACTGAGAATGTTGAGCAGTTGATATCAGAAGCTCTTGACTTTGGCCATTAACATAGTTAAATAAAGGGGTCCATGTTTCTTGGAAGGTGTCTCTATTCCTTAGGTCTTTAATTACCCCCTTGCGGCTGGTGAGATGCCTGGATATTGCTGTATCCCATATATTATTTCCCCATATATTCAGGGCTATTTCAGACTGGTCCTTCCATTGTTGAGCGATCGCTCTTCGTGCTGCGGTCAGTAAGAAGCCTACTAGTTCCCTGTGGTGCATTGTGAAACCTGTGTCCAAAGATAGTAGGGCTAAGCTTGCTAACCAAATTGAAATTTGGTTTTAATGTTATGAGGAAGGGATAAAAAAAAACTTTTCTCTATTCTTTAATAACAGCCTGTGGTGCACATAACTGCTTTCTTCGGAAGAACAACAAACCTGCACAACCTGCTTGAAGACATTAGCAGGATTTATATTTTTTAATGAGTCTGTCCATGCGCTACACAAGCAAAAATAGCTCTTTCACGCTATCTTCAGCTTTCGGTGTGCATGTGTGTGAGAAAATCTGTCTCCATCCGTCGGGCTGCTTCTCTTTCTCCTGTGTCAGTGAAGCAGAAGGAGCCACAAAAAGGAATGTATGTGGCCTCTGACAATTTGTCCTCCTGTTGCACACACAAACATCTCTCTGGTGCTTTCTTCCTTGAGCCCAGCAGGCTTCCTGCTGCACATCACTCAGCTGAGACGAACAAACATGGGTGGATTCCCTTTTTGTCCAAATGTTCTTTTCTTTTTAAGGAGTTGCACAGATGGATCTGTTACTTCCACCTGCCTCTTTCAAAAAAGACATCCTTGTTTCCTTCAAATATCTTCAAGACTGGGGTTTCATGCAACCTCGCTGGCCAAAGCAGCACACACAGTGTTGCTTGTTGTGGCTGTGACATTTGCATTCTACCTTTATCTCCAAGGGGAGCGAGAAAGAGAGAGAGAGAGAGAGAGAGAGAGAGAGAGAGAGAGAGAGAGAGAGAGAGAGAGAGAGAGAGAGAGAGAGACTGGCCCAAGATCACACAGTGAGCTTCTTGGCTGGGTGGGGATTTGACCCCTGGTCTCCCAGGTCCTAGTCTGAAACTCTAACCACTACACCACACTCCTGTGCATGTTGACTCCCCTGTGCTGGTCCTGTGGGTTCCCGAGAGGCAATGTCCAAGTCTGGTCCGTGGTCAAAGGTGCAACGTGGAGGCAGTCCGTAGTAGCTGAAGCTGGGTGCAGGGCAGGGAGTCGGGTGAAGTCAGGAACAGGCTTGCAAGCAGGAAGCCAGGGTGGGTCAGGAGCACTGGCAGAAAAGCAGGACAGGGTTCAAGCAGGAACTACCAACCAACAATGTTGCTCCCACAACTTGGGACTGGGGCTGGCTGGCTTTTATCTACCCCAAGGCATAGGGCGGCCCCGATCCTGTGGTGACTCGCCTCTCCTGGCCTGGAGGCGAGCACTCCTCCTGTAGGAACTTAGTTCCCTCCGCCTCTCCGCCCTGAGCCTCCGCAGCTCAGGAGAGGCTGGAGGGTTACCGGACCCAGAGGCAACCTCAGCTTCCTCTGACGGGGCTGAGAGTGGAGCACCTGCAGGCAATGGGTCCTCCATCAGCTCAGGAGCCAGAGCAGACTCAGCTGGTGCCTGCACCTGAGGATCCAGCACAGGTGAGGACCCTTCAGGCTCATGCCCCAGCACCGGGTCAGCTGGTTCTGGAGGCGGGGAATCCTGTGCAGGCTGGGATCCCTCAGGTTCAGCATCCGAGTCCGAATCCCAGGCCATCACATCCCCTTTCAAGCAGTGAGATGCTTCAGGAGATCAGCATTCATTTCAAATTCAGTATCCTTTAGAAGGTCACAAAAGACCTGCGACATTTTGTAATATTCTTTGCATTTATTTACAAGTGTATGAGTTGAGGAGAAGGTGGAGGCTTATAGCTCTAATATTCCAATAGATACTGCTTCACCAATAGGTTTCGTGGGCATTGGGGTGCACTGGTATCACAGGGTTCTTGCAGAGAGCAATTCAGCTTTCTTCGTTTCCCAGTACAGTCCGAATCCACAACAGAAAGTTTAGCTTGCCTGGCCAGGAAGAGGCTAAATGGATGAGTCATTTTCTCAGCTTTCTTGCCCATTCACAAAAGTAGCAGCTGAGCTGCTAGCAAGCAAAACACACAGGACTATGGATGGGGGAGAGCTTTGGTTTGGTTGATGGACAGGAAACTGCATTTGGTGTGGTCCAAAGATATCCTGGGAAGACGATCTTTGAACTAATCTCCCAAACAAATGGCTGGGATGAAGGGTGGGAATCCTAGCAACCAGCCTTAGTGGGCCAGCTCTGGTAGTCTCAGTCCAGTATACCTGAAGGAGCGTCTCCACCCCCATCATTCTATCTGGACACTGATGCCCTGCGCCAAAGGCCTTCTGGTGGTTCCCTCCCTGCAAGAAGCCAAGTTACAGGGAACCAGGCAGAGGGCCTTCTTGGTAGTGGCACCCGCCCTGTGGAATGCCCTCCCACCAGATGTCAAAGAGAAAAACAACTATCAGACTTTTAGAAGACATCTGAAGGCAGCCCTGTTTAGGGAAGCTTTTAATGTTTGACAGACTATTGTATTTTAATATTTTGTTGAAAGCTGCCCAGAGTAGCTGGGGAAACCCAGCCAGATGGGCGGGGTAGAAATAATAAATTGTAGTAGTAGTAGTAGAAGAAGAATAAGAATAAGAATCATATCATATCAGTGGCGTAGCGTGGGTTATCAGCACCCGGGGCAAGGCAAGTAATTTGCGCCCCCTAACCCATGGATTTGCACCCCCTAACCCGTGGATTTCCCTAACCCCCAGATGTTGTGCCCGGTGCGGCCAGCCCCCCCTGCACCCCCCACGCTACGCCACTGTATCATATCATCCACAAAGCTTGCTGAGGTCAATGTGGAAGTCCCCAGCCTTCATCGTAGCTATGTTGCCTTTGGGTCCCCATCTCCCCCATAACAAAAGATTAAGCACAAATCACTCCCCCTTCCTTTTCTTTTCTGAGAAACACATCCAAACTAACTGGGGGGAAAGCCCAGTTCTCAGCGGGTTATAGAGGAGATGGGAGCGAGTGGAGAAATGAAGCAATCTTTTGTTTTGACGGACAGGTCCAGCGTTTAATCACGGTGAATTATTTCCCATGGGCACTCAATCACAATGATTTGGAGGAGGGATGTTGAAGTAAATAAAGAGAGTTGTTCTTCAAGCAGGACATCATTCCCTTTCTATTTTGGCTGTGACAGCTGGGAGTAAGTAGCAAAGTTAGGCAATGGGGGGGGGGGCTACTTCTTCTCCAATCATTCTTTTTCTTAAACAATTTAAAATCAGAATTCTCTCCCCGTCCTACTTTCTTCCTGCACGGTATTTCCAGGAAGAGTTAACAGCAAGAAAAAAAATAATGACTTTCCCCATTCTTTTTCTAATAGAATGAAGGTAAAATCACCTAACTCAATAGCCCCTGGACCTATTTGTCTGAACTTTGGCAGTACAAGAAGAAGATGATTTTGGATTTGATATCCTGCTTTATCACTACCCGAAGGAATCTCAAAGCAGCTAACATTCTCCTAAACAACAACAAGAAAAATCAGGACATTCCAGGATCAAATCAGAAACTGGGACGGCTTCTGTAAATTGGGGGCTGTTCCTTGAAAACATGACCATGGCATTTTCTTCTCTCTGCACTCCTCACAGCGGTCATTCCTCTTCTTGTCACTGGTGTGGATGCATGATCTAACTGTCTCCAGGCATTTTAGCCACCTGCAAGGGACTCTCAGATGGCAGGTCTGATATTGTCAGCCTTCCTATCTCATTTGCAGACATCTTTGTAATGCAGAATTGGTCTGCCAGCAGGCCTGATGCCTGAATCCACCTCTCCATAAAGCACATCATTGGAGATTCTGCCATCTTCCATTCTGTGGACATGAACAAGCCGGCAAAGACATCTCTGTGAGATGAGTGCGAACATGTTTGGAATGTGGACTTGGGAGAGCACATCTTTGTTTGAGACGGTCCTGCTATGTGATATCCAAAATCCTCCTGACACAGTGCATGTGGAAGGCACTGAGGCATTACTTGCAACACTTATAAGTTACTCATGATTTCAATTTTCTCACCCCCAAACAGTAAATTCTTCCAGCGCAGAACTACTGCAACTATGCTTGCTGTTTTCATGCAAATCTGACTCAGAACAAGCTAGTCTGGCTCTTAATTTGGCATGCTTAACCCATTTCATAGGAACATCTTTCCCTGCAAATTTTATCCACTTCTGTGAAGATAGTTGGGGGGGAAACCTACAGACATTTTTAGATTCCCTGTTAGAGTCAATGAAGGTGAAACAGAGCTTCAGAGAGAACAGCTTTGTACCCAAACAGTGGATTGAATTGGAATCCATTCAGGGGGGATCCAAAACTGATCAGGCTACTTACAAATACTACAGATAGAAGGTGAAACTGATGGCCACTGAACATCGCTAGTAGAAGGCAGCTTTCTATGTTCCTATAAGAGCTGGCATAGTAGAGTGATCCGGTGACAGGTGGTCTCTAGTTCAAATTGTGGGTTTTTTCATGAGCTTGCTAGGCGATCATAGGCAAGCAGCTCTCACCTTCAGCCCTTTCCCTGCCAACAATATGTCAATAATAATAATAATAATTCAGCGAAGCTTTCAATAGACTTTGATTTCATGACAATGGGTATACTTGGAAACACAGCCATAGAGAAAGGTGACCAGTTTACCTTCAAAGCTATGATATTGGAGGGAAAGGCAACGATAGCTTTAGGTTGGAAAGATAGAGAAAAATGGACAGTAGAGGCAGGGAATTGTTATTTGTTTGAACTTATTCAGACGGACATGGTTGCAGTAATGTCACAGGAAACAACGTGGAAGGTCAAGTCCACCATGATAAGGAACAGATGGAACCCCTGTCTTCAATGGATAAAAACTACTGGAACAAAAGACATTTGGTGGAAACTAAAGACGCTACGCCCGTGGCTGAGGATAATTGTTTGAACCCTTCAATGGATATGGGGGTTGGGGGGTGCGAAGGGAGGGAAAG
This sequence comes from Podarcis melisellensis, assembly GCF_964234715.1. Lineage (NCBI taxonomy): Eukaryota > Metazoa > Chordata > Lepidosauria > Squamata > Lacertidae > Podarcis > Podarcis melisellensis. The sequence goes on along the minus strand of NC_138539.1, from coordinate 12,799,549 downwards.
GGAAAAAATTGTATGGGAAATTAAAAAATTGAAAGGAGATAATATAATGTATGTAAAAATCCCGAACTCGAATAAAATAACAACAACAACAACAACAATAATTCAGACCTACTTTACAAGGTCATGCATGTGAAGTCCTTTTAAAAAGGGATGGAGAAGCTGTGCCCCTCCAGTTGTTGCTGGATCGAACTTCTATCATCCACAGAGAGCATAGCCTGTAGACAAGAATAATGGAAATTGTAGCCCAGTAACATACAAAGGGCACCAGGTTCCATGCTCTTGCCTGAAGTGGTTGCTTAGGGCTCAGTGGTCCACCTTTAGAAAGGCACTTATCAAGGATGCTCCAGCTTTAAACCCTTAAAAGGTGCTCTACAAGATGTTAAGGGTTGTTATTAATTACCAGATGCTAGGGTAAACAATAGGAGATGAATATCCTCCTTAGGCCCTTGTGACTTTCCAGGAGACATCTGGGCTGGCTACCGTGGGAGACGAGTGTCAAATGAGATGAATCTTTGGTTTGGCCCAGCAAGGCAATTCTTATGTTCTTAATCTACAAAGTGAAGGTCTCTTCAGACTAACTACCATATCCATCATATCTTGAAGGCTAGAGAAAATTTACAGTTCATACTATATAGATATGAACATCTCTGCAGAGTAAATATGGAACAGAGCTAAGATGCTGCAGCATGAATAGAATATTAAAGAGGTGGTCTGCTTTACACACACACACACACACACACACACACACACAACATGACTTCCTACCTGTAACTGTAGGGATTGTGTTGTGGTTGGAGTTCAATGGGCCCTTCAATCATCTATTGCAATGGCGGCTGCCCAGCCTTCTTGAATCTTAGCCCCAGTGATGTGCCCCATATTTCTTCTTCCGAAAGGCTTCCTACTGCAGCCAGCAGTTCCTTCTTTTCACAGGTAAGGAAATGTTATATATGTGTTATATAATTTCGCTGAACGTACTAACGCTAGCACCTTGCCACCATTAAAGGACAATTAGCAGAACCGATAAGCAACAGAAAATCAAAATATTACCAGGCCCAATAGCCTTCAAGTCACTAATGTAAATTATACATCCACACACTTGACACCCAAGATTCAGCCTGTTCTGCTGTTGCCATTGTAAACTGAAGTGAATTATGGTCCAGGAAGGTTCTCTCTCTCGTGGAGAACCAAAGGAGCTAATTAAAATACAAAAGCATTAGATGTAATCACTACTTAATGCTAAAAGCGGAACATGACCTAATGCTATTATGAACTCAGCACAAATTTCAATTAAGGCTCCAGCTGGTGAAATGTTGTGCGTGATAATGGTTCTCCGATCACTCATTAGGTAAAGAAACCTAAAGCAACAAAACAAGTTAACCCGTTCGGCATCTGCACTGGCAGGATACTCCCTTTTGTGCAAGAGGAAGACACAGGTTGGCTATTTAATAGTCTATAAAACTGATGATACTCTTCATTCTTTCAAAGTGTGTGTGAGGGGACTTTTACGGCCCAGGAGCTTTGTTTTCTTACAGATAAGTATCTGGGAGCCACACAGATATGATGATTAGTGAAAGAGGCATAAAGTGGGCAGGGGCTGTGGTGGATTTCTTCAATGAAAACACCATTGTGATACAGTCACAGTGGCGTAGCGTGGGTTGTCAGCACCCAGGGCAAGGCAAGTAATTTGCGCCCCTAACCCGTGGATTTGCGCCCCCTAACCCGTGGATTTGCGCCCCCTAACCCGTGGATTTGTGCCCCCTAACTCTAACCCCCAGATGTTGCGCCCGGTGCGGCCGGGCCCCCCTGCACCCCCCACGCTACGCCACTGTACAGTCATACCTCGGGTTACAGACACTTCGGGTTGCGTGTTTTCTAGTTGTGCACTGTGCCGAACCCAGAAGTACAGGTTACTTTCGGGTTTTGGCTCTCGCACATGTGCAGAAGCACTAAATCACGCTTTGCGCATGCACAGAAGTGCCGAATTGCGACACACACATGCGCAGATGTGGCGCTGTGGGTTGCGAACGCTTCAGGTTGCGAACATGCCTCTCGCATGGACCACGTTAGCAACCCAAGTGTCCACTGTATTTGAGGTGACTTTACTTAGTCAAACGAAACAGCAGCCATCGAGGAAGCCACAAAGTGGAGTCCATGGGCCTATACTCCTACTTATTCCTCCAACAGATATAAAAACATAATAAAACATCAAAAGTTAAAAACTTCCCAATACAGGGCTGCCTTCAGATGTCTTTTAAACTACTTTTTTTACACAGGCTTATACAAAGGCATTCCCTCATCGTAGCTTTGCACGTGCATAGAAATTAAGTCATGTTCTCTGAGGAAAAGCTTTCCTCCATTATCGGAGCTGAATGCTTGGTTCAGTGAAAAGAACAAGGCACCTCTTCTCTATCTACAAGTTTTTCCTGCCCAAACATTCTTGATACATTCCTAATACAGTCCGAGTTAGCAGGTTCTCCTAACAATATCCTTAATCCAATCAAAGCAAGAGGAATCGGCAGGAGATATCTGAAGGCAGTCTTGTATAGGGAAGCTTTTTAATGTTTACTGTTTTGTTATATGTGTTTTTATATCTGTTGGAAGCTGCCCAGAGTGGCTGGGGCAAAACCCAGTCAGATGGGCGGCATATGGATACCGACCCATCAAATTTACCCAAATGGTGAGAGGTTTCCCCAAATGAAATAAAACATCTCACTGAAGGCTTAAAAGCAAACAAAGGCCCAGGAGAAGACATTATGCCTCCAGAACTCTTCAAGACTAAGAATGGTGGTTAGGCTATTTTGGCCAGGCTATTTACACATATAAATAACACAGCCCACATTCCTCCCAGCTGGAAGACGAACATCATTGTTCCAATTTTCAAGAAAGGAGACAGATCTTTGCCACAAATTCACTGCCCCCACCAGCCTGTTAGATATCCCTTTGAAGTTATATGTTCTGCATTTACAAATAAAGTTAACTGACTGGCTACATACAAATAACATTTGGGGTTTAGAGAAGGATTCAGCACCATCGACCAATGCTTTACGCTAAATCATGTAATCAGAAAGTAGACTAGAATTAAAAAGTGCAAGATGTTTGCTGCCTTCATAGATTGGTCCGCTGCCTTTGACTCCATTAATTGTAGCAGATTGTGGGAGAAACTCCTAAACACCAATTTAGAACATAGACTCCTCCTGTGATCTGAAAGCTGTACAGCAATACTGACACAAAAGTCAGCCTAAATGGCTGCTTGTCTCAATCTTTCAAGTCAACTAGTGGTGTGAAACAAGGCTGCATTTTAGCCGCCACACTTTTTAACTTTATTATTATTATTATTATTATTATTATTATTATTATTATTATTATTCACTTACAAGCCAGAGGCAAAAGTGAGCTGAGCAGTGGATATGGCTCTTAGTTTTGTATAGTAAGATTGTCCCAGCCACACAAAAGCCAGAGTTTTTTCCACGCGCATGCAAATGCATACCTACCAATCCAGGTGTGCAAGAGGTATTATCACAGTTGAGAAATACATTCCACCCAGGTGAGGGTGCTCAAGGAGCAGAGGCAGCGAAGAGGGCAGCCTGGAGGGATCCTTGGATAGAGGGGCTGTAGCACCCTGCTTGTGGTTAACGCTTAGCTGGAATGAAATATTCAACGCAGCAACAGAGAAATTAAAATAATAATTTATTTGTCAGACAAATAAATGAGAGGCTCAGTGGTATATGGTTACCAAGCTCTGGCCTGCCTCCTGCCATTATGGCCAGCACTTATATTCCCTTAATCCAGCCCCCTTTGCTCCTCCTGGGCTGCCTCTGTTCAATCAGCCTGGTTGGATTTCCTATTGGCTGATTGCTATAACTAATCACAAAAAGATACACCCATATCCTCCTATCCTTATAAGGGAGACAAAGAGCTATATATTTGACATATAAGTAATAATATATCTTACATGGAATCTTAATTACCAGCTCACCTCTTGCCCTATTGCCTTCTAAAACAAATGTTTAATCTTACATTTTTATGTTCAACAGATGTCAAGGATCTTGAGTTCACATCAACATTGAAAGATCTCCTTCATTTGAGGGTCTTTTAAACAAATGCCTGACAACTATATATCAGAAGTGTTCGATGGCGTCTCCTGTCTGGCAAGGGGGGGCTAGGCTCATTTGCCCCTCTGGTCTCCTATTGCAATATGACTCTATGAATCTAGCATTTCTTAAATCCTTTGCATAATTACATTTAAGCCAATATATTTAAGCTAATATATTTCATACATTATCATATATAGCTTTTTAGAAGGATAAATCTCCTCAAAGTAAAAGGAAGGAACAGTTTACAGCCTCAAAATAAAAAGTGAAGAAAAAGTCTCTTCCCCTGTTTACACTCCCCCCCTTCTCCAGCCAGTTGTTTTTCAAAACCATTTGCTCTTGGCCTTTCAACCTTAGGAAGAAGATATGGCTCATTTTACTGGGAGGCACATTGGTATTATTTTACTATTTACCCATTCTTAATAGTGTTTTTTCAGCCTTGGGGCAGCATATGTAATTTCCCATCAATGGGGCCCTCTTGTCTTAGGAGAAAACCTCTTGCCAAGGTTTTTTTTCTGCCTGGCATGAAACCTTTGAAAATCTAAGCCCATTTAATTTAGGAACCTGATCAAGATATAAGCCAATATAAGTCTTGATTAAAAATGCAGTCTATATTCAGATGCCACATTCCCCCCTTTCAAGCTCAAGGACCTTGCTTACCAAGCGTCCTTGATAGCTTGATCTTCATCATATTCCTGAGGTATGGTTCTGTATAGGGCCATGATATGAGGTAGAGTTTCATTCGAAATCATCTTGCTAATTGTACTTCTAAAACATGAGATGATACATGGCACCATACATAAAACCATTATTACTACCGTCAAGAAAAACAAGCAAGACAATAATATCCCTTTGAGTCCCGCAACATTAGGTAACCAATTGGTGAGCCATCCCATATCCCATCCTTCCCATGTTTATACTTGGACATGTGCTATATTCTCCATCTTTGTAGCCAACACACGGATTGCCTCACCATTATCAGAAATGTTAAAGCAACAGGCATTCCCTGTCAAGTTCAAGACTCCACATAGGCCTCCCTGCCTGGCAAGTACATAATCCATTCCCATTTTCAGCTGCATAATGGCGGCTCTACTTTCATCCAACTGTTGTGCAATAAGTCTCAAACTCTGGGCCGTTGCATTGGTTACAAGTTCCACTACTGCTTGCAATCGAATTATTCTGTTTAGTTTATAAATAGGATCCCGTGCCCCTTGTATGAGCTCACCAGGATTCCAGGAGGCAGGATCATAATAGGCTATAATGCACTCTGGCGGCCAATCATCAGTACCGCTCCAACTTTGGGTACTTCCTCCTGCTATACGAGAAATATCAGCATTCCTTCGTGTTCGCTTAGCTGAACTAGTGGGCATAATCCACATTGGTGGTAATACCCATCCCAGGAAACAAGTCCCACTCCATTTGGAAGGGAGTTTCTTGTATGCCCATTCTCCACATATCCACCACAACCATCGGGTCTGAGGTTTCTGGTACTTGGAGTACAGAAGGCGAAAATATCAAAAGAGGTAGAGAGTTCACAGTGCAGTATGTTAGATTGCCTTTTTCTGTCACAGTTATGTTCCACACCACTTTCCATGCATAAATAAAAGGAGGTGCACAGGGCAAGGTATTCCGAGTTCGATACGTAGTACCGTTTGCCCAGGTTTGACTATTCTTAATATAATCCCAAGTATAGTGACAATGAGAAGAGCCTATCATGGTAGGATCAGCTGCATCTGATGATTTATGCACACAGATTTCCCCTTGCACAGGTATAACTCGTATTGGTTTAGTTGAGTTCCAACCGGGGAAATTCTGTACTTCTGTTTGGTGTGGCATTTCGCTTACCATACCAATGGCACTTAATGGTATTGGTAATAAGGGCATACCTCCCTCTGAATCATCTGGCCCAAGAGAGCAAACAAGGCAATTAGTCCTATTTGCAACATTGGCTATCATCTCAGCTAAGCCTACCCACATATTGTGGTCATGGCGGAATCCATATTTAGCAAATTTGGTCAGATTCATGGACCCTTCCCCTTCCCAAGGGATCAGGATTAATAATAAAATCATGTTGATGTCTAGCATATGCATTCCTTCCACAAAAGATTACCTTATTGTGATAGCAAATAATTATTAGTCCCAATATAATTCCCCCAGTGACAGAAATGGGGAACCACCAAGACCAAAACATATATCCCAAGGATCCCCAATGTGTAATATCACTTATAATTGTTCCACAAGGGGGCAGTCAATCAATTGTATAAGAGAATCTTCCCGTTCACAATTGCTGGTTTAGACGCTCCTCAAGCTTCAGGCGTGCGCAGGTCAGCCAGCTTCCAGGTTGTGGCTGCAGCAGGCCGGTCGTCAAATGTTGCCCGTGACCTAACCCGCTCCCGGTAGGGCTAGATACAGGGGTTTTTGGAGAGAGTCAGTTTTAAAGGATTAGAGGGGTCACCTTTGCATGTCCAACTGCCTTCAGACTTCTTTAAACGAGAGTGATGAATCCAGGGGGTCACCTCAGCTACCTTCACCGCTGTTAGAATAGAGAGCAGGACGGTGTAAGGTCCACGCCACTTAGGTGCAAGTGGATCACGTTTCCACTCTTTCACCCATATGCTATGCCAGTCTGGAGCTGATGAATCGGCTTGGCAATGCTGCACGGCGTGTGCTTGAGGGCCCACCTGTTAAGATAAAAAAACAAACAAACACGGGAGAGAGACAAAAACACGGGAGAGATTGCACTTGTCCCTGTGTCACATGGTCTCCTATTTGTTTGAGGTCAGTTGGAATATCCTGAACAAAGGAGGGCGGCCTCCCATACAGGAGCTCAAAAGGTGACAACTTAAGTCTTTTTGTGGGTGCGCACCGAACACGAAACAGTGTTATGGGTCAGCAAGCACATGGGGATATTAAAGCAGCCTGTGCTTTTCCTTTGCAGGCTTGGCACAGCCCGGCCTGGTCCCTGGGGTGCAGGGCCGTAAGAGATGGAGGCAGGCTGGGCCCTCTCCCTCCTGGGTGAAGCACCTGCCGGAAGCCTCGTGGCAATCATCCCCCCCCCCCCGGGGGCACACGCAACAGACACTGGGGCCAACGGAGCGTGGTGGGTTAGGGTGGCAAATGCCTCTCTGAGCTCCGCAGAAAAGCTGAACTTGCACCAGAGCCGCCTCTGACCCACATAATGGGCTATTGCCAGCTTGTATTTTAGGGAGCTGGTTTCTTGTTTTCAGCCTTGCAGCAGCAGTACCCGACTGCACACACTTAATGTGATCTCACAACAATCCTAGGAGGTAGGCCATGGTTATTCCCATTGTAGAAGAGAGGAGAAACGGAGTGATATAATGCCAGCAGTAGTATAAATATGTCCCCATACATGCACCATACAAATAAAGAGTGGACACATAGTCCTACAGATACAACCGACCCTTTGAGGGTGACCAAACTGTTGATGCGGCCCCCCGATGAATTTGAGTTTGACACCCCTGCTTTAGACATATTAGTGGGCTTCTGGCATGCCCTGCAGATGCCTTGCACAAGTGTCTGGCGGTAGGTAGTAAGCCTGGCCAGGTGAATTGCATTGTTTGGATCCCAATTAGGATCTTCCAAGGGAAAGTTGTCCTGGAGATGATGGTCAATATTATAAATATTTCCCACTCTGGCCTGCTCACGCAAATATATCTGTGCCTTTTCAATTATGTCTCTCCTTTCTTCAGTGGTGAAAAGAGTATTCAGGAGCTGGCGACAATCTGTCCAAATAGGACTATTACTATTGAGGTCACCAAGTCCATCATAGCCTGAGGTTTTTCTGCGAAAGATGGGGTGTTTTCCAATTCATCAGATCTGTAGTTGTGAATGGAATACATTGCAGGGTCGAAGTTCGAGGTGGCCGTGGTCCAGGTTGCCCATTAACCAGCACAGGCTCCTCAAGTGCATCAAATACTCTTCTAAGAGGGGCTACTACGTGACCTTTTTCTTCACTTTGCTCTAGGGGCCTCAAATCATAGGGGATGGTATTTGTCCCAAGGCGTTCTTTTAGCAGCTTTATACGCCTGGCTGTATTGCTTGCTGACCGATTAAGGTCTCCCTGTAACTTCTGTAATAATTCTCTAGGACTTGGATGTACAGGGGTTTGGGGTAGGCAATCAGTTGTTCCACTAAAAGAGACTGTAGATGGAGTTCTACTGGGACTCACAGGTGGAATAACCACTTCTGCTTGGGCTTCATTATAGGACTCCAATGCCTCCTGAAGATATTTATCATAATCTATCAAGGAATCAAGCTCTGTGACTCCACTCCCATTATTCATTCCAGTTTCTTGCCTTGGGGTTACAACTGGTGGAGTGTTTGGATTAGACTCCCTTCGTTGTGGAGCATAGGGTGGAGGTGGAAGCACCTCTTCCTCTGGTCCCTCAAAAATGGGTTTAAGTTTATTTGGCAAGATTCCTTTCCTAGCTTCGGCTTTTACAGCCAATAATTTGCATCGTTGGACTTTGCATTCCCTTATCCATGGAGGATTTTTTTTTTTTTTTTTTTAATGTGCTCAGCCAGGAATCTATATATGAAAATTGTTCTGGGCACCCTCCAGTTTCTTTGGTGATGTTAAACCAAAGTTTGCTTACTAAATTTATATCAAAGGTTCCCTGGGATGGCCATCCAGTACTTTGTTTTGGCTACCCTAATTCACATAACGTTCTCAAGCGCTCTGGCGTCATTTTGACTCCATATGCCCCTGAGAAGGCTTTCTTAAAATTATTTAACATACATTCAAGAGGTGTATTTCCCCCTTTGAACCCCCAACTCCCATTGTATGGCCCTGTGAAGTATCCACTCAGTCACTCACACACACGCCTTACTGGGAAACGAAGTAGTACTCACTCCACACTTAGGTCAGCTACACATTGTACTTTCTCACACATGCAATGCACTAGATACTTCAACCACACTCTACCTCCCAATCTTCCCTTTGCCCTACACCAGATCACCATCTGATGTACCCAGCCACCTAGCGTACTCAGTTCCCCTTTACTGAGACGCAGAAGTTTGATCAGGACTTCTCTTCCTCCCAATTAATTGGAGGGCCAAAACCCCTTAGTGCACTTACCCTTAGCTGGTTGCCTGTTTATTTCTCTGGTCCCCCCCGGTCCGTCGCCGTCAGTGGACAGGGTATCAGACAGACGAGACTTCTGCGTTCCCCCTGGAAAAATTTACCAGTGCGCGCTGGGAAGCAGTTTAGAGATCCTCTCTCTTGTACCCTGTCCAATAGGGCGAAGGGGCTGCGTTCCAGCAGACCACTTATCCGAGTCGCAGGCACCATAAAATGTAGCACCCTGCTTGTGGTTAACGCTTAGCTGGAATGAAATATTCAACGCAGCAACAGAGAAATTAAAATAATAATTTATTTGTCAGACAAATAAATGAGAGGCTCAGTGGTATATGGTTACCAAGCTCTGGCCTGCCTCCTGCCATTATGGCCAGCACTTATATTCCCTTAATCCAGCCCCCTTTGCTCCTCCTGGGCTGCCTCTGTTCAATCAGCCTGGTTGGATTTCCTATTGGCTGATTGCTATAACTAATCACAAAAAGATACACCCATATCCTCCTATCCTTATAAGGGAGACAAAGAGCTATATATTTGACATATAAGTAATAATATATCTTACATGGAATCTTAATTACCAGCTCACCTCTTGCCCTATTGCCTTCTAAAACAAATGTTTAATCTTACATTTTTATGTTCAACAGATGTCAAGGATCTTGAGTTCACATCAACATTGAAAGATCTCCTTCATTTGAGGGTCTTTTAAACAAATGCCTGACAACTATATATCAGAAGTGTTCGATGGCGTCTCCTGTCTGGCAAGGGGGGGCTAGGCTCATTTGCCCCTCTGGTCTCCTATTGCAATATGACTCTATGAATCTAGCATTTCTTAAATCCTTTGCATAATTACATTTAAGCCAATATATTTAAGCTAATATATTTCATACATTATCATATATAGCTTTTTAGAAGGATAAATCTCCTCAAAGTAAAAGGAAGGAACAGTTTACAGCCTCAAAATAAAAAGTGAAGAAAAAGTCTCTTCCCCTGTTTACACTCCCCCCCTTCTCCAGCCAGTTGTTTTTCAAAACCATTTGCTCTTGGCCTTTCAACCTTAGGAAGAAGATATGGCTCATTTTACTGGGAGGCACATTGGTATTATTTTACTATTTACCCATTCTTAATAGTGTTTTTTCAGCCTTGGGGCAGCATATGTAATTTCCCATCAATGGGGCCCTCTTGTCTTAGGAGAAAACCTCTTGCCAAGGTTTTTTTTCTGCCTGGCATGAAACCTTTGAAAATCTAAGCCCATTTAATTTAGGAACCTGATCAAGATATAAGCCAATATAAGTCTTGATTAAAAATGCAGTCTATATTCAGATGCCACAGGGCCTCCCCACCAGGTATGTCTGAAAAAGACTCCCACCTAAGACCCTTGAGAGCTGCTGGCAGTCAGTGTAGACGACACTGAACCAGGTAGACCAAGCTTCCAACTTTGTACATAGCAGTTCCCTGTGTATGTTCCTAGGCTCACTCCTCTGCTAGCAGCCACCATTGCTTCTCGGACTGCGCTGCCTTAACGCTCTGAGAAATGTGCCTCCTTATCCTACAGTTTACTTAGCACGGCAGTTAATTCGAGCCTGCTCAGAAACATATTCACCGAAGCCCTGGAAATCATAATGATCATCAAAAATTGCTGAGAACCAATCCGATTCCCCGAGACTGTAAATGAGCCTGCGGTGCTTAACTCGCAGCAAAACACCCCACTGCAGAAAGCGAGTGAAATATTTCTGGGCAGATTCATTATGGCGATGGACATTTTGGGCAGCTAACTAAACTCCAATCAATCTTTCAAACGCCGTTCATGGAGTGGGTTTCATTAGGAGCCCAGAATAATCAGTCACTCATCTCTCCCACCCAGGCCTGTCTTTTGATTTGTGTTCTTTTATTGCAGGGACTAATGCGTATCCCATAAGATCTCGAATTTCCTCTTGAAGAGAGGCCCCCCCTTTTTTTGAATGTGTCCCTATTTATTACCTGCGTGCTAAGAATACACATTAGCTTTTATTATATAGACATTAGAGGGTAGAGATTTGGCAGGGGATTTGAACAGCATTCAGGATATGCATAATAGTAAATTCTGGGTAGGTGTGAAATGTATCCCCTTGCTAGAATATTCACGGAGTTATCAAACAGCAGTCCCCCATGAAACAGATTAATTCATATCCCTCAGAAGCCCATTAGACCTTCTCTTTTTTTATTACAGCACTTCAGGCTCTTGGCTCCTGCCTTTATTTCCAGCTCAGAACCTCACAGTGTTTAAACATATTTGGAGGAAGAAGGAGGGCAGCTTCACACTGCTTCCTCTTTCAAATAATTCAAAGGTGCACACTCGCTGCCTTCCCATTATAGAATCATAAAATTTAAAAGCCAGGAGGTATCTCCAAAGGTCATAGAGTGAATCACCCGGTGCTAATGTAAAAGTGATTAAGGTTACAACTCTGTTCACTCTTACTCGGGAGTAGGTCCCGGTGAAGCTGGAAGAGCTTAACTTCTGAACAAACAAGAACCAGTCTAGGTTGTAAAGGCAAAGTGAGTGGGTTGGACAAGCACATTTCAAGGGCTCCCAAATGAGTAGCTCAGAGGGTTTGTGTATAGATTATAAACATTGCAGCTTTATTGTGTGGGGCAATTAGGTTGACTGGTGTCAGGATGCTGCCAGTGCCTGCCGGCTGGTTCCCCAGGAAAGTATAAAGACAAGGAATAGTTTTTTACAGTCATTTTTTATTCCAAACTTTACAGTGAAAGGTTATAGAACCCAGCCTCTTGGATAATAGCATCATCCCGAGTGAATCTCCACCCCCCATCTCATTCATCGTCGTCATCATCTCCTCTACCGGTGCTGCTAAGTCTTTGAGCTCTTTGCTCTCCTACTTTTAAGTAGGGTTCTGGGTGATTGTGGGTCTGAAATGCTTTCTAATGACAATGTGTCAGCCAGCTGCTGCTCTGGCTCTCCTGTTATTGCCTAACTTTCCCCCTCATCTGCCTCTGAGCTGTGACCTCCCTCAAACCCCTATTGTAAGTCTATACTGTCTTCCTCTTCCTCCTCCCTGGAAGGGTCAGCATGGGGAGGTGGTTTCCACCATTCCTCCTCCTCTGCCCAGTCCCTGACATCTGGGGTGTTAGGGGACAGATAGTATCTCTGATGGAAGATACATCATGCTCCTTCTGGGGTAGTTTGTCCACCTTTGGTTGCTACCCTGCACTCAGCTCTTACCTGGTGGCTCCTAGAACTTGTCCATCTAGAGCACTATTATCTACTTTCACCAGCAGTGGCTCTCAATGGCTTTGTCACATCACCCATTGCCCTTTTAGCTGGAGGTGGCAGGTCTTGAACTAAGATCCTTCTGCATTCAACCATCAGCTTGATGATTGAGCATTGGTCTCTCCCAATATCCCCCCCCCCCACCTAGGGTGCCCATTTTAGGGGTATTATTAGGCAAGCTAGTCTAAAGAACAACAGTTCACCATTATTTAACTGCTCATGGAGGAACCACTGGTAAATTTCCAGGAAATGTGGGGAACCCAATCTGAAGACTACCACCTAAGGCATAGTCTTACAAGAGAACCTTGAGCTAGAGAAGACCTGGGGCAGCCCAGTGGCTAAGAGCTTGTGCTGCAAATCAAGGTGTCTGTGGTTCAAATCTCATCCATCTCATCTCCGCCATTAACTCAAGATGTTGATGTTTAGTCGTTTAGTTGTGTCCAACTCTTTGTGACCCCATGGACCAGAGCATGCTAGCCACTCCTGGCTTCCAATGCCTCCCACAGTTTGGTCAAACTCATGCTGGTAGCTTCGAGAACACTGTCCAAACATCTAATCCTCTGTCATCCCCTTCTCCTTGTGCCCTCCATCTTTCCCAACATCAGGGTCTTTTCCAGGGAGTCTTCTCTTCTCATGAGGTGGCCAAAGTATTGGAGCCTCAGCTTCAGGAGCTGTCCTTCCAGTGAGCACTCAGGGCTGATTTCCTTCAGAATGGAGAGGTTTGATCCATGGGACTCTCAAGAGTCTCCTCCAGCACCATAATTCAAAAGCATCAATTCTTCGGCAATCAGCCTTCTTTATGGTCTAGCTCTCACTTCCATACATCACTACTGGGAAAACTCAAGATGGGGAGATAATAATAGGGATGTGAAAGGTGCCTCCAATTTGGTTTGGGGATCCCACAAATGTTAACTGTATTTTTTTGTTCATTTCCATAACTGCTCCCTTTGGCCAGCTCTGGATTGCTCCCCAGAGCAACCCAGGGCTGCCTTGACCCACTCTGGAGAAATCCCAGTTTGGCTCAATTTGGTTTGGGATGTGGGATTAGTCTGGACTGAATGCCCAACCCTAGATATGAAAACTGAGTTACCTTGCAACCGGACAATGCATGTGAAGTGTTTGAAATACTTGAAAATGCTGTGCAAATATTTCATGGTATTTATGTTCCACTGGATGGAAACAATGTGAGTCTGTTTAGGGGTCTTGCTTGTATTGCCTTAAAGGTAAAGGAACCCCTGACCATTAGGTCTAGTTGTGACAGACTCTGGGGTTGCAACGCTCATCTCGCTTTATTGGCCAAGGGAGCCAGCGTACAGCTTCCGGGTCATGTGCCCAGCATGACTAAGCCGCTTCTGGAAAACCAGAGCAGCGCACGGAAACACCGTTTACCTTCCCACTGGAGCGGTACCTATTTATCTACTTGCACTTGACGTGCTTTCGAACTGCTAGGTTGGCAGGAGCAGGGACCAAGCAACGAGAGCTCACCCTGTCGTGGGGATTCGAACCGCCAACCTTCTGATCGGCAAGCCCTAGGCTGTGTGGTTTAACCCACAGCGCCACCCACGTCCCTTTATATTGCCTTATTTACCCTTATATAACCCTTATATATAACAGGGCATATATGAAAGTACTAAGGTAATTTGGAAGTGAGTACTGGCAGAATATATTTGCATGGATCTGAATATGACTGGATGTGTTTCATCGGCCAAGCTAAAAACATTTTTTCGCTCAAATTATTTTATGCCGTGGCTCTTTAGGTTTTCGTTTCTTCCTTTGTTTGTTGCTTGCTTTTTCACAAATGGATTCTCCATTTGTGCTGGCCGAAGAGGAAGGAAAAGGACGCTGAGTGGCCTTGCCAACCTTTGATGAAAGTTATTTCCTTGCAAAACAATAGAACAGCAAATTGGATTATCACCACATATTATCTTTGGACAACTGTGAGGATAATTATACAACAAACCAACAACACCAAAACTGAATATAAAGGACAATTTTGCTAGAATAGGTATATAAACTCATAAACCTACTAAACAATAAGCAAACTAAGCTGCAATGTGCATAACCAAGCCTGGAGATACTCATAAACATAGAATGAACTAATGTCTCTCTCTATACTATACCCGTTGTGTATGCGGTAAATATTACATTACACGGCTGGAGCATCTTGTTCTGGGAAAAGAAAAGGGTCTCCCCTCTGTTTGCAGCTTGTTTCTCCTGTTTTCTTATATATAATTGATATTTATTGTTCTTTATACAATAAATTATAATTTATATGGGCGAGTGTGTCTCTCACACACCAACATGTGCGTACAAACACACACAGAGAGAGATATATTCCACATTAAGTGTGTATGAGCTTGCGGGTGAAATATTAGGTATATTATTACACAGCATTCTGCCTGGACCAGGAACTGCTGCCTCGAATGCCATTAAAAATAAAGCTGTTCTGCTGGATTTACAGCCTAGCCAGAAATAGCAATTATGGGCTATCTTATGAGAGAGTCATATTATTGGGAGAATTCCATCAGGCTGCAAAGGCTTCAATAGTCACCACATCATTTGGAGGGAGGGATTGTCGCTTCTGCCAAGACACTTCCAGCTTGTAGGGGATTAATTTCTGAGCAAGCACCCGAAAAAACCTTTGGTGGTCTTGCAAGACTTTCCCCAGAGTGGTAAGTCTAGAAGCATAGATGGGTGGAAAAGGGGCTACTTCTTTTTCAGCCGGAACTTGCCGGAACTCAGTTCCTGCACCTCTCAGGTGGGCACCATCACCATTACAGTGGTACCTTGGGTTACATACACTTCAGGTTACAGATGCTTCAGGTTGCAGACCCCGCTAACCCAGAAATATTACCTCAGGTTAAGAACTTTGCTTCAGGTTGAGAACAGAAATCGTGTGGCGGCGGCGCGGCGGCAGCAGAAGGCCCCATTAGCTAAAGTGCTACCTCAGGTTAAGAACAGTTTCAAGTTAAGAACGGACCTCCAAAACGAATTAAGTTCTTAACCCCAGGTACCACTGTATAAGAGAACAAGGGAGGTGTTTGTGGTGAGTTCAGGCACCTCTTTTTCTAGACAAATTACACAAGGTGGAAGTTCTCAACTGTGTCCTTCCTCGCTTTTTAAAAAATCAACTGCTGATTCTCACCAGAGGTTCCCATTTCATATAATACACTTTTAACATTAGTCTGAGTGTTGATTCACGCACGCATTTATTTCGCAGGATTTCTAACCAAGGTTTATTTAACACTTGGGGCCAGTTCACACATGCATTCTTAGGCTTCAGTGACCCACAGATGTTCAAGCATCTCCCCTTCTTTTATTCAGAGAACAGGGCGGGGAGAGGGTTGCAACTTCTAACTATGCTCCCCTCCAGTGCTGACCTGACTGTGTACTAGACATTACGAAGAAGGGAGCATGTCTATCTGTTTCCTTTGTAAATTGCTTCCTGTGACTCATTCGTGGAAAATTGTAGCAATTAAAACATTAACAATAAAATAACATGTAAATCAATATCACGTATTAAAAAGCTCATATATAAAACAATTAAAACAATTTAATAATTGAAAAAAATAAGTGCAATGCAGACTGAGATGTTTTTTAAAAAACCCACTTAAGAGGCTTGTAAGGTTTCCTAGTGGTGCAGCAATAAGATGGCTAGCACATTTGCAAAGCTAAGCAGGGTCCCGTATGGTTTCAGATTGGATGGGAGACTGGACTAGATGATCTTCAGGATGTCTTCCATGTCTACAATTCTTTTTAAAAATTGTTTTTATTTTATTTTATTCTTGGGTTACAAAAGTACGTGCATTGTCTCTATTTCCAGGTCATAGAGTCTTTTCTACAGATCATTTACATTCAATGCGAGACATTAATGTTGTATATAATATAAAGTTGGGGGGAAAGAGGGGGGTGAATAGGTGCCAAAAAGACAAGACAGACAGCACCCGTCTGGTGCATAAAAGGAGGGAATTTCAAAGGATAGCACCAGAACGCTAAAGGCCCAGGTCCTACATTGTATGGAATGGAAATTCCGATAAGATGGTACCTTTGGGAGGCCCTTTCTTGTAGTGTGTAATGATCAGTTGGGTGAAAGGAGTGACATGATATTTTGGGTACCCTGTTGCCCCCTTGGTGGTTCCCCAGCAGTTGCCTTCCACCAGTTCATTGACCCGGAAACTACAACTAATCCAGAATGCGGCAGCTAGACTGGTGACTGGGAGCGGCCGCCGAGACCACATAACGCCGGTCTTGAAAGACCTACATTGGCTCCCAGTACGTTTCCGAGCACAATTCAAAGTGTTGGTGCTGGCTTTTAAAGCCCTAAACAGCCTCGGTCCAGTATATCTGAAGGAGCGTCTCCTCCCCCATCGTTCTGCCTGGACACTGAGGTCCAGCTCCGAGGGCCTTCTGGCAGTTCCCTTACTGCGAGAGGCCAAGTTACAGGGAACCAGGCAGAGGGCCTTCTCGGTAGTGGCGCCCGCCCTGTGGAACGCCCTCCCATCAGATGTCAAAGCGATAAACATCTACCTGACATTCAGAAGACATCTGAAGGCAGCCCTGTTCAGGAAAGTTTTTAATATGTGACATTTCAGTGTATATTTTATCTTTGTTGGAAGCCGCCCAGAGTGGCTGGGGAAACCCAACCAGATGGGCGGGGTACAAATAATAAATTATTATTATTATTATTCATTAAGCCAGTCCTTGAGATCCGGGCAAAGGCTGGAGAACCTGTGGCCCATCAGTCCCAGTCAGCATAGCCAATAGCCATGGTGCTGCAATGCAGTAATCATAAGCTTGCCTGTTCAGGCAATGCTTCCTGAATCAATCATATCAATTCTTTTTGTAGACATGTCCTGAATGGTGAGGATAATCTTTCACAACCGAGGACCATTTCCATCAAATCCCTCTCCACCCCATACTCAGCCAGCGTCTTCTCTAATAGTGTCGTTAGTCCTTCACTGCTGAGCTTCCTGTTTTGGTTTGAGCATACAGTCCTTCCTAGATCTGCAACGGAAGCTGGCATGGAGCTACCTTGAAGTCATCATCTGCCAGAAGGCTAAGCACTGAAAGAAGACTGAAGACCTTGAGAGCATTAATTACTGCGCTTTATCGGCAGGTGACAGGGATGGCAGACGGCAGAGGGCACGCAATTTGGGCATCGTTGACTTTCCTACAAGCCCATTCAGACTTCTAATCATCTGTCACAGCTTTGTTATCTCCAGTTGTTTTTGCAGAAAGATTTTTTAAATATATATTTTTAATGGAGGTCAAGTAGACTAAGGTTACCAGATTTTTTTCAAAGAATCAGGGGACACTTTTTTTTTGAAAAGATAAAAAAAATTACAAAAAAGGTATTTTTTTTTAAAAAAAGAAGTAATATCTTCTCTTCTGTGGTCTCCTCTGTTGCACGGCCTTCCTCTGGGCCCCGGCCTGCTGTCTTGGAGCACTAGCCGCCGTGGAGTAGGCTCAGGTTGGGCCTGCGGTCAGCCATGTGTCCTTACCCTCCCGGTGCTCTCCTACTTCTCTATAGCGGCAGCAGCAGCGGCAGCAGCAAGGTCGGGGCTCCCCTCTTTTTTCTCATTCTTCTTTCTCCTTCTCCTCTCCTCCTTCTCCCTGCATCGGCTCCAGGGTTTTTCTGGCCCCAGAGCACTGCTGGGCAGTCAGCAGGTTGGCCAGGCACTCTCGCTCCCAGCTCAATTTGGGTTGCGGGGGGGGGGGGTCAGTGGTTCCCTCAGTTGACGCAACGTGCGTCCCTGGTTCCCCCTCGGCAGTGGTGGCAGCGGCGGCAGTCTCAGCAGCCCAGAGCCAGCCTGGTAGCGCAGTTGGCTCTGGCTGGCTTCAGGAGCTGCTCGCTGCCGTGACGCCCGCCATTTTGCCTCCCCAAAGTCCCCATATGATGTGTCTTGTGCCGTTGAACCAATCACACAACATTCATTCCCTACTAATAAATCTACAACACTTAAAATATAAATCCGGGGACTGTCCCTGGGAAACGGGGATGTCTGGTAAAGCGTGTTCTCCTTCAGGGAGAGCACATGTTGCGGTGGGGTCTACTGAGCCACCCCTTTGTTGCTGGGTAAGTTCTCCAAGATGGCCAGGGGGCATTGATTGGATTGCCGAGTTGCTGGGGGGAAGGTTATGTTGCAATTTTGGTGGGAGGGGTAAAAGGTTTAAATACTCTGCACGCAGTCTTGTACTTTCTCTTTTGCTGCGTGCAACGGATCACCCACCCACCCGCCCTAGAATAAGGGGTTGTTGCGTTGACCTTGCTATGCCTGTCATGAGGTCGTCTGCCTTTGAGCAGGGGCCTGGTAGGAATTTTTCCACCTGGCAAATTGGCTGGCTGGGTGGTTTTTGCCTACTGCGTAGCAAATCGTCACAACTTGTAAGGTTGTGGTTAGGCATTGGTTATAAATCTGGTGGAGGAGGGGTTAGGATAGGCTGGGCCTGCCCCTCCATGGTTGCTGCGGAAAGGGAATTCCGTTAAAGGAATCCTGGGGCTTGCCATCTTTTCGTCCAATCCCTGGAATGGGACCAGGGTGGTGCCCGGAAGTCAGTTCTGTCCCCAGGCGGGGGGACAGATAGTCTTAACCAATGCCTAAACAACCACTCACAGTTTGTATTTTAATAAAGTTGTGGCCAAAATCATGCCAAAAATCTTAAACAAAAAATTACGTGTCCGTTGTGAGTTATTTTGGGGGGTGGATTGGGGACCTCAACACGCAACCATAAAGCAGACACAGTCAGCAAATTGCCCTTGGAAACATGAGAGGGAAATGAGTGAAATGGCCAGGAGCTGAGCAAGAAGCTCCATGGAACTAGTATTGTCAACTGTTCAGAAAAAAACAGCCTGACCTGCTCCTGTACTTTCAACAGCAGTTCAATTTTCAGCAATCTGGAGGTGTAGCTTTTCACAGTTTGGAGATAAGCACAAGCACTGGCTGATTAGTGCAAATCAGATCATTGTTAAAGGAACAGCTGAAGGAGATGGTTGAATACTAGGCAAACTTAGGTCTGTCAGAAAGTAGGAAAACTGGTTATCTCAGTATCAAAGGGGCAGCAAGGCTTGTTCTTTAGTATTCGGGTCCAAAAAGGCAACGATGAAAGAACAAACAGGTCCAGAGAGGGTTCTGGTTGCTACCAGCTCTCCAGTATCTTTTATGGCAGACACAAAAACATGTTGCAGGTGATCTGGGGTGGGGTTGCATGGAGAAGAAGACACATTCTTATAAGTGATTTTAGGTACATTGTGGCAAAGCCGCTTTCCCTAATGCAATGCAGTTATTGAATGTCATTTTAGCCGGAATTAAGATTGCCGGAAGAAATATCAACAACCTCAGATATGCAGATGACACAACCTTGATGGCAGAAAGTGAGGAGGAATTAAAGAACCTTTTATTGAGGGTGAAAGAGGAGAGCGCAAAATATGGTCTGAAACTCAACATCAAAAAAATGAAGATCATGGCCATTCGGCTCATTACCTCCTGGCAAATAGAAGGGGAAGAAATGGAGGCAGTGAGAGATTTTACTTTCTTGGGCTCCATGATCACTGCAGATGGTGACAGCAGCCACGAAATTAAAAGACACCTGCTTCTTGGGAGAAAAGCAATGACAAACCTAGACAGCATCTTAAAAAGTAGAGACATCACCTTGCCAACAAAGGTCCATACAGTAAAAGCTATGGTTTTCCCAGTAGTGATGTATGGAAGTGAAAGCTGGACCATAAAGAAGGCTGATCACCGAAGAATTGATCCTTTTGATTCTGGTGCTGGAGGAGACTCTTGAGAGTCCCATGGACTGCAAGAAGATCAAACGTCTCCATTCTGAAGGAAATCAGCCCTGAGTGCTCACTGGAAGGACAGATCGCGAAGCTGAGGCTCCAATACATACTTTGGCCACCTCATGAGAAGAGAAGACTCCCTGGAAAATACCCTGATGTTGGGAAAGATGGAGGGCACAAGGAGAAGGGGACAACAGAGGACGAGATGTTGGACAGTGTTCTCGAAGTTACCAGCATGAGTTTGACCAAACTGTGGGAGGCAGTGGAAGACAGGAGTGCCTGGCATGCTCTGGTCCAGGGGGTCACGAAGAGTCAGACACGACTAAATGACTAAACAACAACAACAATTTTCACCAATGTGTGCATGTTTATGAACCTTTTATGCTAGCTTGCTCATTTTTTGCACACACGGATTGGCCGGAGAACTGCACTGCGTATTTAGGAAAGTGCAGATTTTGAACAATGGCTCATGCATTGGTTCATGCAATGTTTTGGGAGGTGCAAATTAGGTGGGTTCACCTTGGAATGAGGCCTGGATTGAAGTTCTCCTCCATCCCTTTGAGGAGGAAGTAGGTAGCACAATGTGAGAGAAGCAGGAAGGGTGCAGCTCCATCTATCATCACCTCTTCCTCCCCCCCCCCCGACTCTTCTGAAGACTTTGTAAAAATAGCCACGTTAATTGAAAATGCAAAATCTTTCAGAGTATCTTCACTTGCGATGCTGGAGCTGCACTGTCCAGGACACTGTTGCAAAAGTTATAGATGGTTGCTCTGAAGTCTGCACCCTCGATAGATGTTCAGCAGCCTCTGGCTCCTTTGATTGGAACTGCTAATTGAACTGGTTTAGATATGAAAGTGCGATCTCGACTCTGTGAACATCTCGAGACACCCGGGAGAAAGTGCCACTTGATTTATTTTCATGGTTGTCTTGTGAACTGGGTGTGATCTTCAGCCTCCATGCAGAACAAAATGGATGGAGAAAGTGAGAGCGAGAGAGTCTCATCCAGGATACGGTTCACACACAGAGGGGGTCAACATGGATTTATCTCTCTTGAATCTCACCCATGGCTAGTCCAGGTCATGAAAGGTTATCAAAACTGAGCACTTACTGGCATTCTCTTTTTTTTTTTTAAATGATCTTTATAATACTTCACTCTACAAAAAACTTGACAAATACATTACATACCTTACATACCTTCATATCCTACATGTACACCACAAATATTAGAATTCCAACTCTTCTCTTTATACTTTGTTGCCAAACTTAACTCTAGATGCATTTTATGTTGTTATTCTACTTTTCTTTTGTTTTTATCTAACCCGGTTTTGTGATTTCTTTCCTCTGTTTTCAAGATTTAATCTATATCTTCCAGGAGATTTGCGTTGTCAGTATAGTTTTTAAGATATTCTTTGAAGGTTGACCATTCGTTGTTCACTTTTTTCAACAGTATGAGAGCAGGATGCTGGAATATACGCAGTGCATTTTTTTTCCTTAGAAAATGTTTAGGGGTACTCCCATTTGGACTCAAGAAAACCACCATTTTATAGTTCAAAATGGGAAAAATAATTACAGTAAATGGACAAAAGTGCAAGGTTCACAAAATGTTTAAGGGTACACATCCCCCTGCGTCAACCCCAGAAATAAAACCACTGGCTATATGGGCTGTTGGCATGATTCAACAGGCTCTTCTTATGTTTTTCTTTTTTAAAAAATTATATAAGTAAATATAATTTGTATACCACTTGACTTCTAAATATATCTTCTAAGCAGTAAACTCCCTCAAAAACCGCCACAAACATGAACACTGTAATAAAAGAGAAAGCTATGAAGTTGTGAAGGTCCATAAAAAGTTAATCCTCGGTGGTCTGCTCTGAGAATGCTTCTCCACGAATCCTCTTCCATTCATTTTCCCACT
This sequence comes from Podarcis melisellensis, assembly GCF_964234715.1. Lineage (NCBI taxonomy): Eukaryota > Metazoa > Chordata > Lepidosauria > Squamata > Lacertidae > Podarcis > Podarcis melisellensis. Next base: position 12,777,403 of record NC_138539.1, on the reverse strand, counting down.
GTACTATGGTCCCTTTACTATAATGGTATGTTGAAGACTGAGCTTGGGTACCTTTCAGAAATGAAATGCAAGATATTTTTATCCATGCAAGCATTTAGCATCTGGGAATGTATTTCTATTTTAAATTCATTTTTTTATTTTTAAAAAAACGTTGTTACTCACTGAGCCTTTAAGAGCAGTGTTGATTAAAACTCTAAATAAATAAAACCGTCTCTTTTTTATGGCTCTTGTAGACTATGCATCTATTTGCACTTGACTGTAGAGTAATCAATATGCTGGCATAAAGGCTCCAGGGTAATTCATAGTTGCGCTCTGTAGCAATTTAAAGACTGATTTGGTTCCCCTAAATTGTTTCCATGCAGGCAAGCTAAAAATATTCAGGGACTTCTGACTCCTCAGCCCTCCCACCTCCAAAGCTATCCCCAGTCACAATGACGGAATTGTTTCTTATTTCTAATGCATGGAATCTGCCCTGACTCATGGCTAGCAGAATCTAAATATTGCTGGGGAACTTCAAGCCAGCAAGGAGTAAACCATAAATGTTTGCTGGGTTGTTTGTTCAGAAGGCCAGGTGTGCATGTGGATCTATCTATCATCTATCTATCTATCTATCATCTATCTATCTATCATCTATCATCTATCTATCTATCTATCATCTCTATCATCTCTATCATCTCTATCATCTATCATCTATCATCTATCATCTATCTATCTATCTATCATCTATCATCTATCTATCTATCTATCTCTATCATCTATCTATCATCTATCTATCATCTATCATCTATCTATCATCTATATCTATCTATCATCTATCAATTATCTATCTATCAATCATCTATCTTCTATCTATCTATATCATCTATCTATCTATCTATCTATCTATCTATCATCTATCTATCTATCTATCATCTATCTATCTATCTATCTATCTATCTATCTATCTATCTATCATCTATCTATCTATCATCTATCATCTATCTATCATCTGCTTTTGCAACTGATCTCTTGAAGCCAGTCCAGCTGAAAGCAACAGATCTCAAGGTTGGGAGTTGTTGTTTTGTTTTCATTTTTGTTGTGCCATTTTATTTTGGAAGTCATGGAGGCAAAAGCTGGTGGAGACAAAGGTACGTGGCAGTGTAATAAAGGAGGGTGGTTCTGATTCAGTTTGCATTTTTGGCTTCTAAAGATTAACCTTTCCCCTCAAAAAATATTACACTGAGGATCTGAGGCAGAGATTGGAAAGAGCAGCCCAATTCTATATTGCCCCATTGAGTTCAAGAGGTAAGTGGATTCAGGAGGTAAGTGGGTAAACCCTACTGCTTAGTTTTATTACTATCAGTCATAGGCAACTGGAAAAAATCACACACAGAGACACACAAATTGCATAATTAAATGAAGCCAATTCACATCAGATTGGCAAACATTTCTGGTAGTCAATTAAGACACCTGTACATAACACTATTTCTCTGTCAGGATGCAAAAGTAAAATATTATTACATAGAACTGAAGTATTGTTGTGCTTCCGGGCACAATGCAAAATGCTATTTTGGAGTCCCTAACCATTCTGAGACCATGGTATATGGTAAAAAAACAACCAGTAAAGGATGCCTGGATGGTGAAGTCCAGTCAAAGGTGACTATAGGGTGCAGCGCTCATCTTGCTTTCAGACCGAGGGAGCCGGCGTTTGTCCACATACAGTTTTCCGAGTCATGTGGCCAGCATGACCAGACCGCTTCTGACACAATGGAACACCATGACGGAAACCAGAGCGCACGGAAATGCTGTTTACCTTCCCACCACAGTGGTACCTATTTATCTACTTGTACTGGTGTGCTTTTGAACTGCTAGGTTGGCAGGAGCTGGGACAGAGCAACGGGACCTCACCCCGTTGTGGGGATTCGAACCGCTGACCTTCTGATTAGCAAGCCCAAGAGGCTCAGTGGTTTAGACCACAGCACCACCTGCATCTGGTATATAGAAAACCTGTATGAACCTGCTGTTCACTTCCCTTATATTCTTTGGGTTGTGTTCAATGTAGGACTAAGGTGAATGTTATGACAGTGCAGGAGTTTCCCCTTGTGCGAAGGAAGGTTCTACCCCTCTCTTCCTCCCCCCACACCCTCTAAATCTGTTCTGGGGGGTTCACTTAGCCCTCCAGAGCAAATCTGGGGGCACATGAAGGGAGAGGAGATGTGAGAAAGTCCTGTGGCTCTAGTAGTAATCTTGGCACACATCTATTGAAATCCCATCCTCTGACCTGGTGCAAGCTAGAAGAGTAAGCAAAAGGTACGCATGCAGATATTTTTGTGTTATCAAATGCCACCCAAAGCAAAAACTGTGCAAATTTTGAAGTTTCTGCTCAGGGAAAACACCGAGAGGAAGTTAAAACAGCTTATGCAATGCATGGGAAGTGTTTGAGGGAGAAGAATAGTTCACACAGTCTATCACCAGCCTGAAAATGGCCCTGGTTAGACGGAGTCATTTTGTAGTCCTTTTGTATCTCTGCTGTATACACGCTTCATGACAGATTAATTGATCTCATCTACACAGACTACCCAAAAGACAGAAGCAGTGCAGCTAAGCATTGGCTGAGGAACAATGAATCTTTGTACAATCTTTGTGCCCGCCAGGCTTTCTGCCATTCCCAAGACATTCTCTTCTCATTTATCAAGGGATGAGAAGCAGGACGGATGACGACCTGAGGGCCAAATATATCGAGGTCACTGTAATTAGTAGAGGGACTAATCAAGATTCTGTCCAGTGGCGTTTAGGTTGCTGCAAAGCAAGCCACAGGGACAGGCTTTAAGCAAAAGCAGACTTCACAATTGCTTTCACAGGGATATGCCAAAGTTCCAAAGTTCAGCGTACTTTGAGAGAATTATGGGCAAACGTGTTTTAATTAGAGCAAAGCCTAACGTGGCTGAGATTATTTCGCCATTGCTTTTGCAAGCGGTGAAAAGCACCTCCTTCCCCGGTGAATTTCCATGTCCTTTGAAACCGTGCTTGCCGTGCTTCTGTGACATTCTTCTCCATGCTGTTTTCCTTCTGCCCTGCCCTCCCTGTTCTTCACCTCATTTTTGGTTTTTATGGAAGCCGCCCAGAGTGGCTGGGGAGGCCCAGCCAGATGGGCGGGGTATAAATTATTATTATTATTATTATTATTATTATTATTATTATTATTATTATTATTTGCCCACACTGTCTACAGTGAGCCATGTTATTTCACCAGTGGCATCACTATGCTAGCTGTGATATGGGTCGCCGCAGCCAAGGAGAGTGATGGCAAAGAAGAAGGTTGAGCCACCACCGTAAAGACCCTTCTGGTCTCACTTCGGAGGTAGCTGGAACAAATCATGGACAGGTAACACACCGAGGAAGCTATCCTATTGCCAAGAAAGTGGCATAAAGCACACTAGCATAAATTAAGCCAGCATAATGATGATGATTTATTGAATTTGTATACCGTCCTATAACTGCAGATTCTCATGATGATTTTATTTATTACAATTATTTACTGCCCTTCATCTGTAGCTCTCAGGGTGGTTCACAACATAAAAATACAAGATAAAAACACACAATGTATTACTACAGTGGTACCTCGGGTTAAGAACTTAATTCATTCTGGAGGTCTGTTCTTAACCTGAAACTGATCTTAACCTGAAGCACCACTTTAGCTAATGGGGCCTCCCCACTGCCACTGCGCCGCCGCTGGGCGATTTCTGTTCTCATCCTGAAGCAAAGTTCTTAACCCGAGGTACTATTTCTGGGTTAGCAGAGTCTGTAACCTGAAGCGTACGTAACCCAAGGTACCACTGTACTACTACCACTACTACTACTACTATTGCTACTACTACTAATAATATTAATTCAATTTATATTCCACCCTTATCAAAAGACCTCAGGAAAATGTACAACCCTAGAAACACACTATGAAATATCAGTGATAAAAACATACTCTTCTGATGTTATGGTTGGGTCTCTCCCACAGAAGCAAGACAATGCTGGCAGCAATTAACTCAGGTTTTATTGCTCAAGACACACAAATCACTCTGGAGCTCAGTCACTCAGCGTCGGCTTCCAAGTTTGCTGTTGCTGAGTCTGAGGTATGCCCTTCTTCCTTCCACTTTTAAAGCCCCACTTACGCTAAGGTTACCATATTTTTTTCAATGAATCCGGGGACACTTTTCAACTTCAATGGATTTTGTATGGGGACTGATTTGTTAATCCAGAGACTGTCCCTGGGAAACGGGGACGTCTGGTAACCTTAATTTACGCTTCCTTTCCTGTTCATGCCTTTCATTAATCTTTGCCAGTCTAGGGCTTCCACATAAGTCCTGGTCATAGAATTGCAGAGTTGGCAGGAGGATCATCTAGGAATATGCAAGAATATGTAACCATCCCATATGGGAATCAGTAAGGTCAAAAGTCAGAGATGGTGGATCTTGTAGTCCAGTGACATCTGGAGTGAACCACACTGGCTTCCCCTGATGTATGGCCTATTCTGTAGATTCAAAGGGAGCATAAACAGCACCTATCAGACTGGATACATCCCACAGATTCATAAACTAAGAATTTTAATCTGTGTATTCACCCAAGTAAATGAATATTCACATTCACTACGTGAATACGAAATAAATGCAGTTCAACTCCACTGCAGCCACTTTAATTAACTGCAGCCCAAAATGGAATTTAAGTTTCTAAACAATCAGTCTTGATTCCACCCCCAACCTTCCATTATTCTTTTTAGGTTAAGACGGTTAGGCCAAATGACGTGCTACAACAGCTATAACAACTCATCTTGTCCAGATTTCAGTGCTGCCGTTTGACCGCTTGCAGCCAAAATGCTTTAGCTCATCTGAAATGCTTTCCGTTTCTTTAAATAGAGTGGCTTTGATTTAAGGAGCCATTTTCCAAAGACCGTTGGTCCAGGAGACCATTGGCCTCTTCCCCATATACCCTGCCCAGGCTTGTACCTTGAGGAGGTGACATCGGTGTTGCTAACACAACAGTTTGACATCACCCCAGGATGTACACTCCCCGGTCTCTAAAGACAGACAGGTGCCAACAACAACAACATGATGATTTCTTGTCATGGTGGTATCAGGGCAGTTCAATACTGTCTCTACCTGCAGAAGTTTCAGGGTGGAAATACTGCTTCATTTCCCACCAGTGCATGTCCTGTGACTTCCTGCTGAAACCTTGCCTGCTTTTCTTCTTGTTGTTGTTTTCTTTTAAAAAAAAAATAAAAAAATATTTTTCAGGTTTATACATTTCATTCGTTTTACAATCATTTTCACATTTCAAAGCTTGACTGCCTTTCCCCTCTTTCTGCAGTTCCTTAAATTTATTTTTTAATACCTTCTGCATATCTAAATTCATTTAATTTGCTCATTTAATTATCTGCTTTAAATATATGGAACTGCAGGTTGTTACAATAATCTGCCAATGTTTTTATCTGTCTGCAATTTATCTGTAAATATTCAATAAACCATTTCCATTCTTTTATAGAAAGTTTGTTATCTTGATTGCTTATTCTCCACCATTTCTGCATATTCCATAAGTTTTTTGTATCCATTCTTCCTTTGCTGAGACTTCTGCTTCTTTACATTTTTGGGCACGTAGCATTCTTTCTGCTGTAGTAGCATACATGTATAAATTTCTATACAGGTTAGGTAGTTCTGTCCCTATAATTCCCAAAAGAAAAGCTTCTGGGCTGTTGTTTTTAAACAAAGGTTATTTTGAACAACCTTTTCAATTCATTATATATCATTTCCCAGTAAGCTTTAACCTTACTACCAGACCACCACATATGATAAAAGAACCTTCTTTCTCTTTACAATAATCCTGCCTGCTTTTCATGCCACAAATGTTCTCTTTGCCTCCATGTGCTTCCCATGCCTTTGTTGTGCTGGGTCACTAATGCTACCCTCAATAATTGGTGACCTTGAGGAAACATCACAGAACAGCTCACCAAGTGGGATGATGTCTGGACGTTCCTCTATAAATCCACCACTAATGTACTATTATTGCACTAGTGACAACTTGCAGAATTCACCTACTAAAAACCAGCATTCTGGAGGGGCTCTGTCCATGTCGCCTTCCTTTGTAACCATTCAGATTTGTACCTGCAATTTCCTGCAGAAGCTAACCTGAACTTCTTTCTTCAGAAAGACGGGGGTGGGAATGTCCCCTCAAAGAAAAGAATCACACAGCATAACAGTATGTGAAGAGTATACCATGACACAGTGTCAGCTGCTGGTATTTTATGGGGCATTTCCACTGCTTTTTTAAAAATCATATCATATTACCTGATATTTTGAGATGAAAGGCAGCTAGGCTGTACCTAAGCAAGGCCCTTATCCAAGGAGATAATTAATGAACACGCCAGAGCTATGGAGTGTTTCTAACAAAGAAAATGAATCAAGCAGAGGTGAGATGGTGATATATTAGATCCAACAAAGGGGAGTTTGGAACCGGGGACAAGGTGTTGGCAGATTTCAGGTTAACGCACTCAGAAAACCCTAGGCATTAATGGAATGGAGGGCAGCAATGCTTCAGAGTAAGTCATCTTGCTCCAAGTTTCACAATCAGCCTATCACTTAATTCTTTATTTCTTCCCTCTGTTACCTGGTGGCTACAAACAACCATTTGCCCAGTGGAAACTTAATGTGATGTGCAAACATATATTTGGCAAGCACGTTGTCTGAGCCTTCGCAACCTACTTCCATTAACCCCTTTCGCACTCTGGAATTGCCATCCTTTACTGATTTAAAAACAAACTTTGGGGGTTGAATCCTGACTTAGACCACCTGAAGTCAATTGTGCTGGCATTAGTCACAACTAAAGCCCCACTGGATTTAAGTTTCATTTAATTCAATGGGTCTGTTCTGAGCACGATTAAGCCTGGAGCCAATCCTTTAGTTGCAAAGTTAAACATTGCAGGGGACCTTTGCTAAGTAATCATAGAATTGTCGCGTTGGAAGGGAACACAAGGGCCATCTAGTCCAACCCCCTGCAATTCAGGAATCTTTTTGCTCAAGATGGGGCTAGAACCCACGACCTTGCATTATCCCAAGGGCTTATTTAACTTATATGCAGAATTTAACTTATATGCAGCTTATTTAACTTACATGCAGAATTCATCATGTGAAAGGCTAGGCTGGATGAATCCCTAGCCGGAATTAAGATTGCCGGAAGAAATATCAACAACCTCAGATATGCAGATGACACAACATTGATGGCAGAAAGTGAGGAGGAATTAAAGAACCTTTTAATGAGGGTGAAAGAGGAGAGCGCAAAATATGGTTTGAAGCTCAACATCAAAAAAACGAAGATCATGGCCACAGGGCTCATCACCTCCTGGCAAATAGAAGGGGAAGAAATGGAGGCAGTGAGAGATTTTATTTTCTTGGGCTCCATGATCACTGCAGATGGTGACAGCAGCCGCAAAATTAAAAGATGCCTGCTTCTTGGGAGAAAAGCAATGACAAACCTAGACTGCATCTTAAAAAGCAAAGACATCACCTTGCCAACAAAGGTCCGTATAGTAAAAGCTATGGTTTTCCCAGTAGTGATGTATGGAAGTGAGAGCTGGACCATAAAGAAGGCTGATCGCCGAAGAATTGATGCTTTTGAATTCTGGTGCTGGAGGAGACTCTTGAGAGTCCCATGGACTGCAAGAAGAACAAACCTGTCCACTCTTAAGGAAATCAACCCTGAGTGCTCATTGGAAGGACAGATCCTGAAGCTGAGGCTCCAATACTTTGGCCACCTCATGAGAAGAGAAGACTCCCTGGAAAAGCCCCTGATGTTGGGAAAGATTGAGGGCACAAGGAGAAGGGGACAACAGAGGACAGGATGGTTGGACAGTGTTCTCAAAGCTACCAGCATGAGTTTGACCAAACTGTGGGAGGCAGTGGAAGACAGGAGTGCCTGGTGTGCTCTGGTCCATGGGGTCACGAAGAGTCGGACACGACTAAATGACTAAACAACAACAAAGTTCCACTGGATATAAGTTTCATTTAATTCAATGGATCTGTTCTGAGCACGATTAAGCCTGAATCCAATCCTTTATTTGCAAAGTTAAACATTGCAGGGGACCTTTGCTAAGTAATCATAGAATTGTCATGTTGGAAGGGAACACAAGGGCCATCTAGTCCAACCCCCTGCAATTCAGGAATCTTTTTTGCTCAAGATGGGGCAAGAACCCATGACCCTGACATTAACCATGCATTATCCCAAGGGCATTGCTGGACGACATATCATTACAAGTGCAACGTGTCACAAACTGTTGTTGTGCAGAACGCTTCTGCTCAGCGTTCCAACCAGAAAGCCATGCTTTCTTCAAGGATACTCCACAGTGCTCAGTGCTCACAAGACTGAGGCTTTGTTGCTTTGACACCTTAATATATATATATATATATATATATATATATATATATATATATATACCTGCAGACGTCAAGCTTCATCTTAGCATGCTAATGCCTCCCTTTCGTATTTCAGTAACTTCATTTGGGCTACAATTCAATTGGCAATCACTAGCGTAGTTCACCATTAGAGGGAGTTAATATAAGTGCCATTTGGAAACACTGCTTTAATCTGACTTCCAGCTGATTGTGGGGGAAAACAATTCTCCAGCAGTACTGAAGTTCCTAGACTGGAAGCAACCACAGATGATCAATGTGCATTGGAAAGCTCTGTCATCTTGGGATAGCTTCAATACGTCAATCATCCAGGCATGTGTAATAATTTTACCTCACCAGGTACAGATATGTGGTTTTTAAAAATCAGCTACAGAATAGTCTGTAAGGGCCAACGAACTGTTGTTCATCAGTCCTCCATGTCACAAAGATGACATTATGCTAGTTTTGCAGGCATGGTTTCTCACCAAAAGAATTCTGGGATGTAGTTTGGCTGAGATGTCTTTGTTAGAGATTCTTTGCCCTTCTACAGAACTGCAGTTCCCAGGGCTCATGGGCGTGTTTATATAGGGAATTTGATGTTGTGCAAGTTGGTCTGTTCTGTAAATGTGCCCTTCATCTGCTTATGATATGGTTTCATAAATCAGATTTGTCCCCCTGGACTTAGAGGGTACGTTTTGGTATTGTACTGAGAGCAAAGACCTTTGCATCACTTCCATCCATGATGGATTTTCCTGTCCTTCAGCAAAAGGTCAGGAATGGGTTGGCAAAAGGGAAAAAATATATAAGCTGCTGCAGTATTACACTGACTTGTGTTTGGCCACTGGGGTAGCAATATGTTAGCAGTGGAACTGCATTTAGAAGTAAGGGAATCATAAGAACAGTGGCATAGCGTGGGGGGTGCAGGGGGGGCCGGCCGCACCGGGCGCAACATCTGGGGGTTAGGGTTAGGGTGCGCAAATCCACAGGTTAGGGGGCGCAAATCCACGAGTTAGGGGGCGCAAATTACTTGCCTTGCACCGGGTGCTGACAACCCACGCTACTCCACTGCATAAGAGATCTCACTCTTCCCATGGAAAATGCTGCGCTACAGCAGATGTTGGTAAATCATTCCTGGTAAAACATTCTTTCCTACAGGAGGGAGGTTTAAAATTGCTTCAATTTTCCAAGCTGTAAAAAGAGATTGAGGATAAAAATCCTTAAAAAAATAAAAATCAATATCCAGCCTATTATCTTGGACAATTTGCCTGGTTCAAAAGGTGAGATTTGTGATTTATGATATATTGTCCTTGTTTTCATGATAAATGTACAGTTACTCAAATTTGACCCCCATAGGATGTGAAATAATAATAAGAAACCTCCACAGGAAGTCAGTGTGGTGCAATGAAGCAACATATTGGGGTTGGACAGTGGGCTATCTCTCCCCCTAAACCAGGCTTGATAAAATGCCAAGCCACAGACCTGATCCAGCCCATTGACTCTCTATCAGTAGCGCATCAACGTTCAACCCAGTTTACTGGACACAATAAAAGTAAGCCATGATGTTGCACTGGGAGCTCTCTTTCATCAAAGTGCTCTGGAAACAGGAAACTCAGGAAACACCAAAGCAGATTAAAGTGCTTGTCACGGCCACCCAGGACGGGTCCCAGCTCACAAGAGACCTCACTCCGTTGCAGTTTATTTACAGGAAAAGTTTATTGAAGATTTCTGCTTCTCGTACAGTTCAGCATCGTGGCCGTACGTCTGTCACGTTAGACCGCTGAAGTCCCCTCTGACTCCTCCCCTCTTCCACACCAACTTAATAGCCTGGCTCTAGACCACCTCTTCCTCTCCTTTCTTTTCCGCAGGGTCTTCCTGCCCCCCTGGGTTCCCTCTCTCCGTGACTCGCCTGAGGCTGAATCCTCTGCCGCCTCTTCCCCCCTCCTTCTGGCTTTAGGGCCGGGCTCCTCCTCTGAGCTCTCTCCACTTCCGCGCGCCTCTACGTTTGAACTTGGCGCGCGTACGTTGCTGCTGACCTTTCTTTCGACCGCTACACCACCCCTTGTTCTGCTCTCCACCCTTTCCGGCTGAACACCTTGCTCCAACCCCCTTTCTCTGTTCTCTCCTAATCCTGCTCCCTCCGAGAGGCTGACGACTCCACCCCCTTTACTCCGTTCCGGCTGAGACGCCTCTTGCTGCGTCTGTCTTCCACTGGGCTCCTCTCCGCTTCTCCCTTCTCCTCCCTTTTGCTTGATTAAGGTAACCCCCTTTTGAGAATCCTCTGACTCGCTGCTCAGACTCGTGGATTCCCTCAGAATTCCGTCATCTTCTTCCTCATCCTTCTGCCCCTCCTCCCACTCGCTCTCCGTCTCCTCTGTCATCTCCTCCTCTCTCCCAGAAACCCTGACATCCATCCCCCCCTCGAAGCCCCCCCTTCCCCCCTCCCGCTCGCCGGGTGCAGGTTGAGGAAAACGTGGTTCTTCCGGGGTCGGTTCAGGATACAAGTTGTCCACTTCAACATTCTCCTCTGTCATCTCCGTATATGTGTGTTCGAACTCGGGTTCCCCACCCACAGACAGCACAGTCTCTTCCTCCATCACTGCTTCTCCTGGCGCTGCCTGCCAAGGACCTACCATCCATCTCTGACTCCATGCCTCCCTTGGCTGATCCACCCACCAACAAGGGCCTGTCTCCTCCCCCCCCAGTCTCGGATCCCTGGTCGGGCTTGTTTCGGGCGTATGGCCCTCGGGTGAGGAGAAACCCTCGAACGCGCTGTCTGACAAAGTGGGCGTGAAAAGCCAATCATCAAAATACTCCTCGGGCATGGGCTTGTGCGGAAAAAGTGCATGGAACTCCTCCTTCAACAGGGGTTCGTCCAACGCGTAACCCGGCACCCAGCTATTGGCAGAGGCCGGAGTGCCTTCCCTGGCTAGAAAATATTCAACTCCCTCCTCCCCCCATCTCGAGTCCAGTATCTCTGTGACCTCGTTAAGAGGTTCTGGTCTTGGCGATTCCCCCCCCTCAGGCGCCCTCCTACGTGGCTCTGGGAGTGCTCCTGACTCTTGAAACCTGTGTGGGGTTTTGTAGGGAGTGAGCACCGATCTATGAAAGACCGGGTGCACCCTGGAACCTTCCGGAAGGGCTAGACGAAAAGCCACCGGATTGATCTTAGCCTCAACTTGATATGGCCCTAGCTGCCTGTGTCCTAACTTCTTCTTGGCCAATGACCTGGCCGGCATCGCGTGGGCTGCTAACCACACCCAGTCCCCAATCTGGATGTCCTCTCCCGCCCTCCTGTGCTTATCGGCCTGCACCTTATACGCCTGTTTTGCCAGCTCCAAATGTCTCCGCAGCTCCTCGTGCACCTCTTGCAACTCCGCTGCAAACTGGTCGGCATCTTGAGGCCCCCCCCCTCCTGGTGCCGCAAATCTCGGGAAGGTTCTGGGATGACGGCCATTGTTCGCGAAGAAAGGCGTCACCCCGGTGGATGCGTGTTTCGTGTTGTTGTAGGCGAATTCAGCCATCGGCAGATAGTCCACCCACGCCGCAGGTCGCTGGTTGGCGTAGCACCGCAGGTACTGCTGCATGATCGCGTTGACCCTCTCCGCTTGACCGTTGGTTTGTGGATGTCTCGCCGATGTCAGGTTGATTTTGACGTGCAAGATGCCCAGAAGCTTTCGCCAGAAAGTGGAAACAAACTGGCGCCCCCTGTCGGACAAGACGGACTGCGGAAGTCCATGCACTCTGAAGACGTGATCGATGAAGAGCTTTGCGGTCTGTTCTGCCGTCGCCACCTTGGCACAAGGGATGAAATGCGCCATCTTGGTGAATAAGTCCACCACCACTAACACCGCCGTCTTACCTCTGGAGCTGGGCAGGTCCGTAACAAAGTCCAACGCTACCCTCTCCCACGGTTGCTGCGGTGTCTCCAGCGGTTCTAGCAATCCCGCCTGCTTCTGGTGCACTGGTTTGGACCTCTGGCAGATATCACACCTGGCGACGTAGTCCGCCACCTCTCCTCTCATCTGGGGCCACCAAAAGTCTCTAGCCACCAACTCCATCGTCTTCTCTTTGCCGAAATGGCCTGCACTAGGGGCGTCATGCAATTGTTGCAGAACCTTGGCTCGAAGATCGTCGGTGGGCACGTAAAGGGCACCCTTACGAGTCAAAAGTCCATCTTGCAATTGGAACTCATCGTTGTCTCGCGACCCTCCGCGTAGCTCCTCCATCTTGGACTGTGCAAACTGATCCCTTTGCAACGCGCGTCGCACCGCGTCCAGGTCGACTGCGATGGTAGCGCACGTCCACGCCTGCGGTGCGAAGATGTGCTTTGCTGCGATTGGAGCTGCTTCCTCCAAGTATTGCGGCTTTCGGGACAGCGCGTCTGCAATAACATTGGAGTCTCCTGGGATGTATTCTATTTTGAAGTCGAAATCCGCAAAGAACTCCGCCCAGCGCATGTGTCGCTGGGTCTGTAACTTAGCCGTCCGCCAATACTCTAAGTTCTTGTGATCCGTGCGGACTTGCACCGTGTGCTTGGCTCCTATTAAGAAGTGTCGCCACGCTTTGAAAGCTGCATGAATGGCCAACAACTCCCTGTCCCATATGGTATAATTGCGCTCCGTCTTGCTGAGCTTCCGGGAGTAGAACGCACCCGGTCTCCAGTTGCCTTGTGAATCCTCTTGCAAAAGAACGGCCCCAACCGCTCTGTCTGACGCATCGGTCTCTACCCGCATGGGTCTGCCGGGATTCACGTGGAGCAGCTGCTCTTCGGAGGCGAAAAGACCTTTAAGCGTCCGGAAGGACCGCTCCGCTTGTTCGGTCCAGACGAACTTCTTCTTCTTGGAACTGAGGGTGTCAGTGATAGCCGCCGTCGCGTTCGCAAAACCTTTAATAAACTTGCGGTAAAAATTGGCAAAGCCGATGAACCTCTGGACCTCTTTCCGATTTCGAGGGCTTTTCCAGTCCAACAGCGCTTGAACCTTAGCCCTGTCCATGGCCAGTCCCTCGTCGGACAACTTGTAGCCAAGGAAATCAACCTCTCTGACATCAAACTGGCATTTTTCCAACTTGGCGTACAACCTGTGGTCCTTCAGCCTCTGCAGGACCTCCCTCACGTCCGTATCGTGATCCTCCGGCGATTCCGAGAAAATCAGGATATCGTCGAGAAAGCAGACACACTTCTTGTAGAGGAGACCTGCTAGCACGTGGTGCATAAATGCTTGAAAAACGTGGCTGCCATTTTGGAGACCGAAAGGCATGACTCTGTATTCGTATGTGCCCAGAGGGGTGAACATGGCGGTCTTCCACTCATCTCCTTTCCGGATGCGGATGAGATTGTAAGCTCCACGTAGGTCCAGCTTGGTGAAAATCTTGCCCCTCCTGACGGTCGCTAAAAGGTCGTCAATCTTGGGCATGGGGAAAGCTTTGGGCTTAGTCAAGCTGTTTATGAACCTGTAATCCACTATAAGCCTTTTTTGGGGCGTGTTTTTCTTCTTCACAAAGAACACAGGGCTGCCACCCGCTGCTTTAGATTCCTGGATGAAACCTCGCTTGAGGTTATGGTCTATGAACTCCCGAAGCTCTTGCATCTCGTCTTCCGACATGGAGTACAGCTTGGCAGCAGGCAGTTGCGCCCCTGGCACTAAATCAATCGCGCAGTCGTAAGGTCTGTGAGGCGGCAACTTGTCAGCTTCCTTCTCACAGAAAACCTCCAAGAAGTCCTGGTACTTGTGAGGCACTGTTTGCACCATACCCAGATGCAACTGCTGCTCGGCTTCTCCTCCCTGATCGGTCTGAAAGCAATGCTGAGCACAATACGATGAACAAAAGGTGATCTGCCGCTGGTACCACGCAACCGCGGGACTGTGCCTCTCCAGCCAACTCATGCCTAACACGATGGGCGTGTCCGATAAGTGGGTGACATTGAAACTAATAAGTTCTCGATGGTTGCCAATCTGCATCATCATGGGAGGGGTTTGCTGCACCACTTGCCCCCCCAGCAACTTCCTGCCGTCTACCGTGACCACGTTTAGAGGCGTCGTTGCAGGCAGGAGCGCCATGTTGTGCTGCTTAACGAACTGCAGTCCCACGAAGTCGGCGTTGCTTCCCGAATCGATCGTTATTGGAACCTCGAGGAGTCTCCCATCAGGCAACTGGAGTGTTGCTGTGAGCAGAACTGCCGGTCTGGGAGGCAAAGGGTCCACGCTCTGCAGTGATGCTGGGGGCTTGTCTACAGATCCGCCTGGCTGAGCCCCAGTAGCTCTGCTTCCAGCCAGGCACTGTCGTTTCCCTGAAGCTGCTCCCCTGGTTGCACCTCTGCTGTTACAGTTGCCAGTGCTGCAGTGTGCTTCTGGAGCCTCTGGGGGCACTCCTTCGCCATATGGTGCGCACTGTCACAGATGTAACACTTCCTGGTTCCTCTAGGAGGCTTCGCTTTGGCTGCACCAGGGACAGGGCTCTGGGATGGCTTCTGAGCCCTAGCACCACCAATCTCCATTGGCTCCTCGCTGTCCTTCCCCATTGGCGAGGGGTGCGCACGGCTGAAATCCCTGTGCACAAAAGGGAGAGTCCTCGCTTGCGCACGCGCTTGGGGCCCGTCCTCCTCGTGCCACGGACGTCCCTCATGTCGAATTCCAATAGCTAAAGCCCGTTGCACCACGTCTTCTAGGGTCTGGGGTCTGTCCCCCCTAGCGATCTCATCCTTGATGGGGGGGCTCAATCCCTCCCAAAAAAGATCTCTGACCGGCTTACTGTCCTTTGGCCAATCTAAGGCGGTGAGCAATGCAAAAAATTTAGAGTGGTATTGGCGCACAGTCGCTTTCCCCTGCCTCAGCCCGTGCATTTGACGGCGCGCAATGTCCACATCCACAGAGGATTGAAAACAAGAATCCATCGCTTTGATGAACGCAGTTGAATTGCGACGGGCCGGTCCATCTTCGCGCCACAGATTGCGTAGCCAAGCCCTGGCCTCCCCATGCAGGTGCGAAACAATGAACCCCACTTTCTCCTCCTCATCTTTAAAATCGTGACGGAGTAAATGCAGTGCATATACGACGTCCGCTCTGAAATTGGGATAGTCTTGCAAGTTGCCATTAAAATGCGGAACCAGGGCACCCCCCCTCCGTCCAAGCGCAATGCCCTCCGCTCTGGAACCTGGGGCCCCCGCCCTGTCCGCGTGTTCCCACCTTGCCTGCAAATCCTGGCACGTCTTCTCCAAGTCGTCATTCTTCTTCTGCGAAGCAATGACTGCCGATGTGAGAGCGGTAACCTGATCCCGCAGTGCAACCAGCTGCTCCTCAGCGCTCATGGCTGCTCCTGTTCGTGAGCTTCGCAAAAAAAATTTTTTGCTTTCTGAGAGGGGACTTACTGTCACGGCCACCCAGGACGGGTCCCAGCTCACAAGAGACCTCACTCCGTTGCAGTTTATTTACAGGAAAAGTTTATTGAAGATTTCTGCTTCTCGTACAGTTCAGCATCGTGGCCGTACGTCTGTCACGTTAGACCGCTGAAGTCCCCTCTGACTCCTCCCCTCTTCCACACCAACTTAATAGCCTGGCTCTAGACCACCTCTTCCTCTCCTTTCTTTTCCGCAGGGTCTTCCTGCCCCCCTGGGTTCCCTCTCTCCGTGACTCGCCTGAGGCTGAATCCTCTGCCGCCTCTTCCCCCCTCCTTCTGGCTTTAGGGCCGGGCTCCTCCTCTGAGCTCTCTCCACTTCCGCGCGCCTCTACGTTTGAACTTGGCGCGCGTACGTTGCTGCTGACCTTTCTTTCGACCGCTACACCACCCCTTGTTCTGCTCTCCACCCTTTCCGGCTGAACACCTTGCTCCAACCCCCTTTCTCTGTTCTCTCCTAATCCTGCTCCCTCCGAGAGGCTGACGACTCCACCCCCTTTACTCCGTTCCGGCTGAGACGCCTCTTGCTGCGTCTGTCTTCCACTGGGCTCCTCTCCGCTTCTCCCTTCTCCTCCCTTTTGCTTGATTAAGGTAACCCCCTTTTGAGAATCCTCTGACTCGCTGCTCAGACTCGTGGATTCCCTCAGAATTCCGTCATCTTCTTCCTCATCCTTCTGCCCCTCCTCCCACTCGCTCTCCGTCTCCTCTGTCATCTCCTCCTCTCTCCCAGAAACCCTGACAGTGCTTCATTCAGCTTCCTGCGCACTCTGGTCTGCTCTGATGTTTCCTGGGTATTAGAGAGGATAGTAAGTGCTCAGGAAGCAGATTAGATTGGACAGCTCCTTCCTGTTTGGGGAGTGTGTGCAGACTGAGTGAATTTGGGCCTTGGGTTTCACCAGCACTGGCCTAAACTAAGGCCCAGTATACCTGAAGCAGAGTCTCTACCCCCATCGTGCAGCCCAGACACTGAGGTCCAGCACCGAGGGCCTTCTGGCGGTTCTCTCACTGCGAGAAGTGAGGTTACAGGGAACCGGGTAGAGGGCCTGCTCGGTGGTGGCACCCGCCCTGTGGAACACCTTCAGGGAAATAAACAACTATCTGACTTTTAGAAGACATCTGAAGGCAGCAATGTTTAGGGAAGTTTTTAGTGTTTAATGCTTTATTGTGTTTTTCATATTCTGTTGGGAGCCACCCAGTGTGGCTGGGGAAACCCTCCAGATGGGTGGGGTATAAATAATAAATTATTATTATTATTATTTAGAGAGAGAGGGAGAGGGAGAAGGAGAAGGAGAGGGGGAGAGAGGCAGTTAGTGAGAATGAGATTAAGAATTGTCAGGTATAAGCAGGCTATGGAAACAAATACAGTGGTACCTCGGTTTAAGAACATTCCTGTTTACAAACAATTCGGTTTACGAACTCTACAAAACCACAAGTAGTGCCCCGGTTTGCGAACTTTACCTTGGTCTAAGAACAGAATCCGAATGGTGGAAGGGCACCGGCGACGGGATGCCTCCTTAGGGAAAGCATGCCTTGGTTTAAGAATGGTTTCGGTTTAAGAACGGACTCATGGAATGGATTAAGATTGTAAACTGAGGTACCACTGTACCAGATTGTCTCGGTGTTTGTCCAAGTGGAGTCTGGGCCATTGCCAGCCAGAGCAGATTATACATGGACAAATAGTCTGATCTAGTATATGAAAACTTTTCATGTTTCTCCCACCTGAAATGCTCTACCCCAGGGTTTCCTCAACTTGTAGGGACGCCGAGGATCAATTAGTCCAGCAGTTCTCAACCTGTGGGTCTCCAACTGTTTTTGGACTACAACTCCCATCATCCCTCACCCCCACTTCTGACCTCCACATCACCGCTTCAGATACCCCCACACCTCACCCACCCACTCCAATTCCTGGCGGGTCCAGTGGTCAGGGATAGCAGGAATTGTAGTCCCAAAACAGCTGAAGACCCAAGTTTGGGAAACCCTGCTCTAGCCTATTCTTGCTAAGGCGTTTTTGTGAAGGTCTGGCTGGTCTCCCCTATAGTAATTGCCTTCAGCCAGAGCTGGAATGCTGGATGACACAACTGGGTTCTTCTCCCGAGTCTCTTGTGCCATTACTTTGTGGGAGCAGGTCCCACGGTGGGTATATTTTAGCCATCCTTTGGCAACCCTTTTTCTATTAGCTCTTTTGAATTGTGTCCCTGTAGCTGAGAGAGCTGTAATTTGCTCTTGTTGTTGTTGTTGTTTAGTCGTGTCCAACTCTTCATGACCCCATGGACCAGAGCACGCCAGGCACTCCTGTCTTCCACTGCCTCCCGCAGTTTGGTCAAACTCATGCTGGTAGCTTTGAGAACACTATCCAACCATCTTGTCCTCTGTCATCCCCTTCTCCTTGTGCCCTCCATCTTTCGCAACATCATTACTCTTAAGCACATGCAAAAGTAGTCCTAGTTCATCTCTAAACATGTGTTACGTCTTTAACACCTTTAAGAGGAAGCTGTAATCTTTTTGCCATTTCCTATTGCACCAAACAGCTCAAAAGGTGGCATCTTTCACTATACGGGACACTCTTGGACTCTGGAACATGTGCTGCTACTGTTAACGATCAGTTCCATATTAGGCGCATTGTGGTTTAGACAAAGCTTTGGTTTCTTCAGAAATATCAAATGAATGCCATCTGGCCTTTGTGATTCCTTTCAATGCTTATCACTTTGCCCCTTCTCATGATGGAATCTATGCCATATAGTCCTCAAATAAGAGGATTCTTTTTTGCAGCCTGGTTTTATTCTGTCTTCAGAACATATTAACTAGTGCAGTATGCAAGCCAAATGGATAAACCCACTGAGAAGCATCTGCAAAGACTTGTTGTATAATTTGCAGTAAAATGGGATGTCCCTCCATTAATTTTAGTGATGTGAAATTCCTGTATCTGCAATGTATTTCTGGTGGGGGTTTTGACCAGAAGCTTACAGAGAAGAAGTATTCATACAGATAACCAAACCTCCCTAGGTAAATTTCCCACTCAGACTAAACCAATTATCTGCTGTTTAATCATAGAAGCCCAGAGAGTCCCTCAGCCTCTGGTGCTAGTCACATGGTTCTCTGGATCACGACCCTTTGACTCTGCAGTCATCCCTGCAGCATCCTTCATTTTTAAAAAGTTCACATTCCAAGAAAAAAGGAGAGGAACTCAAAATGTCAGAGTCACCATTCTGCGGATCTTCAAAAGATTTTTTTTATTGTTGCAAAGATCATTGCTCTAAAGGAAGATAGAAGTTCTTGTTAGTCTGACTCAGATGGTGACATGCAGAAAGTCACAATGACCTCTCTCTTTTGCAATCCCCTACTCATATCACTAAAGAGAAACTTCCAGTCAATTCGACTGGATGGGAAGGCAGACAACACCAATAGCTTAGATTTGACAACTTTATGAATGGCATTCACATGCTAGCTCTTAAGAAAAGTGTGTTTCCACCCTGAAAGCCCCATTCTGAAATGTTGACTCTGATGACATCGCTAGGAATGTGATGGAGTTTGAACATCACCTAGGAGTCCACCAACCAAGCTCCCCTGATACTGGATGCACACTGAGTGATGGGCAAATCTGTCAAGTTCAGCTTCTCGTCTTTCTCGTTTCCAGTTCAGTTCACCACATTTACACAAATCAAAGGCTGTTGGTCCACCAGTTGCATAGCTGGGTTCACAGCAGACTTGAGCTGTTAACAGTCTCTCGTATTTCATTTTCACTTTCATTTCTGCCAAAAAGCAACTCTAGTTTTTGGTAAATATTTAATGGAACTGTTCATCTATCTATCACAGGGTTTCCCAGACTTGGGTCTCCGGCTGTTTTTGGACTACAACTCATCATCCCTAGTTAGCACGACCAGTGGTCAAGGATGATTGGAATTGTAGTCCAAAAGCGGCTGGAGTCCCAAGTTTGGAAAACCCTGATCTACCATGTAACTCTTGAACACTGATCATGGCTCAGAAGAAACAATGTAATAGTCACCCATAAGCTAATGTTTTTGTTAGGACCCCAAGGAACTGTGCATTCTCTTAGCTAGCCCACAGGGCACATTGTTCAAAAGACTCACAACATCTGTGGACACATGAACTATGCAAGCTCTGAATTTGGCTGACCACACTTGGGAAAACTCCCTAACGAAAATGAACAAAGCTTTTCTAGAATCCCTTTATTTTATCCTGTTTTGCAAAGGTCTGGGAAGCTCGGCAGTTGAGATCACATTAGGGGTAGTTGCAGCAGGGACAATCATGCTAGGACAAACATGCCACGTATGATCACAGTAGGTATAGCCACGTCTGAATCCGGGTAGGTATATGCGTTGCATAAGAGATAGTCAGAATATGCAAGCTCAGGTAACTGAATTAGTACCTTGAAGAGCTCACAGTGATTCAGACTTGGCTAAGGGTGGGATTTTCTGAAAAGCTTATCCACACATTTATTTATTTTTCCAATTCCCTTTTTGCTCCTTGGTCTCAAGTGTGTGTGTGCTTAAAACACAATTTACTTAACTTGTCGCAGCTCCAGTTGAAAACACATTGCTACTCGATGGTGTTTTGTGGCATCAATTTCACCTTCTCAGATCAATTGACATGGGCAAGATGCTGGGGTCAATGTGTCCGACCATGTGCCCCCTCACCCTCTGTCCCTCTTGACTTATTAAAACTAGCAGGGGGAGAACTGACTGATTGGGTCCAGAGTGTGATTAAAGCTTTTCTGCATGAGGGTGTGGTCCCTGCTGCATTGAAAGAGGCAGTTGCACAATGGCTGCTAAAGAAACTAGCCCTGGACCCTTTGGTTTGGAACAACTATCGACCTGTTGCCAATACTCCCTTTTCTGTGCAGGTAAGCATAGCAAACATCTACACAAGTGAAGCAAGTCTCTGTTGCTTTCAAGTCACCACGGAGCAGATCTTGAGAGTGATGACTGTGTAGGATTCCCCAGAGAAACCTCTGACAGTCATAGATAGGGCATCTTCAACCCATGGGCTGAGATGAAAGCACCATGGAGGCTGGTTGCTTCTTGATGATGTCATCACTGTGTGCCCCACCCTCAGCCCACTTCTGCAAAAATGACCTACTGTAGTTATTCCCCCTGCATTCAACAGCTTTGCGATGCGTCATACTAATTCTCCCCCCTTCCCCCCTCCCTGTTACACTTCGCTGTAATCCGGCACATCTAAGTTATCTCTCGGGTCACGTTCCCACTGCTTTTTTATTGGCAATATTTTCCCTGTTAATTGTGCATGCTCCCTTTTGAAGATCCTCACCTACCTCCTGCTAGGCACCTCGGCGAGGAATATTTCTGCCTCCCGTGCAGCTCCACTGACATGTTTATGCTTTACCGGTTCCTGTAAAATGCAAGAGTTATCACATTGCTGTTGAACATCCAGCTGGAATTTTTGTACTCTAAACACAGAAGCATTATTGTTTTACTGAAATAGATGTTCCTGGAATGAGCCTCATTCCTGCCATTGGAAGGTCTGATGGACCAATGCTTGAAGCACTACTTGCCCAGCGGCAAAGAGAAAGCATATCTCTTGGCACGTCCAGATGCCCATTTATACCCAGCAAGCCACACTGTACTTTGTTTTTCCTCATCTTCTTATCTTCTTTGGCGATCACTTGTGGCTGAATAAGATTGTCTTCCATGAACACAGTCTTAACGATGTGTCCGTAAGTGACTGTGGAGGCCAATTCTGGATCCACACGTCCTTCCACAGTGGGGACATAAGCTTCC
Source organism: Podarcis melisellensis (assembly GCF_964234715.1). Taxonomy (NCBI): domain Eukaryota; kingdom Metazoa; phylum Chordata; class Lepidosauria; order Squamata; family Lacertidae; genus Podarcis; species Podarcis melisellensis. The sequence continues at coordinate 12,755,847 of NC_138539.1, read as the reverse complement.
TGGTGGGAGTTGATCATGGTGAGGGTTTGCCAAGAGTGCCTTCCTGTTAGCTCATTTCTTCTGGAATAATAATAATAGTCTTCAGCAGGGCTTTCAGGGGAACTCACAGGAACTCAGTTCCAGCACCTTCCAGGCCGGCACCGTTACCGTTCCATAAAATTGGGCCCAAGTACTGAGTGCATGAGACACGGGTGGCACTGTGGTCTAAACCACAGAGCCTAGGGCTTGCCGATCAGAAGGTTAGTGGTTCGAATCCCCACGATGGGGTGAGCTCCCATTGCTCGGTCCCTGCTCCTGCCCACCTAGCAGTTCGAAAGCACGTCAAAGTGCAAGTAGATAAATAGGTACCGCTCTGGAGGGAAGGTAAACTGTGTTTCTGTGCACTGCTCTGGTTTTGCCAGAAGCGGCTTAGTCATGCTGGTCACACGACCCAGAAAAACTGTCTGCAGACAAACGCCGGCTCCCTCGGCCAGTAAAGCGAGATGAGCGCCACAACCCCAGAGTCGTCCGCGACTGGACCTAACGGTCAGGGTCCCTTTAAAGGTAAAGGGACCCCTGACCATTAGGTCCAGTAACGGAAAATTCTGGGGTTGGGGCGCTCATCTTGCTTTATTGGCCGAGGGAGCCAGCGTACAGCTTCCAAGTCATGTGGCCAGCATGACTAAGCCGCTTCTGGCGAACCACAGCAGTACCTATTTATCTGCTTTCTCTTTGACGTGCTTTCGATCTGCTAGGTTGGCAGGAGTTGTGAAGGGAGAAGATTTGAAACCTGCTGGTGTAGATCACAGTAAAGGTAAAGGGACCCCTGACCATTAGGTCCAGTCATGGCCGACTCTGGGGTTGCGGTGCTCATCTCGCTTTATTGGCCAAGGGAGCCAGCGTACAGCTTCCGGGTCATATGGCCAGCATGACTAAGCTGCTTCTGACGAACCAGAGCAGCACATGGAAATGCCGTTTACCTTCCCACCGGAGCTGTACCTATTTATCTACTTGCACTTGACATGCTTTCGAACTGCTAGGTTGGCAGCAGCAGGGACCGAGTAATGGGAGCTCACCCTCTCGTGGGGATTCGAACCACTGACCTTCTGATCAGCAAGCCCTAGGCTCTGTGGTTTAACCCACAGACCACCCGTGTCCCTTTACTGAATGCATGGCTACTGGTGGATTCAAGTCATGCATCTGAGCCATGGGGGAACCAATAAAAGTATCTCCCCTGAATATCTCGGTGATTGGGCGGGGATATAAGGGATCAGGTTAACAATGTTGAGGGGAACCAAGTGTCATTTAAATCATAGGTGATCACTGAATACAAGCCCCCCCCCGGCTCTTGGGGAGGGGTGGGAGTGGATAGCCCTAAAATTCAGAGAGTGTTTGTCTTAGCCGAGTGACTGAGGTAAGGACTGTAAAGCACACTGCATGTGAGAAAGGGTGTTTGAAGGATGATCAGTGATATCACTTGTTTCTTAGCTGCTGCTAAGCTGCAAAGTTTTGAATGCGGGAGAAGAGCTTTCAAGTAAGATAAACGGCCGTTCTGCAAGAGCTTGTCTAAGCAAAGCGATCGAGGCTGGCTTAGGCGGGGATTTGACTTCGCAGAAACATCTCAGGGTGGTCAGAGAACGCCACCATGTGGTTACTTGCCACAAGCTCAGGTGCGGAGGGAATCGAAAGAGCAAACAGGTGCATGTGTTGTCTCGGGAGAGAAACACAACAGCTGTTAATGAAGTGAATGTCACGGTGCATCTGTAAGGCAAACAAGCACGGTTTCTCACCTGCTGAAATGCAAGCACAAAGCGATCTCCCCTGGCACGTCATCACTCATGAAGCTCAGTAGCTCAGTCAGTAAAGCATGAGACTCTTGATCTCAGCGCCATGGGTTCGAGTCCCTCGTTGGGCAAAAAGATTCCTGCTGGAGTAGATGAGCCTTGTGATCACTTCCAACTCTAATATATATATATGTGTATATATATATATATATGCAGGTTTTGGTGTCCTCGGGTGTCTTCCCGTGTAAAAGTTGGGGTGTCTAGGCGACGTTTCGACGAGGTCTCACTCGTCATCTTCAGGCTGGTGCTTTCGGCTTCTTGTTACTGGAACAGAGCAGGATCTCAGTGTTTGAGTTCCTATAAATACTGTTGAGGGGGTGTGGTGTATAGCCTCCAATGTTCTGGGCAGAGAGGAAGTTCCCAGGCTAGTGTGCCTTTTCTTCTTTTGTTCCTTAATTACTTGAGGGATATCTTGAGTGATTTCTTGAGTGATATCCTGAGTACCACTTAGGTGGGTCATTAGGTGTGGATTAGTTGCTAAAGTCTTTGTGTCTTGACCTCTTGAACTTTGTGAAGAGTTTTTCTGAGAAGATGGCTGTACTGCACTTAGTTGTGCTCTGGCTTGGCTTCGTGTATAGGGGCGAGCTGTGGTTTTGTGGCCTGTGTCAGCCAGATCTGTGTAGGGATTGCAGGGGGGTGCAGCATCCGGAGGTGCCACCATGGTTTGGCTACTGGATGGTGTCTGTAATTTATCTATGGAGACACAAAGACTTTAGCAACTAATCCACACCTAATGACCCACCTAAGTGGTACTCAGGATATCACTCAAGAAATCACTCAAGATATCCCTCAAGTAATTAAGGAACAAAAGAAGAAAAGGCACACTAGCCTGGGAACTTCCTCTCTGCCCAGAACATTGGAGGCTATACACCACACCCCCTCAACAGTATTTATAGGAACTCAAACACTGAGATCCTGCTCTGTTCCAGTAACAAGAAGCCGAAAGCACCAGCCTGAAGATGACGAGTGAGACCTCGTCGAAACGTCGCCTAGACACCCCAACTTTTACACGGGAAGACACCCGAGGACACCAAAACCTGCATTCCTGTACCCGTGAAAATCTACGAAAGCAAATATATATATATATATATATATACCATTTAATGTTATACAGTGGTACCTCGGGTTAAGAACTTAATTCATTCTGGAGGTCTGTTCTTAACCTGAAATTGTTCTTAACCTGAAGCACCACTTTAGCTAATGGGGCCTCCTGCTGCCGCTGCATGCTGGAGCACAATTTCTGTTCTCATCCTGAAGCAAAGTTCTTAACCCGAGGTAATATTTCTGGGTTAGCGGAGTCTGTAACCTGAAGCATCTGTAACCTGAGGTACCACTGTGCATTCACATCGTTATTATATATTCACATCGTTATTATATATATCTTATCAGATATCATATAAATTTACAGTCATACCTCTATTTACGTTCAGTTCAGGTTATGGTACGTTCATTCAGGATACATCCCGCGGCAACCCGGAAGTAGCGGAACGGGTTACTTCTGGGTTTCACCACTCGCACATGTGCAGAAGCTTAAAATGACATCATGCGCATGCGCAGAAGTGGTGAATCACGACCTGCACACACACAGACGTGGGTTGCGTTGTGCTCATGTTGCAAACGGGGCTCCGGAATGGATCCCGTTTGCAACCAGAGGTACCACTGTACTCCAATCCTTTTGGAATACTTGATCACGCTAGTTTTGGATTTTTCCTGTCAGCTTCGCCAGTACTGCAAAGTCCACCATCTTCATCTGCCCCTCTTCTTTCGTTGGTACTTCTTGCTGTTTCCATTTTTGGGCTAAAAGAATTCTTGCCGCAGTTGTTGCATACATAAGCAGTCTTTTATCTTCCCTTAGTACCTCTTCACCCGACGATTCTATGATGGCATAAACCTTAATGGGGTGTATTTAAGTATTATAGTTAGTTAGTATTTAAGTATCATAGTTAGACCAGGCCTTAGCTTCCTGGTAGCTGGCTACATTCAGCGCAGTTGCCTGAAGGCTTCTGTATCAGAGCTGGAGTATGTGTACCGGGAAAAGGAGGTGGATTGTGGGTCTAACATGATGCACCCTGCATGCTGCCTTTCAAATGTTGTTGGACTCCAACTCCCATCGGCTCCAGCCAGCATGGCTAGCAATCAGAGATCATGGGAGTTTTAGTCCACAAAGTCTGGAGGACACCAGGATGGGGAAGTCTGGTCTAATGGTTGAGAGACCTCATCAATGCTTAGAATTCAGGCTTTCTACTTCAGAATTAAATCAACACATGAAGGAGGAACAGTCCCCCTTCTCTGAAGATCCCAGGCCACAGAGAGGTTAGGCTGGCCTCAACTAGAGCCAGGGCTTTCTCGGCTCCAATCTGGTGGAACGCTCTGTCACAAGAGACTAGGGCCCTGCGGGACGTGACATCTTTCCGCAGGGCCTACAAGACAGAGCTGTTCCACCAGGCCTTTGGTCAGGGCGCAGCCTGACCCCCTCCTCTGGCAATCTGCACAGAATTTTGCTTAATGGTTGCCATCAATTTGATTTTAATTTGATTTTAATTAATTTTATAATGAATGTTTTTAGAATGTTGGATTATTTTGATTGTTGTTAGCCGCCCTGAGCCCAGCTTCGGCTGGGGAGGGCGGGATATAAATAAAATTTATTATTATTATTATTATTATTATTATTATTATTATTATTATTATTGGAGTTTACGCCCACCCCCCTTTTGGAAGCTAGAAGGGTTTGCTCTCTACCCGGTAAAGTACAAGCGAGTTGGGAGACAGGAAGTGGGAAGAGTGTCAGTTCGTGCTACTTCCTCTTTCAGCTCTCTAGTTTTCTATCACACTGGCATCAGTATCCAAGAAGCAAGCAGATTCAAAATGTGACCTGGAAGGATCCAAATATGACCCAGGAGGAAAACATTTGGAAAGATAAATAAATTGAGGAGGGGGGGGGGACCTGATCAGGGAAGAGGAAATATTGCTTATTTTCTCCTCTTTGGGTTTTAGGCGACCCTTGGTTCCTCCTCCTGGCTAAAGAGGATTAAACAAATTCATGGCTGATATGATAATTTAAATTAAAATTTATTTCTTATACCCCGCCGATCTGACTGGGTTGCCCCAGGTACTCTGGGTGGCTTCCATTTTCCCTTCCTTTCCTTCTCTGGGGCCCTCTTTTGTTCCCTCCCCCTATAGCCTGTGGGTCTGTTTTCTCATGAGCCCCCCCCCCCAATCTTTTCCTTGTGCTCTTTTAATGCACAGAGGGGTTTGTGTGAACCCGTACCTCTTTGGTTGTCTGCCTCACTCTCAAAATGCAGGTTGTATGCTGGTGAGAGCAAGGAGCCCCTGATTTCTAACGTTTCTCAGTAAACTGTAAGGCACAATGACAGCACTGGTTGAATCAATGGACCGTCAATGACCATCATTCTGAGTAGTCCATTTCCCCCAACTGCATCCATTACAAGTTAGCAGCGCAATTAACCAGTTCAGCAGCTAATAACATCCTTACCATCAGAGGGCACCAGATCACTTCATATGGTACATTGCAACAAGACGAAGTTATTTAACTACAGTTAACTGCAAGACGTTTTATTTGCTCATTATTCACCTGCAAACCCTTGCTCTTTTCAAGAAACGATAGCTGCCATGCTTCACTTTTTGTAAGGAACATCCTAAATGTGAGAGCCATGTCTGCTCTTCAGATGCTGAGAGATATTAAAATGTCAGGTACTGTAAAAGCAGCACAAGGAAAATGAAGATCTTTATGAAAACCAACCTTACTATTGCTGTAACCCACCCTGGGACATTCTGGTGAAATCTTCTTCTTCTTCTTCTTCTTCTTCTTCTTCTTCTTCTTCTTCTTCTTCTTCTTCTTCTTCTTCTTCTTCTTCTTCTTCTCCTTCTCCTCCTCCTCCTCCTCCTCCTCCTCCTCCTCCTCTCCTGTATCCCCAACTGTAGGTGATATTCATTTGAATAACTCAACCTCAGATTCATTTAAGCCTGCCAGACTCAAAGAGATCTAATTTTTGGAATAATTAAGGTCATCTATTTATTTTAGCCACCGCTTTTGGAACTGCGTGAATGACTATGACTAAATGCATTTATCATCATTTATCATCATCATTTCGATGCAAAGGATTTTGAAAAGGTTGCACCAGAAATGAGTGGTCAAATGTCACATCCCGAACTTCACTGCAGAAAATAAGAAAAAGCTTTAAAGCATGGGTAGGCAAACTAAGGCCCTGGGGCCGGATCTGGCCCAATCACCTTCTAAATCCGGCCCGTGGACGGTCTGGGAATCAGTGTGTTTTTACATGAGTAGAATGTGTGCTTTTATTTAAAATGCATCTCTGGGTTATTTGTGGTCATAGGAATTCGTTCATTATTCTTTTTTCAAAATATAGTCCAGCCCCCCACAAGGTCTTCAGCCCCCTGCTGCAAAAGTTGACCCCTGCTTTAAAGAGTTGACCCCTGCTTTAAAGAGTACACCAAGGTCCTGAGCCTGAGCCTTTAAAGAGTACACCAAGGTCCTGAGCCTAAAGTCCGATTTCCCAAGTGGATATTTCCCTCCCAATCCCAGCGGATTTCCCCCCACCCCCCAAAAAAAGTTCCATAAGGAACTGAGAAATTGGACTCCAGCCTTGTATTCGTTTCCATCCTCTTTCCGCGTCATTTCAAGTAATCCAGGCCTCTGATCTGCTGCAGAGCATTCCTCCACTCCAAACCCATGTGCAATCACGAAAAATTGTCTCTGTAATCTGAGCCTCTGTTTCCCTTCAGCTTTTTTGTTTTTTCATTTGCTCAGTCTCGTGGGAAAACAAGCCTTCTGGGCAAAAACACACACACAAAAACCTGCATGCCACCATTCCATCTGCATTCTCACACCAGTCTGATTGCGAGGTTGAACATCGCGCAAGTTTAGCCAAATGCAAACATCCCGGTGCAATTGTGAAACCCAGGGTTGTTTGTGCACAGAAAAGAAATACGGAAGAGGTGGTATTTGGCTCAGAAATCTCCTTCCTGATCACCAGCTTTCTTTCTTCTCCCACTACCGTACAAGTTTCTAGTCCATGGGTTGTAAAGATATGTTTGGAAGTGCATGGCAATGTCTACTAAAATTCCAGAAGTGAAATGCATGGCTGAATTAAGACAGGCTTTCAGTATGCAGCGAGAGTTGTTTGACAATGGAATGGATTCCCTTCAACTTTCCTTCCATAGAGGTTTTTAAGCAAAGGTCGGATGGCCATCTGTCATGGATGTTTTAGCCACGATTTCTGCATTTTAGGGGGTTGGACTACATGACCCTTGGTATCCCAGCTCTAACATTCTCTGATTCTACGAGTTGCGAAGGGAGAAGATTTGAAACCTGCTGGTGTAGATCGCAGTAAAGGTAAAGGGACCCCTGACCATTAGGTCAAGTCGTGGCCGACTCTGGAGTTGCGGTGCTCATCTCGCTTTATTGGCTGAGGGAGCCGGTGTACAGCTTCCGGGTCATGTGGCCAGCATGACTAAGCCACTTCTGGCGAACCAGAGCAGTGTGCGGAAACGCCGTTTACCTTCCTGCCGGAGTGGTACCTATTTATCTACTTGCACTTTGAGGTGCTTTCGAACTGCTAGGTTGGCAGGAGCCAGGACCGAGCAACGGGAGCTCACCCCGCCGTGGGGGTTCGAACCGCCGACCTTCTGATCGGCAAGTCCTAGGCTCTGTGGTTTAACCCACAGCACCACCCGTGTCCCTTGTAGATCGCAGTTGTAAACATTTAATGAACTCAAATGGCAATAATGCCTTTAAATTGCCTGTGTCCTTTAAGAGTGGGGAGAGGGCTTTGGAATCCCTTTCCACACCCCACATATGTTAAAAGATCACTTGTCTGTTCCTCTTGAAATCACGGATAACCAAGAACGCCACAGTAGGCAACAGCTGCCAGGGCGTGGGGCATTAGTCCCTCCCAGACTATTAAATCTCTGGGCATCTCACAAGGAATATGATGTAAAGACTCGCAGCTAGAGAACTGAATTCTCTGCAGCTGTTGTTATTACTGCAAGCCAAGAATGGGGCAGCTGTAGGGGGGATGCTATGAAACGCTGGGTTGTTAGCATCGCTCAGGGTGGGCCGAGGTGAGATGGCTTCCTTGGGGGAAAAGCATATTTCTTTCACGGAATAAAACCCAGGGGGAGAAGTTGCTAACACTGCTAGGATTTAGATGCCTGGGATCTGATGCCGGATGCTGGTATGCATGCATGAACCAAGATCACTAGCGTTAGAAACAGGTTATGTACAATTTTTTCCTGGTGTTTAGTCAGAATCTCCTTTCTTGTAACTTGAAGCCATTGGTTCAAGTCCTACCATCCAGAGCGGGAGAAAACAAGCTTGTTCTCTCTTCCATGTGGCAGCCCTTGAGATATTTGAAGATGGCTAGCATATCTCCACTCAGTCACTTCTTTCGCAGGCTAAATGTACTGAAATATACTCGGAGTCGAGTGTTGATTTCATGCTCTTTATTCAGCTCATACTAGTGAGGAATGAACGTTCCCCCAAAATATCTGCTTTATATTCATTATTTACTTTTTTTTATAATCATGTTTTATTAATTTTCCATACAATCATTCCACAATACAATTTCTATTAAACTTTTCAATTTTTTGACTTCCTTCGGCTTTTCTGACAATCATTCGAATTTAATTTCTTTAAATACACATTTCTAAATTTGTATATTGCCTTTATGTCTTCCCCCCTCTTATATTTTACTTTTTTACAATATTTCTTATTTTATCACAGAGCTTCTCTAAATGCCACTAACGTTATTTCATTATCACTTAAACATTCCCAATAATCTGTTAATTTTCCCCAGTCCTCGATGAACTTTTGATCTCGTTGATATCTGATCTTCCCAGTCAGTTTATCCAGTTCTGCATAGTCCATCAGCTTCGTTCTCCATTCCTCCAACGTTGGTAATTGTTCTTGCTTCCATTTCTGAGCCAATAATATTCATTATTTACACAATGGGCCACACGTGATTGGCTAATTCTGGGATTCTCCCGTGGGCCAATCAGGTTGCGGATTCACTTCCACCTGGAGCTGGATTGGGTGGCTCCTGTGGACCAATCATACTGCTGCATTGTTCTAGGACCAATCAGACTGCTGCATTCTGAATCCTATTGTTCTAGGACCAATCAGACTGCTGCCTTTTGGATCCTATTCAACTCAGTACATAACACGTACTCAGCTCCCTCAACCGTTTCTCATCAAACTTGGCTTCCATATTCTTGATCATATTGGTCACCCTCCTCTGCACACGTTCCAACTTGTCAATGTCCTTCTTGAATTGTGCCCAGAATTGGACACAACATTCCAGGACACATCACATTTGAAACATTTTCTTCCACAACAAGTGCCCTGGTAGATAAACAAAAAAGCTCTCTATAACCCTCTGCTAAATCTTTTTTTTTTAAATTACATTTATATCTCATCTTTCCTCCAATGAGCTCATAGTTCTGCACTCAACACTTACAGTGTCCTCACAACAACCCTGTGAGGTTGGCTAGGCTAAGAGTGAGAGGCTGGCCAAGGTCATCCGCCTTGAGTGGGGATTTGAATCCTCGTCTCCTAGATCTAACACTGCCTCTCAAAATATGTCTAACATTGGAGGCTGGCAGATTTCTGTTGCTGACTGCCTAAGCCATCAAAAAGAAAGGTAGGAAATCCCTTTGCAAATTTAGGCAAAAACGTGTTGACTTTTTTTTTTTTTTAGAAAAGGAATGGGCTTTTTCCCTTTGAAGTTTTGCAATACAAAGGAATAAAAGAAAACACCAATTTTGCATGTACTACAACACTTTCAAAAATAAAGGAGTAAAGCTCAGTAAAAAGACGGAAATAGTGTTTTACATTTAAATGAAACTGCCAAAGACTAATATTTTGACTTGTTCTGACAGTGGGAGAACACTTATGTGCATTACATAAATTATTACGATGAAGAACAACAGAGTTCAAGACAAACAAGTAAACGAGATGAATTCTGATAAATGTTACAAGACTGCACAGATGATAGCGAGAGAGGACCGAAAGGGTTAAGACTCCTGTTGATGCTTCCATTGAAACCAGTGGGAGTTTGCTAAGTAGTGATGATATTGGGGCAGGAGATACCATGGCGGTTCCCTCGCTGTGAGAAATTAGGTTACAGGGAATCAGGCAGAGGGCCTTCTCAGTAGTGGTGCCTGCCCTGTGGAACGCCCTCCCAGCAGATGTCAAGGCAATAAACAACTATTTTACTTTTAAAAGACAACTGACGGCGGCCCTGTTTAGGGAAGTTTTTAAATGTCTGATGCTGTATGGTTTTTAATATTTTGTTGGAAGCCGCCCAGAGGGGCTGGAGAAGTCCAGCCAGATGGGGTGGGGTATAAATAAATAATTTATTATTATTATTATTATTATTATTATTATTATTATTATTATTATTATTAGTGTGACCCTCCAAAAATTCACACTGAGAGGCAAGCCAGCCCCTGTTTGCCAGTAAGCTCCCTGGGAACTGTAGCACCACACGTGATCCCGCAAAGGGCACCCACAATGTAAAATGTGAGTGCTCATACTTTGTGTGGTATTTTCACCAATATATTAATCTTTGTTCCCTTTCCCCTGCCATTGGCTGAATTGCTCTGTTATCACAGAATGTTCACGAACTTCCTAGCCAATGAGGGAGAAGCATCTGTGTACACGCTGCAACTGTGAGAGAGCTAAAAAAGGTAGTTTGGCTGAGAGATAGTAGCATGTCTAGAAAAGAGAACAGAAAAGCAAAGGAGCTGTATGGTCAGAGAAATGTGAGCCAAGGAATCCAGGACGGTGGACAAATCACATATTGATTGGGAAAAGCCAGTCAAACCCACCAATTTACTCCATAAAGTCTTCCTGCTGTTTCTCCCCATCCATCACCTAAGGATGTTCTTCCGGCTTCGCGCTGAACTTGCTTCCCTTCCAAGCGCCGTAAGCACCGCTCAGCATGAAAAATTGCCCTCGGGGGGATAATTGTGGCCTGCCGCACACTGCCGAGGTTATTTATTTTTTAAAAAGTAACTGCTATCAATATGGGTACTGACCTTGCCAGTCATTATCAGGGACATACGTCAGTGCATCTGACAGGTGAAAAATTCCTGTCGTGTTTAACTGCCAAAACTTTTGCCTCACAGCTTTCCGTGCCTTGATGATCAATAAACACGCACGCATACCTGAACCAAGCCCCTGCTATTACTTAGAAGTCTAAGGCCTCCTGAGAAGCTGTCAGTGGCAGCAAACAAATGAATAAACTTGGCCTCCCTCGGGGCAGATGAACAGGAAGAATAAAGAGGAGGAAGTCAAATATTTAACACCCGTCCTCATCTTCATTCAGGCCTCTCATGAATCATTCACCGTAAGGCAGAGGGAAGGTCTCAGAGTTCAACACGTACACGTTCCTTTGCATTATCAAAGATCAGCCCGTCTTTTCTAGAACATCCTTGCATGGCTGTCAAGAGAAAGGATGAAGGAGAAATCCACAGGCACCGAAAGGCGGACCTAACTCATCCACACTTTCCAAAAGAATAAGACTGTCCTTCAAAATTTGCACTTCTCTAATTTTGTTGTGCCAAGGAAAAGGTGTTCATGTATTGAGAGGAAACGACATACCCAAAATGCATTATGTTAGTTGGAATTGCTTTGTGAAATGTGTATATTAGGCAAAATTGCATATGTATATTAGGAAAAATCCATAGATTTTGGTAGGGTGACAAGAGGAAGATTCATATAGTAACTTTGCACGCAACACAAAGCTCTGTGGCACATGTGCCTGTGGCAAATCATGTTGTGACTTGAGCGCATGCTTCTAGCATTGGGGCACCAGTTCCCTGGTATTCTTTTCTCTTAGAAGGGAAGCAAGTCCCAACACTGTTTATGTTTTCCACCTTCCTAGAACACCCCCCCCCTTTCTCAAGCCTTTCCAAATGTAATCTGTCTCTCCAGTTTTAAATTCGTGCTGGGTTTTTAAAAAATCTGTATTATGTTTCTTTTATTTAAATGCACCACTCATATATTCTCTGGATTTAAGACCGTTTATAAATCTGAAATGAAAATAATAAATATTTAAGTCTGGGCCAAACTTATTCCTATTATTATATTTATTTATCTCTCAACTATTTATTTATACAGTGGTACCTCAGGTTACAGACGCTTCAGGTTACAGATGCTTCAGGTTACAGACTCCGCTAACCCAGAAATAGTACCTCGGGTTAAGAAGTTTGCTTCAGGATGAGAACAGAAATCGCGTGGCGGCAGTGGGAGGCCCCATTAGCTGTTAAGAACAGACCTCCAGAACGAATTAAGTTCTTAACCCGAGGTACCACTGTATCCTGCCTTTCCCCCTGATTCGAGGTGGTTTATGTTTCAGCTCTCACTCGCTGGATCATCACCTTGTCATGGTGAGTGGGCTTGCACATTCCTGTAATCCTTGTGAGCAAAGATGTCGGGAGTGTCGTACTCCCAGTAGGGTCTCCCAAGGCAGTAAGGTCAAAGGGGAGGAGCTAGACAAAGAATGATCCAAGAAGTCCTCAACAGCAGAACAGGGGGAAGATAGCAAGTGGTATGTTACAACAGCTGTGAAGGTGGAAGAAGGCTGCAGCAGATAAGAATCAACCTGTCATTGTGATACTCATGCCATCAGAATAGTCTATTGCGAAGACTGTGCATTGGTCAGTGTGCACTGATCTCAACACATAAAACAAATTCACGCACAGGCGTCTTCCAAAAACCCATCCCGTTATCAACTCCCGCATGGAAACCTATGTCCCCACTGTGGAAGGATGTGTGGATCCAGAATTAGCCTCCACAGTCACTTACGGACTCACTGTTAAGACTGTGTTTATAGTCCCTACCAGAGAGGAATGGCAAACTAAGCTGATGGACTATGCCGAAATGGCAAACTGACTGGAAAGCTCAGGCACCAAGAAGACAAAAACTTCAAGAAAGAATGGGGGGGGGAATTATAATTTATTTAGGAGACCAGTATAAGCAGATGAAAACATTAGCAGGATTATTATAAAACTTTTAGTGCAACAAATACAATGGATAATATGGATAGATATGGAACATAGATTACGATACAATATGCAGTTGAAAACATTGACATTAGGACCCACTGAAGGAATGAGGGGGAAGTCATAAAATTCAGAGAAATCTCTGTATATGGAAATGTATTTGGTTTTGCTATAAATCTATATTTGAAAAATCAAACAGGAACGATTACAAAAAGAAGACTGTGTTCATGAAAGACATTCTTACTCGGCTACAAGTGATTGCCAAAGAAGAAGAAGTACAGCTAAAATAAAAACAGTTAGAAACCTAGGGAGAAAGCAATAATTTAAAAACAATTCAAACATTTTTTGTAAAGAAATGCTGCTGCTGTTGCGCAGTCATCACCATCACCATGATAAACGTAAAGGTAAAGGGACCCCTGACCATTAGGTCCAGTCGTAACCAACTCTGGGGTTGCAGCGCTCATCTCGCTTTATTGGCCGAGGGAGCTGGCATACATCTTCTGGGTCATGTGGCCAACATGACAAAGCTGCTTGTGGCAAACCAGAGCAGTGCACGGAAACGCTGTTTACCTTCCCGCCAGAGTGGTACCTATTTATCTAACTTGCACTTTGACGTGCTTTTGAACTGCTAGGTTGGCAGGAGCAGGGACCGAGCAATGGGAGCTCATCCTGTCACGGGGATTCGAACTGCCAACCTTCTGATCAGCAAGTCCTAGGCTCTGTGGTTTAACCCATAGTGTCACCTGCGTCCCAAAACCAGAAGTAGTTGATGTGAAGCCCTCCAGATGTTGTTAGACTACAATTTCCATCATCTCTAACTATTGGTCATGCTGGCTGGGGATAATGGGAGCTACAGCCCATCAACACCTGGAGAGCACCACATTGCTGATCCTTGCTAAGACAATATAATTTTTTTCTCCACCCCCAGCTTCTCTTCCACTCAAGCCATGATTGCCGAAAGGCAGGACTGCCTGACAGCACTGGAGGCCAAACTTCAAGAATTCATACATACAGAGGAATTCTGTTTTAACTTGCATGCATTGGACATTCAGCTCAAATTTGCATTTCTGCGCCATTCTCCTGGATACTGCATTCTCTAGATTTGCAGATTCCCGCTTGAAGACTTTGATGGACGTATAGAAGTATTTCCCCTGTCTGTCAAGTTTGTGCGTCTTCTTTAGCCTTTCCAGCGAGGCTGCCAACCTCTTTTCAACTCAGGAGAGGTAAGATGCACTTCAGCTCACCTGGTGGTTCAGGAGCAATTTCCCCCGCCTGTGCTTTTTCCATCAGGCTGGATTCATTCGCCCCTGGGCTATTAATGCCTGCGATGAACCTTCACCCAGTTATGGCTTTCTCCCTCTGCTGGGCTATTCTGCCCAAAATCCACACGATGGCAGTGTTACCATTCCCAAGATGCCATCTTTGTCCTGCTTTGTCTGCGAAGATCCTCAGAGCATCTCTCCCCCACCCCAACTCCAATCCTACCAAAGACCGATTGGCTTCTCAAAGCCATCTCTGAGGTTATTCTTCTGCAGATGCCCAGCTAATAGCTGCAAATTCTGAATAGTTTTGGGGACTTGGCAAGCAGAAATAATGCTGTGTTGCTACCTATTTTCTGGCAGGGCAACTGTGCTGAGCAGTGCTGGGACCCAATCCTACCCCAGATTGACTTCCCATTCTCAAATTTATACAGAAGTAGGGGTAAGGAAGAAGTTGGGGATGCAGGTGGCGCTGTGGGTTAAACCACAGAGCCTAGGGCTTGCTGATCAGAAGGTCGGCGGTTCGAATCCCCGCAAGGGGGTGAGCTCCCGTCGCTTGGTTCCTGCTCCTGTCAATCTAGCAGTTTGAAAGCACGTCAAAGTGCAAGTGGATAAATAGGTACCGCTCCAGCGGGAAGGTAAACAGCATTTCGTTGCACTGCTCTGGTTCGCCAGAAGCTGCTTAGTCATGCTGGCCACATGACCTGGAAGCTGGACGCCAGCTCCCTCGGCCAGTAAAGCGAGATGAGCGCTGCAACCCCAGAGTCATCTGCGACTGGACCTAATGGTCAGGGGTGTCTTTACATGTAGGGGTAAGGAACTACACACTGCGTAAATAACTTCCTACAGATATCATCTTATCAGAAGGTGCATCCCATGCAATCTAGCAACTGGGCCTTTCATGAGGCAGCACTTGCCTGTGGAACTCCCTGCCACCCCGCTGGCTATAAATCAGATAGATGCCACCTCTGTTGTCTTTTCTGTGTCTGTTGTAGTCTTTCTGGTGTGTGTGTTTTTTTAAATTCACCACGTGGTATCTGTATTGGATTTTAATTTTGTATATATGCAGTTATTCTTAATTATTTTTATATGTGTGGTTGTTTTTATATACATTTTATTGTACTGTGAAATTGCTTCATGATAAGAAATTCATAAATGATGAAGGTGATGGTGGGGATAATACAGTGGTACCTCTAGTTGCGTTCACTTCCAGTTACGTATCCTTCGGGATACGTACGCGGCAAACCTGGAAGTTTTTTCCGGGTTACATGGTGCATGCATGCGCAGAAGTGCTTAACCACACTGCACGCATGTGCAGAAGTGGCACCTCTGTTTGCAAATTCCTCAGAATGCGACTGGAGCTCCGGGACGGATCCTGTCTGCAACCGGAGGTACTACTGTATTCAAATCCCACCCAGATCTTCATAAATCAGTTCCCCTTCCATTAAATGTACTCCCCTGCTTTGGCGCGTCCTGTACTTACCCCACCACTGAAAGATAATCTCACTTTCCCCCCCTGAATAACAATTGCATCACAACTGGACAGCCTAGGCCAGCTCTGCCTCTCTTTCAGCCGCATAATCTGACATTTGTGACGTTCTATTATGTTATTGCTATTTATTGTTTGTAAGCTGCTTTTAGATTCATTCAGTGGCAAAGAAATAGAAGAAATCAAACCAACCTGAATCACTCAGTTGGTTAGAGCATGGTGCTGATGATGTCAAAGCTGCAGGTTTGATCCCTGTGTAGGGCAACTGCATGTTCCTGCATTGCAGTGTTTCTCAACCTGTGGGTTCCCAGATGTTGGACTACAACTCCCATCACTCCTAGCCAGCATGATCAGTGGTCAGGGATGATGGGAGTTGTAGTCCAACAACATGTGGGGACCCCCAGGTTGAGAACCGCTGGACTAATTGACCCTCGGGGTCCCTTACAACTCTACAATTCCTCGATTCTACAGTGCTAAATCAAATCAAGCCTTTTTCAGACCAAGGTCTGCATTTTCCCTTTCCACATTCCGTGGAGGTGGGTGTGGCTAGGAACAGAAATGGGTGGAGCAACACATGCTAATTGACTCACACACCCCTCTGTGTTCTCCATCTAGGCAAGCAAGGAGGATCATCCGAGTTAAACAACAACAAGCCACATTCTAGCCAAGTAAGAACAATTAAGGAAGGTGCAAAGCAAAGTCTGCAAGGAGGTGTGGCCTGGGCAGAAGGGGTGGCTGGGGAGGGGGTGTGGCCAAGGAACAGATAGGGAAGCCTGGAGAGAGAGAGCCATATTCAACCCATTGGGCATGGGTTCCCCACCTGAAATCTTGAACATTCTTACCTGCAAGCTATGTGTTTCCAATTTCCTTCTGTGCACAGAAAGCAGCTGGGACACAAAACATCTGAAGAAAAATCACAACGGCGTCTTGTGTCTGCGGTACATCCCGCCTACCCAGTCAACAGAGTAAAAAATTATGTCCTACCAAATCTGATTCAGGGAAGCAAATTTAAGTGCCCATATAGTGTTTTCTTACTAAAAATCATGGGGAAAAGATATTCTAATAAATCTAAATCTGTCCTCTTTTCCCCTTTCCCTTCTCTCCTCCTCTGTTCCTTTTTAGATTTGATATTTAGAAAAAATATTTTTAATTATAAAAAGATGCTTTGTATTGAGTATGAACATTTGTATATCTTTGAACAAGTAGCAGTTAATACTACTACTACTACTACTAATACTAATACTAATAAAAATTTATTGCTATTTGTCACTGGGCTTCTTTTTTTTATCCAAGTCAGTGGAAAGTACCAGATTTTTCTTTTTTTAATGTCCCATGGGGTTTTCAAACAAAAAATGATTTGAAAATGGACTTGTGTGCCTTTTTCCTGAATTGCTTTGGGACATTTGACTACCTCATGAAACATTGGGATTTGGGTTGAGGCAGTCAGATGCCCCAAATACAATTTGTGTAAACTGATTTAAGGTTAAGGCCAGCATAATTTCTTTTTTAAAAAAATAATAATAATTTTTATTCATTTTTCAAACACATAATAAAAAACAAACAAAACACAAAACAAAAACATACAAAACATTTAAACATGTATAATTTCATAATCTTATTTTCATACACCTTCTTTCCTCCGACTTCCCCATACCTCCCTTTCGCTGCATCCTTATTTTGCAATTCTTTAGCAACCCTTTAGTCAATTTGTCTATTAGTTCCCTTTCATTAAATTTCCTTAAATTTATTAGTTACAGCTGTAATTCTCTACTTCTTACCCCTTGACATCTTAACACTCCTCAATTTTACAACAATTTTAAAGATATATTTTAAATTTCTTCCAATCTTCTTCCACTGTCTCTTTCCCCTGGTCGCGGCAAGCATAATTTCAACAAGTTTCCCATATCACTGTCTCTTTAAAGGTGGGAGGAGCTATGCCTGCCTGAGAAAGCTACGTCTGTTGAATCTATGCCTGTCATGCGACTGTTAAAAGCAGAGAAGCCTTCCTAGGAGAAAAGGGGATATATCACCCCAGAAGCATTGCCCCAAACCTGCTTCCCAGCTAGGTCTCCTTTCTCACTACAAGCTGGATTCTGAATTTGGCGGTTTCGGTGGAACAGCCGCTTGTATCTCTCTGGACCTGACAACTCTGCTGGTGTGTACTGAGGCTTGGAATTCTAAGGCTGCAACCCTTTAGAAACTTCCCATATTTTTCGCTGTATAAGACGCACCAGACCACAAGCCGCACCTAGTTTTTGGAGGAGGAAAACAAGAAAAAAATATATTCTGAATCTCAGAAGCCAGAACAGCAAGAGGGATCGTTGCGCAGTGAAAGCAGCAATCCCTCTTGCTGTTCTGGCTTCTGGGATAGCTGCGCAGCCTGCATTCGCTCCATAAGATGCACACACATTTCCCCTTACTTTTTAGGAGGGAAAAAGTGAGTCTTATACAGCAAAAAATACGGTAAACAGTATGCACTTTGCAACAGACCTACACAGGATTGCCCTGTAATATAAGGTTGCCAGATTTTTTTCAATGAATCCAGGGACACAATACATACATACATACATACATACATACTACACATTTGGACCTGTTGTCTTTGTCCATGGAGTTTTCTTGGCAGGGATACTGGAGTGGCTTGCCGGTTCCTGCTCCAGGTGGATCATGTTTGGTCAAAACTCTCCACTATGACCTGTCCATCTTGGGTGGCCCTGCACGGCATAACTCATAGCTTCTCTGAGTTATTCAAGCCCCTTCACCATGGCAAGGCTGGTCCATGGGGTCACAAAGAGTCGAACAGGACTAAACAAATAAACAACAACAACAACACGTTTGGATGTTGATGCTGCAGTGATGGCAGTGGCAAAGGGGCGGCCGCCACCTTGACCTCAACCACCATGTTTTCCCTTCCTTCAGAGCTTCTATCTCCTTTCTCCATGAGCCTGGGCAGCCCCTGAGTTGTTGGTTCTTCGGTGGGGGTGGTGAGGAAGGGGTGCGTGGTGGGTCAGGCATGGAAGGCGGAGAAGGAGGGCCGAGAGTGGCGGTGGCGGCAGGCTTGGGCAGTGCAATGCCTCCCTTCCCATCAGAGCAGCCCCAATCCCATTCGTACTTGCATGTAAGCAGGAGGGGCTGGGGATCCCTCAGCTGGGAAGGGAAGCTTCACATTGCCTAACTGAGAGATCCCTGCCCCCTCCTGCTTGCACACAAGCTCTGATAGGCAGTGTGAAGCCTCCCTATACAGCTTAGTTGCTGGGGTCAGGGAAGGTGGAGGCAGCCTGGAAGCTGCATCTTAGAGCCCCTGCACCACCATCATATGGGGACTTCTGAGCAGCTCCTGAAGCCAGCCAGAGCCAACTGCTCTGGGGTGCTGAGACTGCCGCTGCTGCATTTCCCGGGGACATTGGATGAAATCCGGGGACATTCTGGGGATGGATTTTGTCCGGGGACTTATTTGCAAATCCGGAGGGCATCTGGTAATCCTACTGTAATAAGAATGATGGTGTTTAGAAGAGGAACACAGTCAGGCAATCTGCTTATTTCTGGGGTTTGCATTGCAGCCTGAGAAGAAATGTATGCTTCGAGATCGGCATGTCAACAGCTCCTCTATACGGAAAACCCCCTGGCAGAATTGGCTCACTGCATTTCCACACTGTCACCCTTCTCAATATGCTTCAGGCAGCAGGCACGAAGAGGCAGCAGTGCTGCAATTCTCCTGAGATTCCCGCCCAACTCTTCCCCTATGTTGGAGAAGACAGCTGTATGCGCCACACCCCCTAAACTTGCCAGCTGCCCGCAGGTGTGTTGGAGGACGCTGTCCTATTGCCCAGGGCTGACATATCCCGTTTTGCCATCTGAAGCCTCTCCAACCCACCCCTGTCTCCTTTACCTGGATTGTGTAAACTGGTGGCAGTGGGTTCCAACAAGATCTCTTGGAATCTCATTGAGCTCTTGCAAGATCTCGCAGAGTGCATGAGATATCAATGGAAGCGGCCTCCTCTCCATCAGATGGAAGTGGTGTGGGCAAGCAGGGCACCTGCAGAGATCCCTCCTCTTGCGGTTCTGCCGCCTAAGGCAGCTGCCTAAGTCCACCATAGGGTCAGGCCGGCCCTGCTATCACCTCTATTGAACTCAATTGCCAGTCCAGTTGGATTTGGGGCCATCCCTGTGACTGAGAGGTTGCCTCTTGGCTACCCACTGGGTTAAAGCTATGGTTTTCCCAGCAGTGATGTATGGAAGTGAGAGCTGGACCATAAAGAAGGTTGATCGCCGAATAATTGATGCTTTTGAATTATGGTGCTGGAGGAGACTCTTGAGAGTCCCATGGACTGCAAGAAGATCAAACCTATCCATTCTGAAGGAAATCAGCCCTGAGTGCTCACTGGAAGGACAGATCCTGAAGTTGAGGCTCCAGTACTTTGGCCACCTCATGAGAAGAGAAGGCTCCCTGGAAAAGACCCTGATGTTGGGAAAGATGGAGGGCACAAGGAGAAGGGGACGACAGAGGAAGAGATGGTTGGACAGTGTTCTCGAAGCTACCAGCATGAGTTTGACCAAAATGCGGGAGGCAGCGGAAGGCGTGCTCTGGTCCATGGGGTCACAAAGAGTCGGACACGACTAAACAACCCACTGGGCTCACTTCACCAGCGTCATAGCTCAGTGCCTTACATGAAGAAGGTCCCAAGTTCAGTCCCCGGCCTTTCCAGTGTGGTGTAGTGGTTAAGAGCGGCGGACTTGTAATCTGGTGAACCGGGTTCGCGTCTCCGCTCCTCCACATGCAGCTGCTGGGTGACCTTGGCCAGTCACACTTCTCTGAAGTCTCTCAGCACCACTCACCTCACAGAGTGTTTGTTGTGGGGGAGGAAGGGAAAGGAGATTGTTAGCCGCTTTGAGACTCCTTTGTGTAGTGATAAAGCGGGATATCAAATCCAAACTCTTCTTCTTCTTCTTCCAGGTAGGAATGTCCCCTGCCCGAAACCCTGGACAGAATTTGCCAATCAGTGCAGGGAACATTGAGCTAGAGGGACCCAATGGTCTGACTCTGTATAAGGCAGGTTCCTGTGTTCCTGTCCTCATTTCCCGAAGAGACATTCTGCTGGAGCCGAGTGGAAAAACCAGACCCCTCCCAGGGTTGCTAGGCAACTGCAGAAAGAGCACCCGAGATCCGCTGCCAAGTCAACTCAGCATTGCTTGCGAGGCTTCTTGGAAGCACTGCTTTCTCACCTTGTGGTGGCCACCTGAGAACAAGCCGTGTGTCCAGCAGTCAGATGGATGTGACCGGAGGTTATCTTTGACCAAAGGAGAGAATAGGGATCAAAATGACGAGAGATGCAGATAGAAGAGGACAAGGAGAGTCGCAGGGCTTGAGGCTGGTGGGGTGCAGCTTAAGGTCCCTTGCAGAGCCTACCCCCCCCAAAAAAGCAAAGAGTGGTGCTGCAACTTTCTTCTTCTTATATAAAAAACCTGGGGAGGAAATGACACAGAGAACACATTACCTCCCAATAGGGAAGTGGGAGAAGGTCAGTTCCCTTCGCATTTTAATGTGAACCTACACACTTCCCACATCCTGAAACAATCTCAGAACGGAAACACACCTATCCTTTGAAATGCTCACTTCTCCAAATGTTAAGGTGTAGTTATCCAACCCCGCCATTAAAAAAAAAATGTACCCAAAATTGCCTGGGTGAAGGGAAAAATGCGCAGATCGTTGAAAACGACATAGAATAATATGCATTATATACAGGGTAGTGGCTTGCAAAAACAGTTTATGTTGGGGAGGTGGGGAATGCATGCAAAAATATGTTTTCAGCATTTTGAGTAAAATATGATTTAGGCTTTTTTGGTATTTTATCTGTGCTGTTTTATATATATATATAAATAAAATAAAAAATGCTGACAAGTGGGGACCAGTTTGTGGAGACAACTAGAGGTGGAAATGTGGCAAACTGAATATAAGATTGGAAGAAAGAGAGACTGAGAGATACCCACATTAAGAGATTCGTTCCTCCCTACATCACCCTCTCTATTTCTCCCACATAACTAAGGGATTGGCTATCAGATCTTCATGTTATCTCTGCGTTGCAAGTGAGTGGCAGAATCTTTCTTTAGCCCTGATGGAGGTTGACAGGAAAATCCACAATGGTTTAACATTGTTTGTACAGATTGTCGGTAAGTAGGAAGAAGGGAGGCTGGGATGCTTCTACCCACCACCACCGTTAAAACTTCCCAAAAAAAGTTCTGCTTTAACCAAGCCTCAGTATTGTGTGCCAACAGCAGTAAGGGCAAGTTTAAAAGGCTTAGACAGAACTTCAAGCTGGTCCGCTGCAGCTCAGCACTGGAACATTTACTCTGACTGGGGAGCCAAGCCCAAACCTAAGGCCCATGGGCCACAAGCGGCCCACTGTGGTCGTTTAACCGGCCCCCGAGCAGCCCACGAACCGAGCCACCCGCTTGGTGAGTCCCTGCGCGCTGTGCTAAATCAGCGCAGCACGGTGCGGGGACTTGCTTCTGCTGCACCGGAAATTGTGTCTCGGTATGAGCATTCACTGGAAATCGCATCTGCGCAGATGCAGACACCAGAAATTGTGGGCGCGCACACTATCCGGCCCACAGAGGGATCTCCGCTGGAGTGAACCGCCCCAGGCAAGGAATAATAATAATAATAATAATAATAATAATAATAATAATAATAATAATTTATTTGTACCCTACCCATCTGGCTGGGTTTCCCCAGTCACTCTGGGCGGCTTCCAACTAAGACCAAAAATACACTAAAATGTCACACATTAAAATCTTCCCTGAACAGGGCTGCCTTCAAATGTCTTCTGAATGTCAGGTAGTTGTTTATCTCTTTGACATCTGATGGGAGGGCATTCCATAGGGCAGGCACCACCACCGAGAAGGCCCTCTGCCTGGTTCCCTGTAGCTTTGCTTCTCGCAGTGAGGGAACCGCCAGAAGGCCCTCGACGCTGGACCTCAGCATCCAGGCAGAACGATGGGGATGGAGACGCTCCTTCAGGTAAACCTTGCCGACCCCTAACCAAGACAGTAGTTGTGTAGGACCAAGAGGGACTGGCAAAATGGCTTCTCATCTCACCTGATTTTGCTGTCTTGGAAACTGCAGTACCACTACTGGCCATCTGCCCTGGTGGCGCTGTAAGAGCAACAGAGATCAAGCCTGCATCTCCCTCAGCATATTGGCTGCTTTCATGGCCCAGAGAGCAAGGCGTCCCCTGCTAATGCCTAAGTCTGAGACCCATAAGAGCAGTGGGGAATCTCAGCCTGTGGGCGAGTTTGGTCAGCCAAGCCTGTCCATCTGGCCCAGGAGGCCATTTCAGCCAGGCAACCGCTACCTGCTCTCATATATGACACCAGGTGTGTGGGTGTGGGTGTGAAGATGTAGCTGGGCCAAAAGGATTGACAGTCAATTGTCCATGCAAGCAAAACAACAACAACAAAAACAGATCCCTTGACACCATTGGTGACACCAGGTGATTGACTGATGGCCCACCAGTCCAACTTGGCCCATGATGGGTGGGTGCTATAGTGATCCAGCCTGCCAGATGATCTACTTCCCCACCCTTGACTTATAATCTGCTGTGCCTGGGGGTTTCAATCTGGTGTTGGGGGGGATGGGGTTTCTTGGCAGTGAATTATGAGAAGTTCATTCATGAAGGAGGTACTGTTTCAATCTTCCCCTGCAACCCACAGCCAGAGGGTGTACCCTCACTTCACAGCGAGGGGGGAGAGCTGAGACACAGAAAACCTGGGCAGCAATTGTGTGAAGGAAGGGTGCATTTCTGGCCCTCCTCCACCCCCAGAATCTAGGGCAGTGTCCAAAAGTTCTCCAGCAGGTGAACCCAGACAAGTCAATGTGGAGCTGGCCCCTTGAACTGAAACGGTCTGAAAACCACGGTGCCGCTCTGTTGCAGATTTGCCCATTCCTGAGAGGAGTCAGCTGGTGAAGATATGTGAACATTCACTATCCCTGTACAGACATGCCTGGAGGAGGAGGGAAATGTGATTTGTCACACAACAGCCTGAACATAATAATAGTAATGAAATGAAAAGATAATTGCCCTCTCTCCCTCATCATGAACGTTAAATGTTACAAAACAAAAACGACACGCGTATCAGATTTTAGATGTACGATAGCCATGGCTACACCGAGACCCACCCAGCCGTTCAGGGAACATTCCTCCCGCTGTTCCTCTTCCTGCCTTGATCTTCTCCTTCCTCTTATTGCCTGCGAGGTGCTTTAAATCCCATTGCTCTTAAAGGCATCATTGCCTTTGTTTCGTGCTTCCTGTCCCGTGTCTCCTCTTCCAGGGCAGTGTCTTTTACGATGTACACAAAAAGGAGACAGGCATTTATGTCTTGCTGATGCCGCTAAGAATAGTGCTAAAATGAGGCATTGCACACCTTTGGAATGCAATGCCCCCGCCCTCCAAATAGTTCGGCTCAAGAAACAAGACATCGGTGCGAAAGTTGATTTCTTAGGTAAAGGTAAAGGGACCCCTGACCTTTAGGTCCAGTCGTGGCCGACTCGGGGGTTGCGGCGCTCATCTCACTTTATTGGCTGAAGGAGCCAGAAGCCACATGAGCTTCTGGGTCATGTGGCCAGCATGACTAAGCCGCTTCTGGCGAACCAGAGCAGCGCACAGAAATGCCTTTTACCTTCCTGCCGGAGCGGTACCTATTTATCTACTTGCACTTTGATGTGCTTTCGAACTGCTAGGTTGGCAGGAGCTGGGACCGAGCAACGGGAGCTCTCCCCGTCACGGGGATTCGAACTGCTGACCTTCTGATTGGCAAGTCCTAGGCTCTGTGGTTTAACCCGCAGCACCATCCACATCGCTTTGATTTCTTAATTTAGTTACCACTTAATAATAATTTATTTATTACAGTCAAAGACCAGCTCACATAACATAACACAATAAAAACAGCATTCATAAAGATAAAATATACAATTGGAGCAGATTGCAGCAAAAGCTCATGAGTTAAAACTGAGATATATACACCCCTCCATACAACTGAGATAAAAAATTGACCCTGAGGCGCTTACCACTTTCCTATCCTAGGGTGCAATGGAGGCACATGACACTGTTTGGGAGGAGAGCTACCACAAGAGAAAGACTGTGTTCAGACAGGCCATATTCACAACTATATACATTTAAAGCACTATGATGCCACTTTGAACACTCATGGCTTTCCTCTAAATAATTCTGGGAGCTGTAGTTTGTGAAAGGTGCTGAGAGCTGTGAGGAGACCTCCAGTCCCCTCACAGAGCTTCAATTCCCAGAGCAGTTTAACAACCAGTCCTTCGTCCCAGGGAATTCTGGGAATTTCCTTACCTGGCAATTTTCGCATTTTATGTGGTGTTTCGCACAACATAGAAGCCGCTTCTGGAAACCTAGAGAAACATGTGGACACTAAACACTATTAACAGTGGTAGTTGTGGCGACCATGGCAGCAGAAGCTGGAGAGAACTCACCAAACTCATGTGAACCTAGCCTGGAATCCTCAAATATTTCCTTTTGTGTTTTGTTTTGTATTAAGTGTAGGAAGTGATCCCAAAGGGATAATAAAAATCGAAATTAAGAACCCACAGCAACTTTCTTTCAAAGCGAAACAATGCATAAACCAACAACTGCGGTTTCCAAAGAGAGATTGAAACGGTTCCCACCTAAGCCCTGTGGTAGGAGGCATGTTGCGTGCAAGTTACGGAAAACGGGATGTCAAGTCAACAAACATCATGCGCGGGTTCCTCATCCAAGACTACATGCTTGGACACGTTTATTGCAGAAGAATACAAAGAAAACGAGGAGTGTAGCATTGCTCATCCCCCTTGTGTTCAGCAGTAAATGAAAAAAGCATGTATGTTTATATACATCCAGGCTATGAAACACGGGGCCCAGCAAGCCAAACACAGTCCACTGTCTATATTGGGTGACATGACAGATCCTTAACACAACACTCTGTTTTTACAGTCCTAGGTTGGTAGCGAAACCAGGAGGTTTCCTGGGACTCTGGGTGGGCTGCCAAACAGGGCAGATGGGTCACCAGTTTTGGTTTCTTAATTTATTTTTAGATTCCACCTTACCTCCAAGGTAAGCCTAGGTGGCCTTCATGGTTCTCTCCCTCTCCATTTTGTCTTCACAACAACCCTCTGAGTCAGGTCACATCGAGAGTCAGTGATTGGCCCAAGGTCACCCAGTCAGCTGCACCGTTGAGTGACAACCTGAACATGGATCTTCCCAATCCTGCTCTGACACTTTAACCACTACACCATACTGACTCAAGAGAAAGGAAGTTCACAAAAGCACTAAGTAATAGATAATGTTTGACGTAGGGATTTTAGGAGGAGTGGATTAAAGCAAGTACACTGAGTTTAGCAGGTTGGTTGGCATCCATCTGTCTCAGGAGACTGTAATGCATAACATTATCCTCTTAACATTCATCAGTAAGAACTATGATCTGGATATGTTCTTAAAGGTGACCCTCAGAGGGGAATTTTGTTCAATTTACTTGCTTACTTTCCTTTGATTCTACTACATCAAGGATAGCCAGATGTTGTTGGACTCTACCTCTCATCAGCCCAGCCAGTATGACTTGTCTTGCTTTCTGACAGTAAGAGCTGTTCGACAGTAGAACAGTCTCCCTTGGGAGGTTGTAGACTATCCTTCCATGGGGGTTTTTAAGCAGAGGTTGGATGGACATCTGTCATGGATGCTTTAGCTGACATTCCTGCACTAGAGCAGCGGTTCTCAACCTGTGGGTCCCCAGATGTTGTTGGAATACAACTCCCATCATCCCTGAGCTCTGGACTTGCTAGCTAGTGATGATGGGAGTTGTAGTCCAACAACATCTGGGGACCCACAGGTTTAGAACCGCTGGACTAGAGGATCCTTAGGGTCTCTTCCAACTGTGATTTTATGATTCTATGAACAATGGCAAGGGATTATGGGAGCTGCAGTCTAGAACCCCCTGGCAATCACCACTTGGGCTCCTCCTCCTTACATAGTTTTGTCCAAAAACCACACGTGCTTTCTTTGTTAATTTGTGTGGATCCATAAATTCCTTCAGCATTTCCTGCTACCTTTTGTTTATCCTGCTGAAAAGCCAATAACAAGAATCGCTTGGAAAAGCCAGCTCCTTAAGCGATCAAATTCTCCAATGGGCGTGGAATGCGGTGCGTGTATATTTCGATTTGGGCCGTGTTTTGATTATTGCACATTTCATTTCAGATCTGTAGTAGAGGATTCGGGTGGAATGGAAAGATCAAGCTGTTTGTCTAAGCAATCAAGCCACTGGAAGGCAAGACCAAGGCAGAGAAAATGAGGACACTCCTTTGACTAGCTCCACCACACTCTATTTAACCACTGACCCAGTTAAGTAATTGCAATACTGACAAGTCCCCTTTGGGTTTGACAATGGTTGTCATCTGCCGGAGAAGTGAGTAGCCCCAGCTGTTGTGTTTCGCGTTATTTATTCAACACAAACTCATGCGGATTCAGTTACTTCTAATCTACTGGGTGTTGAGTGAACCATGCAGAAGAGTTTGCAGAAATCCTGACTGCAGCTTTAGAGATTTGCCAGAGATCCTTCCCCCGGAAGCATTTCCACGGGATTTTAATAGCAGTGGGCATTTGCAGTGCTTCTTGGAAGAAGCTTCCCATGAAAGATGCATTACTGTTTCTTTGGGAGGGGGTTGAGGGTCCAAAAATTTAGAATGGCTTGTTTTTGAAGTATGCACATTGTAGTCTTCACCTCTTCGCTTGCCAAGGGATGACGAAGCTAAGCCATGCCCCACAGCATTTCTTTCAAAAAGACAAGAGTCCATTAAGGATTCTTCTGGTTAACTTTGAGGCATCTTTGCAAGCTTCTGTCATTAGGGAAACACATGTTGATAACTGATGTAATAGCATCTGCATCAAAGTCTAACTGGCTGGAGACAGATGGCAGTTTTTTCGAGCAAGTTGAAGATGCTATTTTTGTTGTTTTTGGGAGCCGCCCAGAGGGGCAGCATATAAATAAATTATTTTTATTATTATTAAGCGTTTAAGGTAAAGGTAAAGGGACCCCTGACCCTTAGGTCCAGTCGTGACCGACTCTGGGGTTGCGGTGCTCATCTTGCTTTACTGGCCAAGGGAGCTGACATACAGCTTCCGGGTCATGTAGCCAGCATGACTAAGCCGCTTCTGGTGAACCAGAGCAGTGCACGGAAATGCCGTTTACCTTCCCGCAGGAGCGGTACCTATTTATCTACTTGCACTTTGACGTGCTTTTGAACTGCTAGGTTGGCAGGAGCAGGGACCGAGCAACGGGAGCTCACCCCATCGCAGGGATTCGAACCGCCGACCTTCTGATCAGCAAGTCCTAGGCTCTGTGGTTTAACCCACAGCGCCGCCCGCGTCCCTTATTAAGCATTTACTCATATTTTATTTTTTAGGTATTTCATGGCATTTACGTCTTCAGCGAATAAGTGTGAACTGGCTTGGAACTCAACCCAGATTGACATTTGAGGTGTCACAGTAAAACGTTCAGAATCTCTTCCATAAAAAAAAAGGCTACTCTGGTTCAGAGAGAAGATCCATTGTGGTCAGTGCCGGATTTACGTATAAGCTAAACAAGCTATAGCTTAGGGCCCCACTCTCTTGGGGCCTCCCAAAAAATTTAAAGGGAGAAAAACCTGGATGTACATTTCCAAAATATAAGATAAAAAACAAATAAAATAAAACCAACATACAGCAACAGTGTTTTGTGTTGTGTAGGCTCCTATGATGTAAGTAATGGGCCCCGCCTGCTCCCTAAAATATCACTGGTTTGTTCATTTCTATATCAATTATATATCAGAAATCGTGCGGCAGCGGTGCTGCAGCAGTGGGAGGCCCCATTAGCTAAAGTGGTGCTTCAGGTTAAGAACAGTTTCAGCTTAAGAACGGACCTCCAGAACGTATTTAGTTCTTAACCCGAGATACCACTGTAGTCATTCGTTTCCAGCCTCAGTTTTGAGATGAACCAAACCTTGTCATCACCTGAGAGTGCCTACAGTTCCATAAGCAGGAGTCTCAACCAGGGGATACCAGAAGCAGATTATCCAAACTACAAAGGTACAAGGAAGCTTTCGAGGAAGTCAGTGGTTCTGAGCAGCAAATTCTGGGAAAAAAGGAAATGAAACAGAGCCCTCCATCTCAAGAGGTGAAGCGATGTAGACATCAGTTACAATTTATGGGTAAAAATCACACTCCAGATAAAATGAAGCAGTGCTCTGATCATTTCTCAGATGACTGCTTATAAATTTAGCAAGTGGAAGCCATTTTTTTCCCCTTTTCTCTTTCCTTTTTTTGTGGTTATAAGCTTCCCCAGTCTGTTTTCATTAAGGTCATGGCATACAACTTTGTAGTAAATTTGGAATCTGCTGAGTGAGAAAATGAAGATTTATACAAACCTAAATTGAACAAATGGTGAATAATTGATTTAACTGACCTGACAGCTCACACTGTGCTTGTAAATAATACATCACTTTTTTTTCTGTGGCGATAATTCTTCACATCTTTATTCCTTCCAGTCAGATACTGCAGGGATTAAACAGTCCCTGACCAACCCCCCAAAAATCACAGAATTTGCTTGCCTGGCAAATATTAACACTCTCATCTTGCTACTATTGTTTCCTGTGTCTTCTCAATCATACGCTGCTCTCCGCCCTGTAAACTTACACCTCTAAAAATACTATCCAATTATGAATTGTGTTCATAGATTTCCCTAACTCCCTTTTTTCATTTATTCACATTTAACTTTTACACAATCTCTGAACTAATCACATCGGCACTATGTCATAAAATACAAATGGGCAGCCATATATAGAAACTATATATATGTATGTGCGTGTATTTGTTTTTGTTTGTTTGATTACTTTAATTTTTTATGGTATCTAACATGGGGCAATCTGTAGCCGGGATGGGTGATCTGTTTATTTTTTTATTCTTGATTTCCCATTTTTCCAGTCTTAAATTCAGGTCCTCATATTTTGATTATCATTATCATTATTAGTCATGTTATTTCTATATCGTTTTATATTTTTAAGGGGAAAAAATCTCAAAGTGATTTACAACCTAAAATTAAAATATCAAAATGTCTTTGTGAAAATTCCAGCATTTTAGTGCAAATTTCTCCCAATATACTTCTTCTTGTTGTCGTCTAATATATACATAGCTTGTGGACTATAAGCTTTTCCAATATGCTGTAACAGCAGCCAGAATCCTGTTGGCCCAGAAGTGGAAACAAGAGGAGATACTGACGATAGAAGAATGGAGATCAAAATTGATAGACTATGCGGAATTGGACAAATTAACTGGGAAAATTAGATACACTAAAGACCAAAAGTTCATCGAGGACTGGGGAAAAATGGTGGATTATCTGAAAAACATATGTGGTGTAAATACAACGCTAGTGGGATTTCAAGAGGCACTGTAAAAAACAAATAAGTATTGTTTATTAAAAATAAGGGAGCAAGGAGGAACAATGGCAATACGAAAGAAGGAATGTGTATTAAAGGTACAAATATGGATGATTGTCAGAGACGCTGAAGGAAGTCAAAAACAGTTATGATTTGTTGTATTCGAGATGAAATGTATAATTGAATGGAAACCAATAAAATTTATTTTAAAAATAATAATAATAATAATAATAATAATAATAATAATAATAATAATATATACATAGCTTGTGACTTATAAAGCCCTATATGGCTTTTGTCCAGACTATCTGAAAGACCATATTCTCCCACGTGAACCTGCCCTGGGCTCTGAGATCCTCTCTCAGTCCCTCTTCCCTAACAGATACACTTGGTGGGGCCATGGAAGAGGACCTTCTCAGTGGCTGCTTCCAGACTATGGAAGTCCGTCCCAAGAGAAGCTAGACTTGACTCCCTCCTTGTTGTTCTTCCAGTGGCAGGCTAGACATTTAATTTGCAAAGGAATATGCCCCTCAGGCTGAAAACGATTCTCTACCCTTGATCTGCAGCAGGGATGGGGAACTGGATCTGGTCGGAAGGATCTGATTTATCAGGTGGGCAGTGCCACCCACCTATCAACCAACTGGTGTCACAACGAAGGATGCTTTGAAGCCCTAACAATCACCTTCTTGTTGGATCTGCTCTATGCCTTCCTTGAACCCTTGTGGCTTAGCTGGAGTGAGTTATTGAACTGTAATAATAATAATAATAATAATAATAATAATAATAATAATAATAATAATAATAATAATAATAATAATAATTATTTATACTCCACCCTCCTCAGCCAGAGCCGGGCTCAGGGCAGCTAACACCAGTAAAATTGCAATAAAAACATAATGGGGAGGGGGCAATTTAAAATACAGGGTAAAATACAATTTAAAATGCATCCTCATTTTAAAAGTAGGCCATGGATCAAAACCAGAAGGGGAGGGCAACATAAGGGTCAGACTGAATCCAAACCAAAGGCCAGGTGGAACAGCTCTGTCTCGCAGGCCCTGCAGAAAGATGTCAAGTCCCGCAGGGCCCCAGTCTCTTGTGACAGAGCGTTCCACCAAGTCGGGGCCAGAACTGAAAAGGCCCTAGCCCTAGTTGAGACCAATCTAACCACCTTGTGGCTTGGGACCTCCAAAGTGTTGTCATTTGTGGACCTTAAGGTCCTCCGTGGGGCATACCAGGAGAGGTGGTCCCATAGGTACGTGGGTCCTAGACTGCATGATGCCTCTTGCTTCTCTGAACAGAAGATAGAGGTACAGAGGGTGGCGGTAGAAAGCTCTGGCTTTTGCATGGCCAGCGTGTAGCCTACAGAAGAAAGGCAAGAGTCACACTCCACCAACATTTGCCTCTGGCAGTACCCATAACTGACATGTGACTATCCTCCCCATGAGCATGCAGGAAAAAAATCTCCACCTCAGTATAGACCCTTCTGGGAAGACCTATGGTTTATCAGTAGAACATACACATTGCATGCAGACTGTCCCAGTTTCAATCCAGGTTCATCTCTTGGTAGGGCCAGGAGGGACTTCTGTCTGAAACCCCAGAGACCTGCAGCCAATCAGCTTGAACTATACTGAGCTAGATGGGCCAATAGGCTGACTTGGTAGAAGGCACCTTCCCATGTTCCTAACCATGGATGGGGAACCTGTGGTCCTCCCAGTGCTGTTGGACTACAACTCCCATCATCCCTGACCTGATGACGACTGATGCTGATGGGAGATGGTCTCCAGCAACGTCTTTCCTGATCCAAACCCTTTTGGGGGCATGTTGAAGTCAGCAGAGACGCTCTTCTTGAAGCACGGGCAGCCCTGGGAGTCGACATGAGGTGAGTGGGAAAGGAATGCTTCTGAAGGAAAGGGGTAGGAACTGGAAGACAAAAATAGTAGGACGGCGAGACGAGGTATATACACAACACAGCCCGTTTATGAGTAGGAGCGACAAAGCAGAGCTTAATGAAACAGTGCCTTGAGTCAATCAGACAGAAGCGATTAAAATCAAAGTGGGGCGGGGGGGGGGGATTTTCTGAAATGACAGCAGCAGACAGAGCTGGTAATCAGAAGCAGTGCTGCAGTGAAAACCGCACTATTTGTAACGTAAGCAATGAATACAGATAAGATACCTAATCCCGTTCCCTGCCTTTCATCTAAAAGGCTCATCAAATGGCATGTGGAGTAGAGACGGGCATCAGAGGAAAGGTTCGGGGCAGAGGATATCCTTCTCCTCCTCCCCGTGTCAGCTTCCCTTTTCCCCAAAGCTACCTTAAAGGTAAAGGGACCCTTAACCATTAGGTCCAGTCGTGACTGACTGTGGGGTTGCGGTGCTCATCTCGCTTTATTGGCCAAGGGAGCCGGCGTACAGCTTCTGGGTCATGTGGCTAGCATGACTAAGCCACTTCTGGCGAACCAGAGCAGCGCACAGAAATGCCTTTTAACTTCCTGCCGGAGCGGTACCTATTTATCTACTTGCACTTTGATGTGCTTTCGAACTGCTAGGTTGGCAGGAGCAGGGACCGAGCAACGGGAGCTCACCCCATTGGGGGGATTCAAACCGCCGACCTTCTGATTGGCAAGTCCTAGACTCTGTGGTTTAACCCACAGCGCCACCCACCTCACAAAAGCTACCTTGGGCAACCTCAAAAGATGCTTTAGAATACAGTGGTACCTCGGGTTACAGACGCTTCAGGTTATGTACGCTTCAGGTTACAGACTCCGCTAACCCAGAAATAGTACCTCGGGTTAAGAACTTTGCTTCAGGATGAGAACAGAAATCGCACGGCGGCAGTGGGAGGCCTCATTAGCTAAAGTGGTATCTCAGATTAAGAACAGTTTCAGGTTAAGAACGGACCTCCAGAACAAATTAAGTTCTTAACCCGAGGTACCACTGTACAACCAGAGGCCCTACCAGCTGGCACAGCTGGTGTAGGGTTGCCATCTTTTCTTCTGGCAGGGCTCTTTTTAGCTATAAAACAGCAACACAGTAGCTTGAGAGGTATAACATACAAGAATATAAGAAGAGCCCCGCTAGATTAGGCCAATGGCTTATCAAGTCCAGCACCCTGTTCTCACAGTGGCCAACCAGCTGTAAGCGGGACAGGAGCACAACCGCACTCTCCCCTCCTGTGGTTTCCAAAAACATCATAGCCAACTTCACATACCTGAAGATGGCATGGAGCAAGCTTGTTGTCTCCTGCT
The DNA here is from genome assembly GCF_964234715.1 of Podarcis melisellensis. NCBI lineage: Eukaryota > Metazoa > Chordata > Lepidosauria > Squamata > Lacertidae > Podarcis > Podarcis melisellensis. The sequence goes on along the minus strand of NC_138539.1, from coordinate 12,722,527 downwards.
CTGGAGAGTAGGACCCGAGCCAATGGCTTCAAGTTACTAGAAAGGAGATTCTGACTAAATATGGGGAAGAACTTTCTGAGAGTAAGAGCTGTTCGACAGGGAAGGTGGTGGCCTCTCCTTCCTTGGGAATTTTTAAGCAGAGGCTGGATGGCCACCTGTCATGGATGCTGTAGTTGAGACTCCTGCTTTGCAGGGGGTTGGACTAGAGGACCCTCGGGATCCCTTCCAACTGTACGATTCTATGCTTCATAACCTTCTCATTGAGGATCCCCTGATAATTTTTGGAGGAAACCCCCCTCCCAAGATTCCTTAGAATGTAGTCTGAAAACCTCTCCCCGAAAACCAACATGAACATTCTAATTCTGCTACATTTTAAATGGAAAAGCTAAGGAGGCTATCAAGGGGATATATTAATTGCAAAAGGGGAGATGTGGGAATTAATTTCCAGCTCCTTCCAGAAGCAAGGCTTTTTACTTTTCTTTCTCCTGATCCATCACACCTTTTGTTTCCCTCCTCCTCCCCCCCTCATTTTTTATCGCTCTCTTGGGAGCTAGCTGTCTATTGTTGCTGTTGATGCTATTGCTGCTCTTCTTCTGAGGAATCCATTAAAATTAATTTAGTGGCATAATGTTTACCAGGCATGCATACTCTCAAGATCACACAAGGGGCTAGACTTTGAAACCCGCAGAGAAGCTTGGAAGTTTTAAAATAACCCGATGCAGTTGCCAGTTTGCAAGAGTAAATTATTAGCTATATGCCCATCAGAGCGGTCAAGAGCCTTCTCGCGGGTTGTCTTTCCAAACTATGGGGAAGCTAATACTCAGAATTAGGAATGCATTGCCTGAATACCCTTGGCATCCTCTCTTGGTTTGGAAATCATTTATTTTTATGAATACACTTACGTCCCATATTTCAAACAAAATGTTCCAGGGCTGGAGATGTGAAGGTCTGGAAAAGAAACTGGAAAAAAGAGGGAAAACCTGTCCCCCCCCCACCCCCAATTTTCCAAGATGTCACTTTTCTATACCAGGCTGGCTTAGACAAGCTGAACTAAAATACAAAACTACAATCAGGGGGGGGGGACTGCAAGAGGAAAAGAAATCAATAAAATGGCAGATAATGCAAAATAATATGGCCACATACCCTCCAACATTTCTCTGCTGAAAATAATAATAATAATAATAATAATAATAATAATAATAATAATAATAATAATTTATTTATACCCTGCCCTCCCCAGCCAAGACTGGGCTCAGGGCGGCTAACAACCAATAATAAAAACAAGTTGATTGGAATACAACTTAAAAAACAAGATTAAAATACAACATTAAAACATTAAAATGCAGCCTCGTCACAGGAGGAAAGAAGAAAAAAGAAAGAAAGAGGGGGAGGGAGCCAAATTGATTCTAAGCCAGCAAAGGCCAGGCAGAACAACTCTGTCTTACAGGCCCTGTGGAAAGAAATCAGATCCTGCAGGGCCCTGGTCTCATGAGACAGAGTGTTCCATCAGGCCGGAGCCAGTGCTGAAAAGGCCCTGGCTCTGGTTGAGGCTAATCTAACCTCCTTAGGGCCCGGGACCTCTAGGGTGTTGCTATTTATGGACTTTAAGGTCCTCCGTAGGTATGAGGGTCCTAGGCCGTGAAGGGCTTTAAAGGTCAAAACCAGCACCTTAAATCTGACCCTGTACTCCACCGGGAGCCAGTGCAGTTGGAAAAGCACTGGATGAATATGCTCCCATGGCAGAGACCCCATGAGGAGCCTTGCTGCAGCATTCTGTACCCGCTGGAGTTTCAGGGACAGCTTCAAGGGCAGCCCCGCATAGAGCGAATTACAGTAGTCAAGCCTGGAGGTGAGCATTGCATGGATCACTGTGGCCATGTCAGAGCAGAAAAGGTAAGGGACCAACTGCTTGATGTGGTGAAGGTGCAAAAATGTCGCCTTGCTGTTGCTGTAACCTGCACCTCCATGGAAAGGGAGGCGTCAAGGATTACACCCAATGGAAGGCAATGGCACTAATTGGGCCCCCTCAAGAGGAGATGTCCTCAGGAAAAGCGGGACATTCTGGGATCAAATCAGAAACCAGATAAGCTTCTGTAAATCCGGGACTGTCCCTGGATTATAAGGACACTTGGAGGGTCTGGGGCTGTGCACCACTCCCAATGAATCCAGGATCGTGAACTGAATTGCACTGGTTCTAGCTGACTTGGAATTCTACTGGAGTGAGATGGGGTAGCCTTGGATTGGCCTGGATTGGGTCCACTTATGGAGTTCTGGCACTGTCAAGAGGGGGGAAGTCTGGCAATGAGGATAAATGGGAGGAGAAGGACACAAGCAGCCTGCATGAGAAAAGCTATTCTTTCTTGCCGCACTGGCCCTGCCGTACAATCAAGTGATAAACCAAAAAGTTGACAGGAGATGGGATGAAAGCAAATATAGTATAGTGGTACCTCAGGTTAAGTACTTAATTCATTCTGGAGGTCTGTTCTTAACCTGAAACTGTTCTTAACCTGAAGCACCACTTAAGCTAATGTGGCCTCCTGCTGCTGTAGTGCCGGCAGAGCACGATTTCTGTTCTCATCCTGAAGCAAAGTTCTTAACCTGAAGCATTATTTCTGGGTTAGCGGAGTCTGTAAGCTGAAGCGCATGTAACCTGAAGCGTATGTAACCCGAGGTACCACTGTACTCTTGATTTAAAAGAAGGGGAAATACAGAGTAACATCAGATTGGAAGATCCATCTATGGGTGAAAGGAAGTGATCCGGTCTAACAAAATCTAACACGGATTTTTTGAGTAATGCAATGCAATGCATGTATATTTGGATGTAAGCCTAGTGGGTGGTTAATCATGTTCATTAATTCCAATGGTTCTACTCTGAGTAAAGCGTAGGACAAATCCCATAAAATCCGAACCTCAATTTTTTGTTCAGGGTTTTCGGAAAGAGGTAAACAGTCCGTGGGGCAGAGAATAAGAGGCTTTGCAGAAGGAAGGTGAGAGTCTGTTTCCTTTCTGAAATCCGTTCTTTTTATTAATGGTTCCCTTTTCCCATTAACAAAAAAGCTATTTTCTAACTTCCTAGCATCCTGTCACCTGGCCCTCCTTCCCCTTTCCTGATAGGCGACAAAATGCAGATATGCATGTGTTGTTTGGGCAGTGGCAGGATTTATGACACGATAAAAGGGGGTGGATTTATGGCTCACAACTTTGTCTTTCACTTCTGTCCAAGTCATGGATTTCATTGTCTCTTATTTATTCCTCAGGAGGGGTAGGGGTGGCTGGGGATTGTTTCCTTTAGATTCATGGCATTTATGTACTACTGTCACTTCCCCTCTGCGCTGAGTTTTTTCTCCTTAAACAAAGAAACCTTTGCCTATTTTTAGCATAGAGATTTAGGGGACAGCTTTGGTCAAAGCACTACCCAGCTCATCCTAGGGTGGGTAAATATCATGCCAGGCTTACACAGGATGTTTTGACTCTAGCAAACTTGGTCATGTTTACAGAGGACGAACCTTGAAATATGTTTCATTGTAATCCAATATCTGGGACGCGGGTGACGCTGTGGTCTAAACCACAGAGCCTAGGGCTTGCCAATCAGAAGGTCGGCGGTTTGAATCCCTGCTCCCGTTGTTCAGTCCCTGCTCGTGCCAACCTAGCAGTTCAAAAGCACATCAAAATGCAAGTAGATAAATAGGTACCACTCTGGCAGGAAGGTAAACAGCGTTTCTGTGCGCTGCTCTGGTTCACCACATGCTGGCCACATGACCCGGAAGCTGTACGCTGGCTCCCTCAGCCAATAAAGTGAGATGAGCGCCTCAACCCCAGAGTCATTCGCGACTGGACCTAAAGGTCAGGGGTTCCTTTATCTTTACCTTAATCCAATATCTGCCTCTTCAAAGGTAAATCCTATTATGCTCACTGGGACTTACTTCCAGGTGAGGCTGGGGGAGCAATCCAATTTTGTTCACACATTTCATTGAGGAATAACCTAACCTGCACTTCACAAACCAATACGCAAATTGAAACACAGCAATCATTTGAAATGCATATGACTCTGAATTTTGCAATGCATTTCTCCAACCAAGCAGCGTGTACAATACCTGCATGTATTAGGTGGAATTGTGCATAAAAGTTCATGCAAGGTTTTTATATTGTTGACTGCCCTGCAATCCTCAGATGAAGGGTGGTATAGAAATTTAACAAATAATAATTATTCAAATTCAAACTAGAATGATGACAAATTTTCACTAGGGGCTCAGGTGACCTCAGTGGCTAGGAGTGCCTTTTTTCAGCTATGAATGGTCTCCCTCAGGAGGCTGTGGATTCTGCTTCCTTGGAGACTTTCTGTGCTGGTCCAGGGGGGAGGTTACCATGGGGCGAGGTCCAGGACCTGAGTTGAGGGTCGGCAGACAGTCCTCCTCGGCCTCCTCGGGCGAAGCGGGGTCCACAGCGAGAAGCCGGGCAAGGGCAGGAACTCTGGGGGAACAGGACTGGATGCTGGCCAAAACAGCTCTTTGACGACGTTGCTCCCACAACCTGGGACCGGGCTGGCTGGCCTTTATCTTCTCTGAGGCCAGGGGCGGTCCCAGCCCCTAGGAGACCCGCCTCTCCTGGCCTTAAGGCGAGCACTCCTCCTGGGAGAAACCAGTTCCCTTCGCCTCTCTGCCCTGAGCCTCTGCAGTTCAGGAGAGACTGAAGGGTTACTGGACCCAGGGGGAGACTCACCTGTAGGCACTGAGTCCTCAACCACCTCCGGATCCAGAGTGGATTCACCTGGTGCCTGCTCCTGAGGATCCGGCACAGGTGCAGGCGCTTCAGAATCAAGGCCCTGCCCGAGTTCAGTCGGCCCTGGAGGCGGGGACTCCTGTGCAGGCTGGAATTCCTCCGGTTCAGCCTCTGAATCGGATTCCCAGGCCATCACACTTTCAAACAGAGGTTGGATGACCATCTGTCATGGATGCTTTAGCGGAGATTTCTGAATTGCAGAGAGTTGGACTGGATCCCTTCAAGCTCTACAATTTTATGATTCTATGACTAGTTTGTGATGACCTGGCCACTGTACTCCATGCTTTGGTAACTTCCAGACTGGATTATTGTAATGTACAAGGGACATGGGTGGTGCTGTAGTCTAAACCACTGAACATCTTGGGCTTGTTGATCGGAAGCTCAGCAGTTCAAATTTGCATGACGGGGTGAGCTCCCATTGCTCTGTCCTAGCTTCTGCCAATTTAGCAGTTTGAAAGCACGTCAAGTGCAAGTAGATAAATAGGTACCGCTCCAGCAGGAAGGTAACTGGCGTTTCCGTGTGCTGCTCTGGTTCGCCAGAAGCAGCTTAGTCATGCTGGCCACATGACCCGGAAGCTGTCTGCAGACAAACACTGGCTCCTCGGCCTATGGAGCGAGATGAGCACCACAACCCCAGTCATCCGCGACTGGACCTAACGGTCAGGGGTACCTTTACCTTTTTAAGCATACCAGCGTGAGTAGATAAATAGGTACCTCTGTGGCAGGAAGGTACACTGCTTTACCTTACCTTTTACCTATTGTACTCTTTGTGGGGCTGCCCTAGAAGATGATTCGGAACCTGCAATTGGTCCAAAATGCAACAGCCAGATTGTAGTCTGGGGGGTGGAGTTCCATTGAGAACTCATACAACCTGTTTCTGGCTTCAATTCAAGGTGCTCCCATTAGTGTTTGAAGCCCTAACTGACTCAGGCCCCAAATACTTGAAAGGCTACCTCATTCTCTACAGACCCTCTTAGGTGCAGTGGAAGGTGCCCTCTTGGTCAGGACTGGCCCAAGACATTTTGGCACCTGACTGAACCACAAAATGCCCCCCTCTCCTCAGGAAGAAGGAGCAAGTGAAGATTTGTATAGGAACATGAGGTCTACTAAAGGTCTACATCACGATCAGCTTCCTCTGTGGGTCTGCAGCAGGATCCACAGAGGAAGCTGATCATGATGTAGACCTTTAGTAGACCTCAGAAGGCAGTCACCTCACCTTGCCTCATGGGTGGGCCAGGTGTGCTCTTGGTTGTTCCACTGCTCTCAGCGGGTGGCAGCCCAGGAGAGGAAATTCTCCATGGCAGCCTCTGAGTTGTGGAGCTCCTTCCCACAGAGATGCATCTGAAACATTAATTATACAGCTTTGGGCAAATGCTGAAGATGCGCCTCTTTACCATGGCTTTTGACACTTGAGATGTATGTTTATAGGACCCACCTTATTTCTGCAATTTTTAAAGTCATTTTAAACTGTTCTTCATATTGTGCAACATTGTGTTTAACCTTAATGTTGTGCTTTAATTGTTGGAACCCGCCCTGAGACCTTACGGTGAAGGGTGGGTAATAATAACGACGATGATTGAAATAATGATAATTCACAAATTGTTGCTGAAATTTCGAGAACTGAGCTGAAGATTGAAAAAGATAAAGGAAGAAAGAAACCAAGAGAGCAAAAAGTGACAGATTTATCCATCCTTGAATTCCAGTTAAGTGAGTAAAAGACTGCAGCCTTAATGTTGAAGAGACGTTTACTTGGAGTTCCTTCAATGTAGCAGCTTATAGAATCATAGATTCATGGAATTGTAGAGTTGGAAGGGACCTGAGGGTCCAACCCCCTGCGATGCAGGAATCTCAACTACAGCATCCATGCCAGATGGCCATCCAACCTCTGCTTAAAAACCTCCAAGGAAGGAGAGCCCATCATCTTCCGAGAGAGTCCATTCCACTGTTGAACAGCACTTACTGTCAGAAAGTTCTTCCTGGTGTTTAGTCAGAATCTCCTTTCTTGTAACTTGAAGCCATGGGTTCGAGCCTTACCCTCCAGAGCAGGAGAAAACAAACTTGTTCCTTCTTCCATGTGACAGCCTTTGAGCTATTTGAAGATGGCTATCATATCTCCTCTTTTCCAGGCTAAACATACCCAGCTCCTTCAACCTTTCCTCCTGGTTTCCAAGGCTTGATTCTTTCATTGGCAACCCAGGAAGAGGAAAAAAAGAACCTTCACAGATGGTAACCACACCTTAAGACTCCCCCTATAAAAGCCTTACTGTTCTGTTTCTTCCATTTTATTCTATTTAGGGCCTTCCAGTAGCACCTTAAAGACCAACTAAGTTAGTTCTTGGTATGAGCTTTCGTGTGCATGCACACGAAAGCTCATACCAAGAACTAACTTAGTTGGTCTTTAAGGTGCTACTGGAAGGATTTTGTTTTGTTTTGACTATGGCAGACCAACACGGCTACCTATCTGTAACTGTATTTAGGGCCTGTCAGCTAAGATCAAGTGTTCTCTGGGATAGCATTCCGTTTGCCAAGGTTCGTGGTAAATTTGTAATATGAAGAATTGAGTGTGTGTCCACATGCACACACAATATTAATATTTGAAATCTCATACCCTTCAACACAACGTGACCCAAATCTGGGACACCATCCTCTGGGTCCAAAATCCCAGATGCAAGAGATTGTGGAGTCGGAAAAAACGTTTTTGGACAAGGTGCCCAAAAACACACATTTGGGGGCACTGTGCAAAATTGCAGACCCCCCAAAGTGCTTTTGGGGGGGCACAGAACCAAAAAACATTGATTTTGAGGCGCTGTATAAGATAGCAGACCCGAAAAGGCACTTTTTGAGGGGTGAGACCTCAGCCCAAAATCGAGAGAAAGAAGTTGCCCAAAATGGCAACCATACTCTCACAGGAAAAAACGGGATATCTAGGGCTGTTGACAGGTATGAAATCTATTCATGCTCATACTACATATGAATGACAATGCAAGTACAGTGGTACCTCTAGTTACAAACTTAATTCATTCCGGAGGTCCTTTCTTAACCTTAAAGGTAAAGGTAAAGGGATCCCTGACCATTAGGTCCAGTCGTGACCGACTCTGGGGTTGCGGTGCTCATCTCGCTTTATTGGCTGAGGGAGCCGGCGTACAGCTTCCGGGTCACGTGGCCAGCATGACTAAGCCGCTTCTGGTGAACCAGAGCAGCGCATGGAAACACTGTTTACCTTCCTGCCGGAGTGGTACCTATTTATCAACTTGCACTTTGATGTGCTTTCGAACTGCTAGGTTGGCAGGAGCAGGGACCGAGCAACAGGAGCTCACCCCATCGCGGGGATTCGAACCGCTGACCTTCTGATTGGCAAGTCCTAGGCTCTGTGGTTTAACCCACAGTGCTACCCACATGCCTTGCGGACCTTAAACTATTCTTAACTAGAGGCGTGCTTTTGCTAATGGGGCCTTTTGCTACCGCTGTGCCGCCAGCACACGATTTCCATTCTCATCCTGGGGCAAAGTTCTCAACTTGAGGTAACTCTTCCAGGTTAGCGGAATTTGTAACCTGAAGCATTTGTAACCTGAGGCGTTTGTAACCCGAGATACCACTGTAGTTAGTTTATTGTGTTTCCCTGTGAATGGATTTCTGTAAATTTCTAGCACAGCAACTGGTAGTCCAATGACATGGTATGTTTCAATTTTGAGGTTGCATATAACCCTCCTAACTGTAGCTATCGATAGAACCTATCTTCCACGAATTTAATCCGATTTTTAAGCCCACTAAACTCAGGGCCATTTCCATATCTAGTGGCAGCAAATTCCATAAATTACAAATACAATTTGTGCGAATAATTATTTCTTTCTCGTCAGTCTGAGTTCTCTAGCAAATAAGTTTCAGTTGATAAGGAGGTGGAAGAAGAGCGTGCAGGATCAGACCAATGGGCCCACCTAGGCCAGGAACCTGTTCACACAGTGACTAACCAGATTCTTACAGGAACAACTATCTAATACGTGCAAGCTATAGAATGCAAGATTACATTTGCCTTCAGTCTTGCTCACTCTGATAAGGCTAACTTCCAGTCCAATCACATAAAATTCTTTTGGAGGCTGAGAGCTTTCCCTCTAATAAACAAGTGAATCTGAGCTCAGTCACAGACACAGAGCTTGTATTCTTCCAGACAGGAGGGCAATGAAATAACCTTAAAGTGTGCAAAGAAAGAGAGCTGCCAGTTTAGCTAACAGCTCTTTCCAGAAATTGCAGTGCCAGTCTGGCTGAGATGGTCTCCAGCATAATATTCATGAAGACAGTCTACCCAAAATGTTTATGAGGCTGGAAAGAGACAATCGTCTCAATTTTTGACTCACAGAGTCAGGAAGCATTGCTGTATCTTATGATACACCTACTGCATCTTACGATTTGAATCCTACACATAATATTCATGGGATAAATATTCATGGGGTTGTGCCCAGTTATTCCTCTTTCTGAGCTCCATAGGAAGCAACTCCTAGGGGCCAAGGTCATCTGAGACCCTTCTTCATGAGCCCTCTCCATAGGAAGTCCAGAGGGTGGCAACACAAAAACAGGGCCTTTTCTGCAGTGGCTCTCTGCTTGTAGAATGCTCTCACCAGAAAGGCTCACCTGGTGCCTTCATTGTATTTATTTAGGCACAAGGTGAAAACATTTCTTTTTCATTAGGCTTCGAATCATTCATGGCCTTTTTGCAACCCCCCAAACCAAGGAGATAAGTAAGTATACAACTTATCGGAGATATCTGAAGGCATCCTAGTATAGTGAAGTTTTTTAATATTTAATGCTTTATTATGTTTTTATATATGTTGGAAGCTGCCCAGTGTTGCTGGGGCAGCCCAGTAAGATGTTTGGGGTATAAATAATAATAATAATAATAATAATAATAATAATAATAATAATAATAATAATGCTGCAATAGGATGTCCCCGTTTCCATCAGAGAAATATTGGAGGGTATGTGAAAACTGGTTTCTCTCTCCTCCTTCAGCTGGGCTGCCTCTAGCTCAGTGCTGACACACAGATTTTGTGTGTGTGTGTGTGTTGGTGCCTAGCATATTGCCAGGAATGCCATTGTGTGTGCAGTGGGGCCTCTGACATGAGTATGAATGAATTGCAAGGATTCAGTGACCGTGATGGAACTCAGCAGCTGCCCATTCCTTCTCAATGAGGCCAGCGGAATCAGAATAAAAGCTGCTGCTTTGAAATCTTAAACGGAGCTCTGGAGGATCATACTGGATGTGCATTTTTTTTAATGGATTGTGATTTTATGAATCTCCAGTCAGTCGGCAGCTAGCCGTGACTGTTTCCTCTTAACAGTTCATAGTAGGCAGCCGTATTTGGCTGTTTTCCCATGGAAAGGACACTTGTAAGGGGTCATTGAGATCAGGGACTGGTGGGTTCCTTGGAAATGTCCCAGTTGTCAGCAAAATAAATTCCAGAAGTTGGTTTGCCCATCAGTCCTGTAGGACGTTAGCTAACACCTCTCAGTTGAAATCTTCTGTTTTCTTAACCCCCCCAAAAAAAATATTAATTTAGTTGAATTCATTTACTTTTAGATTTTACTAGACCCAGTAGAAACTAGACCCAGTAGAAACATTTTGTCTCTGCTAGCAGATTATCAAAGAAGTGGGGTATTTCAAAATTTACTTTTACCAGATGACCTTTGTTATATTGTTATATATTCCACCTGACCTGCTTCCACAAAACTTAAGGAAGGTCTGGCTTTTATTGAGCATTCATTCTGATTTGCTTACAGGGTATTTAAACTCTCCCCCCTTAATCATACATTCACCCCATGCTTTTTAATGCATTTTCCCAACAGCAAAAAATCTGCTGTTTATTTCAAAAGTGAATTCACTGCAATAGGGCAACAGAGCGCTTTAACGCACCTTAATTAGCCAAACCTAAATTATCGGCATGTGCTTGAATCCTTCCTTGTAAAATAATGACAGTCTGGGAGCACCTTAAAATTCACCTATTTTCCAATGGAAGAAGGCAGCAAATTTGGAGGGAGACAAGAAATGTACCTTCTTTAACTTGGGTTACTATTGTCTCATTCAAGCTACAATGAGACTTTAGAGCTATGATATTGACTCAATTGCATTGCTGCCTTTAAAAATTGGACCATATCATATTGCCGCATGAGCTGTTTAGAATAGCATAAACACAAAATTGAACTTCATGATTAAGCTAATCCTATGACGCAGGTGGCGCTGTGGGTTAAAGCCTCAGCGCCTAGGACTTGCTGATTGAAAGGTTGGCGGTTCGAATCCCTGCAGCGGGGTGCGCTCCCGCTGCTCGGTCCCAGCGCCTGCCAACCTAGCAGTTCGAAAGCACCTCCGGGTGCAAGTAGATAAATAGGGACCGCTTACCAGCGGGAAGGTAAACGGCGTTTCCGTGTGCAGCTCTGGCTCGCCAGATGCAGCTTTGTCACACTGGCCACGTGACCCGGAAGTGTCTCCGGACAGCGCTGGCCCCTGGCCTCTTAAGTGAGATGGGCGCACAACCCCAGAGTCTGTCAAGACTGGCCCGTACGGGCAGGGGTACCTTTACCTTTATGAGTGATCAGGGACAATGGAAGTTGCAGCCCAGTAGAGGTTTGCCAGGAGAAACACCTCCCCAACCTTCAGTTGTGTGAAAACTGCTTTGCCTGGACAGGTCTTTACAACATGGACCATTTTCCTTTTAACCAATCAGTATTTATTAATGGTTTAATTGATATTTTGTTGTTTTTATCCTTATACAGTCATACCTCTTGTTACGTTTGCTTCAGGTTGAGCGTTTTCAAGTTGCTTCCCGCAGCGACCCGGAAGTACCAGAAAGGGTTACTTCCGGGTTCCGCAACTCGCGCATGCGCAGATGCGCAAAATGATGTCACGCGCATGCGCAGAAGCGGTGAATCACGACCTGTGCAGACGCTCATGTTGCTAATTGGGCTCCGGAACGGATCCTGTTCGCAACCAGAGGTTCCACTGTATGTTGTACTCTACCTGCTATACTTTTCTGAAAGTGTAGATTAGAATCATAACTTACAGAGTTGGAAGGGACCACAAGGGTCATCTAGTCTCACCCCCTGCAACGCAGGAATCTTTTGCCCAACGTGGGGCTCTAACCCACAGTCCTGAAATTAAGAGTCTCATGCTCTACCAACTGAGGCAAAGTGGCTTATTATAAATTTGTGAAAAACATATGGAGGGCTCATCCATGGTCTACGTTAGCTCTCCAGGATTTCAACTCCCATAGTTCCCAGGGGAAATTGCTCTATTCTGTTGAAAGTGCATGGTGGAAAGATGTTCCACTGTGGAAGCCTCCTGAGATTCTCAGCTGCTGGAAGACTTATTCTGGGAGCATTTTAAAATGGGGAGACATTTTAAACAGAGGGAGCTGGGCAGCACTACAATAGTAATAGTAATAGTAATTTATTATTTGTACCCCACCCATCTGCTCTGGGCGGCTTCCAACAAAGATTAAAAATACATTAAAATGTCTCACATTAAAAACTTCCCTGAACAGGGCTGCCTTCAGTTGTCTTTTAAAAGTAAAATAGTTGTTTATTGCCTTGACATCTGCTGGGGGGGGTGCGTTCCACAGGGCGGGCGCCACTACCAAGAAGGCCCTCTGCCTGGTTCCCTGTAACTTGGCTTCTCGCATGGAGGGAACCGCCAGAAGGCCCTCAGCGCTGGACCTCAGTGTCCGGGCTGAACAATGGGGGTGGAGACGCTCCTTCAAGTATACTGAGCCGAGGCTGTTTACAACCCTCGGACTACCTCCTGTAAGTGCTTTCACTTGTTTTATTATTATTTATTAAATTTGTATACAGTGGTATCTTGGTTTCAGAACTTAATTCATTCTGGAGGTCCATTCTTAATCTGAAACTGTTCTTAACCTGAGGTACCACTTTAGCTAATGGGGCCTCCCGCTGCTGCTGCAGCACAATTTCTGTTCTCATCCTAAAGCAAAGTTCTTAACCCAAGGTACTATTTCTGGGTTAGCAGAGTCTGTAACCTGAAGCGTCTGTAACCTGAAGCGTCTGTAACCTGAAGTGTCTGTAACCCGAGGTACCACTGTACTGCCCTTCATCCATAGATTCGTAGGATGGCCATCTGTCTTGGATGCTTTTTTTTTTTAAAAAAAATCTTCATTGCAGGGGGTTGGACTCGATGATCCTTTGGATCCCTTCCAGTTCTATGATTCTATGATCTCAGGGCTGTTCACCACTGTCAGGGCACTTCACAACTTCTCAGGGCAGTTCACAACCATACTGGGCAATTTCTGCCTTGTTACATTTTTACGTTTGCGTTTCCATGCAGATTTTAAAGGATTTCCCCTTTAAGATCCACACAGAAGTGAGGCAGGATGAACTTAGTCCCACCCACCCCATATAGAACTGGAGTAGAACTGGATCATAATGGGTCCACCAGTTCCTAATCAGTGCATCCCAAACGTGTTGAAGTTCTGTCTTGAAGCAGAATTCGACGCAGCCTGATCCAAAGCATGTTTACATTGAAATAAGTCCTACTGTGTACATTGGGCATTATTTCCTGGTATACATGCTTACAATGCTGTGTTTAAGGTGAGTGAGAAAGAGAGTTGTATTGGTTTATTAGAAGCCAGAACAGCTGTTCTGTGTGAATGATAGGTCTAGGGAAGAAAGTGCTGTGTCATTATGACTCAGCCACCAGCCTCGGGAAGAACAGGTGGCCCTTAGTCACCAATGACATCAGCATCCCAAAGCGATGTACATTAATTTGCTCTCTTGACATAAGAGGCCCGAGGTAAATATGATGAAAGAAGTTGAAACCAGCTGGAGCATATCGTTCAGCAAATGTGAATGAGCTCCCTCTCTCATTTTTTTTTAAACTTAACTCACACACAAAAGAAAGGGTGACTAACTCTGGCTTCTCGTATTTAATGTGGACCACACACACAAATGCACAGCAGTAAAAAAAAAAAAAAATGGATGTGAATCATGAGGAACAAACAAAAAAATAAGAGTTTAGAAAAAGTGTCAGCTTGTCAGTAGTTCTCCTAAACAATGAAGCAAGACAGGACTAGCCCAAGTTGCCATTTAAGTCACCCAGGACACGAAAACAAGAGAGCAGTTGGTTTGAAATGGAGGCATAACTGTGTGAGAGTATAAACCTGTTTGCTTGCCCCTTTGGCAGTGGCAATTGACCCTCTGTCAGGTGATATTAGGTACACTTGGTGTTTATGTTGGTGCCCAGAATCCTCAGGCAGATGGTGGGGTCCCATCACCCCACACATCCACAGGCCCTGGACCCCCTGCACCAGGCGACAGAGATGGTGAGCCACCCACCATTGATATTTCTGCAGCTGACGAATGACACCTGAAGTTCTTCTCCCTGTCCAGGGGTACCATCTATAGGGGGCTCTGGGTGCCTGAGCACCCACAAAATTTTTGTTGTGGATGTTCAGCACCGCAGGGCCCTCGATGCAACTTCCAAGGTCTCACAAGACCACATGAGACCTCAGAACTTCACTTCCGGTGGCACCAGAAGTCAGGTTCTGAGGCTGGGGTGGGGAAGCACATATGACGTCATGACGGGACATGTCATGATGTCACGCACACTGGGAACCCATAACCTGGGGCACAAATCGGCTCCCCTGTCCCTGTCAGACACCATTATACCTCTGAATATCAGTTACTGGGAATCCCAGCACTGTTGTTTTCATATTCTGCTTGTAGGATTCCTATGGTCATCTGGTTGGCCGCTGTGACAACAGGATGCTGGATGAGATAGCCCATTGGTCTGATCCAGCAGGCTCTTCATATGTTCTTATATTATGTACACCCTCAAAAATGGCCATAATTCTAATTTCAGTTGTTTTTGTCTCAGCCCTGGTACTTTACACACAACACACACAACCTAAGGTCAACATTCCAAATGATGGTGCCTAATTTATTTCTGAAAAGGTTAAATTGTAACTTACGCTCATGTTTGCATTCCACTTCTTTTGAGAAACAGTTTTTTTACAGGAACGATAACCTGCCTGCCTGGCTGTTAGCAACTATACAATTAAATGCAGTCCCAACACAAGAGTGGAGCAGGAGGTTCTTATCCAAAGGTTATCTCCTGACCAAGCCAAATACCTTCTCTTGCTCCATTGACCTGGAGGAATTAGGAACAGGTGAACGAAGGACTAAGTGCTTACTGATAATATCAAAACACACCTAAAAATGCAAAGCGACTAGGCTCCACTTTCTGAACAGCAGCTCTGCTTTCACCTGTTTTGGCTGAAGTCAAGACACAGACCACACCAAGAGCAGGAAATGGGGTCCAGTCGGGGAAAAAAATCCAGTAATTTATAATGGTTGTGTTTGGAATGTCAAACTGGAACACAGAGAAACAGCTCCACATGGTAGAATTATCACAACATTGTTTCACTCTGTCCTCCGCTATGGCATTTTAATCACATACAGTAATTAAAAAAAAATATTATTGCATTTTAGACCCATTCAGGATATTTCCATTAAATATAGCCTATCAGCCTCTGTATCTGCATGAACAGGAGAGCTGGACAATACTGCATTATGACTTTTCTACCATAAAATGGGAAGGTCCATAGATCATTAGCAAAGTCCCTGACATCTTCTAGTAGAGATGGGAAATATCTGCTGTCTGAAACTGTAGAGGGCTGCTGTTAGTCTGTGTAGACAATTGTTGTTGTTTAGTCGCTTAGTCATGTCCGACTCTTCGTGACCTCATGGATCAGAGCACGCCAGGCACTCCTGTCTTCCACTGCCTCCCGCAGTTTTGTCAAATTCATGCTGGTAGCTTCGAGAACACTGTCCAACCATCTCATCCTCTGTCATGCCCTTCTCCTTGTACAGTTAATCTTTCCCAACATCAGGGTCTTTTCCAGGGAGTCTTCTCTTCTCATGAGGTGGCCAAAGTATTGGAGCCTCAGCTTCAGGATCTGTCCTTCCAGTGAGCACTCAAGGCTGATTTCCTTCTGAATGGATAGGTTTGATCTTCTTGCAGTCCATGGGACTCTCAAGAGTCTCCTCTAGCACCATAATTCAAAAGTATCAATTCTTTGGTGATCAGCCTTTTTTATGGTCCAGCTCTCACTTCCATACATCACTGCTGGGAAAACCATAGCTTTAACTATATGGGCGTTTGTTGGCCTTGTGTAGACAATACCAAACTAGATTTACCAATCACCTGACTCAATATCAGACAGCGCCCTAGGTTTGCTGCTTCACAGGACTAATTTCAGTGCATGCTTTTTACAAGTGTGTAGCACCTCTTGCTAACTTTTATTCAATACAATATTTCATGGAATCTGCCATTCATAGGGGAGTTGCATGCTTCTCTTAAGCAAGCGGTTTTATTTGGAAACAAAGTTTAAAATGCAAGCTACCAAAAGGAAGAAAAACAACGCAATGAGATTTAAAGGGGAAAGAAATTGCACAGATTATGGTGTGGATTATTATCATGGAGTTCTGGAACACGGTTGCTGATGGCCTCCAGGATTTTCTTTGCATTACATAGCACATAATACCTAAAGCTATGCTTCTTTATGGTCTTGGACTCAACAACCCAAGATTCCTGATAAAGAGCTTCTCAAGAAATTGCCTGCAACAATGAAGTCATGTATACAGTATGTAATTGGAAGTCTCCCAAACAATCTTATAAACAGGAGTGGATTGATAAAACTTGAAAGATCATGTTTACGTACAAAGCTTACTTAGGAATCCTAGCTTGTTTTCCTTTGTTTAAAAAAACATTAGTGTCATGGTTTCTATTCAAGTGGGGCTCCAGATGTAGATGACCGTCAGCCTCAGTAAGTATATGACCAATAAGCTTGGATTATAGGAATTGGGGTCCAACATCTGGAGGTCTTTAGACTCTCCATCTCTGTGCTATGTGAACTTACATGGGAAGATCCCTGTTGGAGCAGAACAAAGACCCATCTAGTTGAGTGGTCAAATAGATGTCTATGAGAAGCCTGGAGCAATGATCTGAGTTGGACAGCTTGTGCACCCTAGCAGCTGGAATTCAGAAGCATGCATCATTCTAGGCAAGAATTTGTCTAAGTCATTGGATAAAGAGCAATCTCTTTCTCCATGGGCAGATCACTTGGCTTCTGTGCTGCACAGTAAGAAGAAGATATCCCTCTCACATGGACAAGGGCTCTCCAGCGTTACTGGCAGGGACCTTCACCAGCTCTTCTATGAGATACTGGAAATTAAACTTGGGACCAACGGAATGCACAGCCACTGCTCTATCGTTGAGTACAGTCCTTCCTCAAAAATTTCAGAGCCATTAAAACCAGTGGCTTCCCATCAGCGGTCAAAATCAGAACCTCGCATGTAGAATTCTTTGACTTGAACCAATGGCTTCAAGTTACAAGAAAGAAGATTCCGACTCAACATCAGCAATAACTTTCTGACAGTAAGAGTTGTTTGACAGTGGAATGGTCTCCCTTGGAAGGTGGTGGACTCTCCTTCCTTGGAGGTTTTTAAGCAGAGGTTGGGTGGCCATCTGTTCAGGATGCTGTAGTTGAGATTCCTGCATTGAGTGGGTTAGACTAGGTGATCCTAGACCAGGTGGGTTAGACCTGGTGATCCAACTCTGCAATTCTATGATTCTATGACCACCAAGCAGAGCATAGGGGGAAATGGGTAGATTGGCCCTTAGCCTTTATTTTTTTCAAATGGTCTGTCCCTTCTCTTCTGAAATATTATGTAGATGTATTCAAGGCAACACAGGAGACTGGATGATTTAACACTACTGTAGATAAGATGTCAACCATTCTTTCAGTACAAAGGTTGATTTTTAATATATGCTTCAGACAGCTGACATGGTGTAGCCAGCATCCCTCATACTGCAGCTGTCACATTGATTGAGAAGACTGGCGAAATGTTATACATCACTGGGTTATTAAGAATGTGCATCAAATGGGTGTAAAAATTAAGCACCACCATTCCTAGATGTCAAAAATGTGCATTGTTATCATACTTCTGTCCACCGTTGCAGACAAAGGGAGGGCAAATTAGTGCCAAAGTGAGACTCCAGGGAGGCAATCCATGTTTTGCTTTTCCTCCTACAAGTGCGGATTTGCATAAGGCTGATAGCACTTAGGTAAGCTTTCCTCCCCGATACGTGCAACCAAAGTATGCACTTCTGTTTATTGACAAAATATATTTGCCGTGCACCTTAATATATATTTCATCTCCAGTCCTCAAAACAAAATCTAGGGTAAGACAGCATTTCACGACATTGTCTTGGACTTCATGTGTTGTTAAGTGCACACTGAAAGTCCTCTGAACCAGTCAGGGAAATGAAACATTTAAAACCCAGCTTAGAAACCTGACAAGCAAAACATGATCTGTTTGGCGTGTAAACAGTTGGCAGGTCTGGGAACAACAAACACAGAATGTTAACGACTGTATAAAAGCCAAATATTGATTGGGATATCTCTCAAGCACCAAAAAGAAAAAGGTTCCCAGCTTTGCTTGATTCAGAGAAAGAGGGGGGGGGAGAGAGTGTAAACAAGGTTTTGAAACAAGAGTCAATCGAGTTTTTATGGGTTGAGTGACAGAAGCAAAGAGACGAAAGAAGTAAAATATCCAGACTTTCAGGAACTCTGCAATACCCTTCTGAGCATGAATAGCCATTGTGGTTCATGAAAAAGGGGGTAAATACATCCATTGGCATAAAATACCTGCTTCCCAGTTTAAAATCGCAGCAAACCTTTGTGCAAGGATGTAAGTTAGCAGAGCCTCCAAATGTCCCTATATTCCAGGGACAGTTCCAGATTTACAAAACGCTGTCCTGGTTTCTGATTTGATCCTGGAATGGACTGCATAACTCCATACCCTCCAGGGGCTTGAGGGGGGCGTGGGGCTATAGCCTGGGTGCAGAAACATGGGGGGCACGAACCAGGCGCCACATGGATGTGCCCAGCGTGTGAGCCCCCCATCAGCTGATGGGTGCTGGGTGAGTGCAGAGGCTGTTCTTCACCCTCTGCGCCCTGCTCCACTCCTTCCAGGTAGCAGATGCTGGGCAGGGACAGGACATAGAGGGCAAAGAGCACAGCTGGCAGGGACAGAGCACAGAGACTGTTCTTCACCCTCCATGCTCTCACTTGCACAAGGACCCGCCACCTGATGAGTGGGTGCTCACACACTGTGTTATGTACTGAGTTGAATAGGATCCAAAATGCAGCAGTCTGATTGGTCCTAGAACAATAGAATCCAGAATGCAGCAGTCTGATTGGTCCACAGGAGCCACCCAATCCAGCTCCAGGTGGAAGTGAATCCGCAACCTGATTGGCCTGCAGGAGAATCCTGGAATTAGCCAATCACATGAAGCCCATTGTGTAAATAATGTATATAAAGCAGACATTCTGGGGGAACTTCAATTCCTCCTCACCAATATGAGCTGAATAAAGAGCATGAAATCCACTCTTGATTCTGAGTATGTTTCACTCTGCGTGGCAGCAGGGCACAGGGGATGAAGAGCATCTTCCGCGCCCCCTCTGCCCTCGCCCAGCACGTGAGCACCTGCCCATCAGCAGTGGGGGCTGGGTGAGTGCAGGGGGAGCCCGGGCATTTGTGGGCAGTGCTCTGCTCCTGATACCCTCCAACATTTCTCCGGTGCAAATAGGGACATCCGAAGGAAAAGCAGGACCTTCCAGGATTAAATGAAAAAAATGGGACAGCTTCTGTAAATCTGGGGCTGTCCCTGGAAAATAGGGACACTTGGAGGGTCAGAAATTTAATGCCCGTGTTGTTTGTTTCCAAAAAAAAAGACTTGCTATGGGAACGAGTGCAAGACTTGCACTTTATTCCACCATCTTTTTGGTAGTGGCTTTTACGTTGTGCAAAAGTTCGGACATAATGTGAAAATTAACAATCAGGGGGACATCTGTAGAGCAGGATAAACTGCTGTGTGGATGCAGCCCTATTTAAATAAGTGAGGGGACCCTCTTGCTCAGCGCGAGATGGGAAATCACCCCAAATTGAGCTTGAACCCTAAGACAAGTTAACTTATGGAAATTCAAAGGAGAAAAGCTGCCAATCCATTTCTTCCTTCTCCACCTCCCTACCTTCTCAGATGCAGTGCACCTTACTTGAGAGAGGGCCCTGACCTTCCAGATATCTGCTCTCCCCCCCCCCCCCAGGATTGTAGGTGACCAAAGGGGAAGAGGAAATGGCAAACATTCATTTGGAGGGCTTCCTTAAATTAACTATTCTGAGGGCCTTCGAGCAGTTGTTTGTGAGACAGCTTCTCTTTTTAAAATTAATTAATTATTGGTGGCTTATCCTGCAGACAGAGTGCACGTTGTGACATGTTTAAAACCAAAACACAAAAAACAGTTCCAAAAATAAACAAAAGATAAGGAAATCTAAGTGCGCACGCACACACACACCAAAAGATAAAATCCAAGATTAGGATCATAACCCAAATACAGCTGAAAATACGTTTAAGTTAGTTTGACAGTTTATGTCAAATGGGCATACAACATCTTTCCACCATTGCTCGTTTTTTAATTAACTAATAATATAAAATAAAAAATAATGGCAGAACTTTCCTGATCCATCTGCTTAGAACTAGACTCTGTGTGTGTCCACCACAGAAAGATGACCAGACATCACAGCTTTATTGTTCCATGAATGAGGTAAGGAAACATCAAGCCAGTGACCCATTTCTTATCAGAAAATCTATGTTATCTGGAAGATTATTATTATTATTTATTAAATTTCTACACTGCCCTTCATCAGAGGATCACAGGGTAGTTTACAATATAAAAACATGAAAATACACACCATAGTAACAAATGAAAACAGTAACACCTCCCAGATTAAGAGGCCATAGACTGTTCAATTTGCCAAAGAGCTGGGGAAAAGATAACTTTTTTGCCTGGCGCCTAAAGATATACAATGATGGCACCAGTTGAGTCTTCCTGGCAAGAACATTCCACAAATGGGCAGCCACCTCAGAAAAGGCCCATTCTCATGTTGCCACCCTCCGGACCTCTCGCACTTGTGACGCCATTCTTATTCCTGTCTTTTCTTCTCATTTTTGCTGAGAATGAACTGTTTATGAACTAAAGAGTTCATTCGGAGGAACTTGGACTAGCTTGTGTTGTAGAAGGCTGAACTTGAACAAGAACCAATTCCTTTTTGGACAGAGCAAACTACAGTGGTACTTCAGGTTACAGACACTTCAAGTTACAGAAATAGTACCTCGGGTTAAGAACTTTGCTTCAGGCTGAGAACAGAAATCGTGCAGCGGCAGCAGGGAGGCCCCATTAGCTAAAGTGGTACCTCAGGTTAAGAACAGTTTCAGGTTAAGAACGGACCTCCGGAACGAATTAAGTTCTTAACCCGAGGTACCACTGTAGTTACTTTCAAAAATGAGCACAGAGTTTTATCAGAAACACTGCCTACAGCCTGGGTTCTCACTGAGACAGAACTCCAGCCCATCTCTGTTAATGGACCAGAACATCACTGTTATCCTTTTCTTATTTTGTGCCTGCAAAGCTGCCCATGTTTACTTGGAATTGTCACATTGATTGCAGTCGGATTTAGCCCCAAGAGTACATGATTTGGATCGCGCTGTACATCTGACGATTTCTCAGACGGAGGAGTCACCCAGTGCCTCATTTGCAATCCATACTAAAATTGATTTTCTCCCCGCTTTCATTGTTTTCCCTGCCCTGTCTTCTCATTATATCCCTTGCAAATCCAGCCCTTTACAACCCTTCTTGTTGAACTCTTGGCTAATGGTGGCTTAATGGCACTCCAATAGCTGGGAAGCCATCGCGAAGCCACATAATATTCTGGGCAAGCAAAGAAAACACATGACAAATGAAGCGCGCCACTCCAGTCGCTTCCCTCGCTACGTGCAACACACATCTAGGTTATTTGATTCCAAAGCACAGCAAAGCACCCTCTAGCTAATTGCCCCTCTCCAATGAATCATATTCTCCAATGGAAAGGAGCTCTCTGTTTACATTCGTACTGCAAAGGAGACAGAAAATGAACTCTGTGGCAATGATCTTATCCTCGCTATTTAGCAGGGACAGGAGAACTGCTTGGGCCTATGGGCCACATTCTCTTCTGGGCCGCACACTAGTGGATGGGTGGGGTTATAGAATCATAAAATTGTAGGGCAGGAAGAAGGAGCCAATGGTCATCTAGCCCAACCCAATGCAAGCGTCTCAGCTAAAGCATCCACACACCCTCTAAGTGTCTCTGTTTTCCAGAGACAGCCTCAGATTTACAGAAGCCATCCTGGCTTCTAATTTGATCCCAGAATGTCCCACTTTCCCTTAGGATGTCCCTATTTCCATCTGTGAAATTTTGGATGGTGTGGTATGACATGGGTAGGCAAACTAAGGCCGGGGGGGGGGGCGGATCCAGCCTAATCGCCTTCGAAATCCAGCCCACGGACGGTCCGGGAATCAGTCTGTTTTTACATGAGTAGAATGCGTCCTTTTATTTAAAATGCATCTCTGGGTTATTTGTGGGGCATAGCAATTCGTTCAATTTTTTTTCCCAAAATCTAGTCCGGCCCTCCACAATATCTGAGGGACAGTGGACCGGCCCCCTGCTGAAAATGTTTGCTGACCCCTGTGGTACGACGTTCCTATTTTCATCGGAGGGTATGGAGTTCTGAGACCCCCGAGCCGAGGAGAAAAGTAACTATACCACCTTGAGAAGACGCCTGAAGGCAGCCCAGTAAACGGCAGGTGTTTCCCCCCCCCAAATGTTTAATGTTTTATTATGTTTTTATATATGCTGGAAGCTGCTCAGTGGCTAGGGCAACCCATTGTAGCTCACTCACCTGAAGAGCTACAATTATGCAGAAAAGGGCATTTCAAGCAAGTTTACAAGTCCCACCTGCTGAAATTCCCCTTCCTACACCACTATTAAAGGTTCAGGGGCCCTGCCCTCTTTCACCACCCTAATCCATCTCCCTGTCTGTCTATCTCATAGAATCATTGAATTGTAGAGTTGGAAGGGACCCCCTACAATGCAGGAATCTCAACCAAAGCATCCATGGCCATCCAACCTCCAATGAAGGAGAGTCGACCATCTCCTGAGGGAGACCATTCCACTGTCACACAGCTCTCACCATCAGAAAGTTCTCCCTGATGTTGAGTCGGAATCTCCTTTCTTGAAACTTGAAGCCATTGGTTCCACAGCAGGAAAAAACAAGCTTGTTCCATCTTCCATGTCACAACCTTTGAGATATTTGAAGATGGCCATCATATTTCCTCAACTATGTCTATGTATCGATCGATCTATTATCTCTCTATCTGAGAGCCAGTGTGGTGTAGTGGTTAAGAGCAGTAGACTCGTAATCTGGTGAACCGGGTTTGCGTCTCCGCTCCTCCACATGCAGCTGCTGGGTGACCTTGGGCTAGTCACACTTCTCTGAAGTCTCTCAGCCCCACTCACCTCACAGAGTGTTTGTTGTGGGGGAGGAAGGGAAAGGAGAATGTTAGCCGCTTTGAGACTCCTTAGGGTAGGGATAAAGTGGGATATCAAATCCAAACTCTTCCTCCTCCTCCTCCTCCTCCTCCTCCTCTTCTTCTTCTTCTTCTTCTTCTTCTTCTTCTTCTTCTTCTTCTTCCTATCATGCCTATCGATCTATCTACAGAGAGATAGAGAGAGCTATAGGCTTGGTACCAATGTTTATCTCACACAGTTGTGTGATCTCCAGCAGATCTTGTACCCCACAAGTCAACAATCAAAATGACAATGTATTTCTTCCTTGGGGCAACTTTTTCTTCTTCTTCCATAAGGGAACTGGCATTGGCAAACACTACCTTGGCTCTAAGCCCAGGGCCTGTTTTTGACATGTCCCCTTGGGGGATATTTCTGATGCCACAGCATCAAATCCTTCCCCAGTAGGCAGATAATTCTGGCTTAGCACTGAATAGACGCAGGTATTCTGAACAGACCTTTCCTACGCGGAAATCAAGACTCTTCCGTTCCTCCATCCTTCCTTTTTTTAAAAAATAAAAAATAAATGATAATAATATTTAGATTCTTTTGGGCTTTTGTGTTCTTTGTATTGGATATTGGGAGGAGTCCTTTTCTTAAAGGGATTAAATCCCTGCGCAAATGGTGCATAGCAGCTATCAGAAGTTTTTTTGCATATGTCAACCTCGGGTGATTCACTTTCCCCTCCGCTGCCAAATCTTGTGAGTCAGCACAAAGCATGCTGTAGCAATACTCTTGCCCTCAAACCTTCTGTTATGCCCTCCATGGGACATGGCAACACCTTTTTTTCAAAAGCTTACAGCAGCAAAGCCAGCCTCTCCGACGTCAAACCAGGTGTTAAAAGATTAAAACTTCTGTGGGCGTCTGAATGCTCTGAGCCTTCCAGCTACCAAAGCCTGGGAAACAGCGTTCTTTTGGGTAGTGATTTCAAGTCTGCACAGCTTCCAGTCGTTACATAATGTAGACTTATGGGAACAAAATGTAAATTGGAAAATGGAGAGAGAGAGAGAGAGAGAAGATTCGGATGTTCCCACAATTAGTTGTAGTGGAAATCTACCTTCTGTGCTAACACTTTCTATTTTAGAAGTCATCTGATTCTCATAATGCTTTTTTTGGAGAGCAGAGAAGAGTTCAACTTCTCTCCTGACTTTTTACAGGTGTAGTTGCAGGATTTATTTGGGGAATTCAATATATCCATGCCTGCAGGCCCCATTCGTGAGATACCTCGGCTTATGCTGAGCCACCATCTTCTACAGTTAACAGAACACAGTAAAACCAATGCAGACCATACACATGGTGGTGTCCCAAGGATGAAAGGAACTTGTTCTTCCTAGGACACTTCTGAGCTCTTGGTTGTAACCTACAGGGCACAACTAGAAATAATAGCCAACACTGGCAACAGGAGACGGCATCTTTGGCTACCTCCTGAAGCCCACACCTCAACCCTTGAGGGTACTGCTGCTCTTTGTTGACATTCCCTCGTCACTTGACCTCCCTCTCTCCATCCTAGTGAGCAACAGTGACCCACCTGCTGGGAAGCTACCATTGCAGGACTGTACCACCTGATGAGCTGCTTCTTAGGGCATCCCAGCAGACTGTCATACCCAGATAAGGAGATTTATGGAGAAAACTGATTTCTAAGTCATTTAGGCCACAAGTGGGGAACTTTAGGCCAGAGGTCCAGGTGTGGCCCTCCAGACCTCTCTGTTTGGCCCTTGTAACTCTCCCCAGCCAAACCTCCATCAGTTTCCATCAGCTCTCGCTCCTTGAATGTTTTGCTCTGGCTGGAATGCTCCCTTCAACTCTGATAATCCATCTTGTTTGCCTACAATAGATGGAGGATAGAGAGAGAACAGACTCTCCAAGTGCCCCTATTTTCCAGGGAAAGTCCCAGATTTACAGAAGAAGAAGAAGAGTTTGGATTTGATATCCCACTTTATCACTACCCTAAGGAGTCTCAAAGCAGCTAACATTCTCCTTTCCCTTCCTCCCCCACAACAAACACTCTGTGAGGTGAGCGGGGCTGAGAGACTTCAGAGAAGTGTGACTGGCCCAAGGTCACCCAGCAGCTGCATGTGGAGGAGCAGGGAATCAAACCCGGTTCACCAGATTATGAGTCTACTGCTCTTAACCACTACACCACACTGGTTCTCTGTTTCTAATTTGATCCCAGAATGTCCCACTTTTCCTGAGCCAAGGATATGAGTAACTATGCAACCTTTAGAAGGCATCTGAAGTTTTTTAATGTTTAATGTTTCATTATGTTTTAATATATGTTGGAAGGCACCCAGAGTGGCTAGGGCAACCCAGTCAGATGGGTGAGATATATATAAAATTGTTGTTGTTGCTGTTGTTGTTGAATAGGATGTCCGTATTTTCATCAGTGAAATGTTGAAGGTTATGTGAGAGTGGTGGAATCTAGACACATATAGAAAACACTGTGAAAATGCTTTTTTATAAAAATGTTTTTAAAATATATTGAATTTGCCATAAATTCACCATCGCCTTCTACTGTAAATGCACCTAAAATGCACTTAACACATTATATTTATATATTTATAGCTTTATAGCTGAATCCAGTGTGTGTAAAAACTAACCTGCTGTACAGATCTAGTGTTCGCCATTCGTTGCCCCACTTATTTTTCCCCTCCAGGCCCCTGGTTGGTTGCCCAAAATGGAATGCAGCCCCTGGACTGAAGAAGACCACTCTGCCATTGTCTTCCTAAATTGGCATTGGGGTCTTGAGGAGGGCTGGAAAACCTTCCCCGCCCCGAGTTGAAAGCTACAGCTCCGGTAACACTGGGGTTCTGTTCTCTTCCTCAACACCATCCGGGTAGCTCATCTGTTCCTCCTGGCTTTGTTCCCACAGAAGCCATATGTGCTTCAGATTAATGAATTTGCCACACCCTTGGAACGGGACCACTAACAGAGCCTGCCTGAGGCAACAGAGAAGTTAAGTTTTCTCCCTCCCCGCCCCCTCCACCTTCCCTCTTTCAAAGAAAGCATTTCCTGTAATGTTAATGTTGCCAATTGATGTTGGGCCGAAGCCAAGAAGCTTACCTGCATCAACGCATTTACTTACGGAAGGTTAGGACAGTGTAAAAATACCAAAACAGTGTGCATTTCGCTGAGGTCCAGCTGTATCTCGGCTGGCCGGTCCTCAGGATAACTTTCAACCAGCGCCGCGTTTGCTTTTGTTGAAACATATGTGTATGAATACTTAAAAAAGAAAAATAGCCCATAAGTTAAACTTATTGCTTCCCTTTGAAGTAGGTTAACTCCCTGGGAAGAAGGTATTTTGGCCATGACTCAATGCTGTGAAGCATACATTGGAAACATGAGCAAAGGAGGCAATTACTGTCTCATTCCAAAAGATAATTAAATGTGCTGCAACAGGAGACTTGAGAACAGATCCAGAACTTTACTCAGTTTCACAACCATGTGAATGGTTTGTGATAACTACCAGTCTCTCACCAGTACCCCTTTTGTGGGGAAGGTGGTGTTAGCTAGAGGGTGGTGGAGCAGCTACAAGTATCCCTGGATGACCATGATTATCTAGATCCACTTCAGTCTGGGTTTGGACCTGGGTTTCAGAACTGAAATAGCCATGGCCCCTCTGATAGAGTATTGTGAGCTTGCCCAATATCATGGACCCTCAAAACACATGGTTTGGGCTCTGTGATCTTGCATGGGCCACATGATTTGCATGGGAGCAGGGCCATCTCCCATATTCTAAGGTAAAAAAGTTGGAGGGTATATAACCTATACAGTGGTACATCGGGTTACAGATGCTTCAGGTTACAGACTCCGCTAACCCAGAAATAATACCTCGGGTTAAGAACTTTGCTTCAGGATGAGAACAGAAACCGTGCGGTGGCGGCAGTAGGAGGCCCCTTAGCTAAAGTGGCTAAGAACAGTTTCAGGTTAAGAACAGACCTCCAGAACGAATTAAGTTCTTAACACGAGGTACCACTGTATTTAGTCATTCAGAAATAGTCTTCCTCATCTGAGGAGCATTCAAGTTAAAATTGATGTGGGATGTGTTAGTTTGCTGGACGTGGGGCAAGGAATTTAAAGAGAGGTTGCGGATATCACATAATACCCACCACCGCTTAACTACAGACTTGATTTCTGCAGGGCTTTTTTTTCAAGGGGAACTCACAGGAACTCAGTTCCAGCACTTCTCAGGTGGGAGCCATTGCCGTTCTGAGGGAATGAGGGGTTTCACGGTGAGTTCCAGCACCTCTTTTTGTCTAGAAAAAATAGCACTGGATTTTTGCATGAATTTTATTTCAAACCTGAGCTTGGCAAAGATAACAGTTACTCACACGTTGTGTACAGGTTTTGAAAGCACTGTTCATATCAATTCTGGCCTCTTCAAATCTTGAATTTCCATGTGTTTAAATATCTTCTAGTCAAATTAGCAGCGGTTTTGATGCCTGCCAATGGGAATCACCAAATAAGACAATTGACAGTAATGAATTCTTCGCGTAGTCTAAAATGCCAGTGGCTAATACTGGCTGATAAATAATGCAGCATCTTAATGTAAACTACCTTCAGTTGTGTTCATCATCTTATCTGACACCCCGCCCCTCCTCGCTCCTTCATTATCCATTAGAGAAGCGACACCCTTTGCCAGCGTCAATAACTGAGGAGTCAAGGCAAGTTTGAGAACAGGGTCAGCCTTACACCGAAGTGACACAGAGCAGTCATTTTAGGCTGACGATCAGGGTGGGTCACCTTAAGCGGACATTGAATGAAGCTGAATGTTGGAAGGGCCAGGACAGCTAAAAGATACCCAAAAGGAGATGGTTTGGGCACTGCAGAACTACCACTGGCAGATCGGGTTCCCAGCCATAGGATGCGCACGCCCTGTTGAGTAAATTCTCCAAGAAGAACCTCTTGTCTTTCATCCTTAGCTTGGTTGGAAAATATATATAACAACTTCACATAAATGAAGCACAGTGCATCCGACAAGGGGGATGTGATGAGATGCTGCGATTTTTTTTGCATATGCCCTCTGATTAAATAACCAACATTTCCCTTTTCAAATGGGGACCATCAGTGTAAAAGAGGATTAACATTTTAGAAAGCATCTCTTTTATTTCCATTGGCAGACATCCTTTGTTGAAGCGCTCGTGCCAAACTGAGCTCAAGGGAAGGTTAAACCAATTCCTGGATGATATAGACTCAGGACAAAGAGATTTGTTGTGCTTTATTATGTTAATGTGTGCCGTGTGTGTGTGTGTGTGTGTGTGTGTGTGTGTTTGATTCCTATCTGGTGTAAAATGATACAACTCCAAAGAACTCTGGAAATTTGGTTGAAGATCTGGCAATTGCTTTGTAAAAATGCTGACCTGTAGGGAAAGAAATTGGAGGAAATGTGAACTTTTAATTATTGCATTATCATTGTCGACCATCCAATGCTTTTTCTTAAATTAATATCATTTCTTCATCCCCCAACCCCGGTCTTCGGTATAACCTCTTTATTGATATTCATGCTGCGAATCCCCTCTTGAAATGTCTAGACTTCGTGTCAATACGGTTTCTAGATGGAGACATGGTTTATAGATGGGGGATATTAATAATTGACTTCGAAAATTATTTAATTTTACTTTAATAAAAGACTAGGCAGGACAAGGCCAATCTGCCCTTTTAATAAATTGGCACATACGTAAACCCAGGCTGGTGAAATCTTTTGAACCGTCAATGATTTTAAAAGTTATTGACTTGACAGGCCAATTGGCACAATTAGGGTCACTTTGTTAATGGAAGCCTCGCAATGCAGAATTGGCTTTTCATCATCAGAACATAAGAAAAGGCCCATCTAGTCCAATATCTTCTCTTCACTGATGCCTATAGGATGCTCACCAGCAGGATCTGAGAGCTACAGAGCTTTTCCCTCCTGACATTTTTTGCAACGGTATTCAAAAGCATTTGACAGTGGAGGGAGAAAGCCTCTCCTCCTCAAGGAAAGGAGGAGTTGTGAGCAGGAGCCGTTTCCTGTGTTGGCAGGGGGCGTTCTACCCCCTGCCCAGGCTGCCGCGCCACACCCTCAGGTGGCCAGCCAATCGGCTGGAGGCTTGGGGGCGGGGTTTAGCCACTCAGACACGGACGCGGCAGCGTTTCCCAGCCATTGTGCTGCTGCTTCTTGTCGGATCACCCACCCTCCCTTAGTTCATTGCTTGGTTCTTGACCTTGCTATGGACCTGCGGTTGGTTGCCTTGGTTGGCCAAGGGGCCTGGTAGGAATTTTTATCCAACCAGCAAATTGGCACCGGCCACTTGGTTTTCCACTTACCTCGTAGCAAATCGTCACAACTTTTGGGTATTGGCGGTTAGGCATTGGAATATGGTTGTGTGTTGGAGGGCAGGGTGTGGCCATTGCCTACCCTTCCATTTTATGGGTATTCCGGTAAAGGAATCTGGCGGTCGTGGATCCTGTCCGATGCCCTTGCTGGTGGCTAGGGCCATGGCACGACCCCCGGTGACATCAGGGGGAGCTTTCAGTTGTATTTGCATGAACAGGCTCCCCCCACTAGTGGTTAACCCTTGATAGACTCACCCCTCCCTGAGGGGGTGGAGTCACGCACTGTTGTTTTATCCAATGCCTAAGCCAATACCTCTCACATGCTGTAATCAATAAAGTTGTGTCCTTTTTTAGCCCATTAACCTAATATACCGTGTCCATGCGTCTTTCTTATCCCCAAGCGGTTGGCAGGTCCTTGAATCACAGAATAGCTACCGAGACTAGTGGCCATTGATAGCCTTAAGCTCAATGAATTTCTTTAATTCCCTTTTAAATCCATCCAAATAGGTGGCTCTCACTGCTTCTTGTGGGAGCGAGTTCCAAAGTTTAACTATGTGCTGTGTGACGAAGTACTTTGTTGTGTCTCTCTTGAGTCCTCCAGCACTCAACTTCATTGGATGAGCCCCGAGTTCTAATAGTAGGAGAGAAGGAAGTGAGGCTTCCCCTAATCCACTTTTCCCCACACCTCTGTTGTGTCCCCATAACCACCCGACTCACCCCTTTTAATTTCAAAAAGCCCAGAAGCATCTCCAGCCAGAAGCTGAAGAAGAGACCTGCACAATTTGGGAGTCACTAAGCCAAATGGCAAATTTGGAAAACTCAGCAGTGGCCAGAGGATTGGAGAAGATCAGTCTACATCCCAATCCCAAAGAAGGGCAGTGCCAAAGAATGCTCCAACTACCGCACAATTGCACTCATTTCACACGCTAGCAAGGTTATGCTTAAAATTCTACAAGGCAGGCTTAAGCAGTATGTGGACCGAGAACTCCCAGAAGTGCAAGCTGGATTTTGAAGGGGCAGAGGAACCAGAGACCAAATTGCAAACATGCGCTGGATTATGGAGAAAGCTAGAGAGTTCCAGAAAGACATCTACTTCTGCTTCATCGACTATGCAAAAGCCTTTGACTGTGTCGACCACAGCAGACTATGGCAAGTTCTTAAAGAAATGGGAGTGCCTGATCACCTCATCTGTCTCCTGAGAAATCTCTATGTGGGACAAGAAGCTACAGTTAGAACTGGATATGGAACAACTGATTGGTTCAAAATTGGGAAAGGAGTACGGCAAGGCTGTATATTGTCTCCCTGCTTATTTAACTTATATGCAGAATTCATCATGCAAAAGGCTGGGCTGGATGAATCCCAAGCCGGAATTAAGATCGCTGGAAGAAATATCAACAACCTCAGATATGCAGATGACACAACCTTGATGGCAGAAAGTGAGGAGGAATTAAGTAACCTTTTAATGAGGGTGAAAGAGGAGAGCGCAAAATATGGTCTGAAGCTCAACATCAAAAAAAAGAAGATCATGGCCACTGGTCCCATCACCTCCTGGCAAATAGAAGGGGAAGAAATGGAGGCAGTGAGAGATTTTACTTTCTTGGGCTCCATGATCACTGCAGATGGTGACAGCAGTCATGAAATTAAAAGACAACTGTTCCTTGGGAGAAAGGTGATGGCAAACCTAGACAGCATCTTAAAAAGCAGAGACATCACTTTGCCAACAAACGTCCGTATAGTTAAAGCCATGGTTTTCCCAGTAGTGATGTATGGAAGTGAGAGCTGGTCCATAAAGAAGGCTGATCGCCGAAGAATTGATGCTTTTGAATTATGGTGCTGGAGGAGACTCTTGAGAGTCCCATGGACTGCAAGAAGATCAAACGCATCCCTTCTGAAGGAAATCAGCCCTGAGTGCTCACTGGAAGGACAGATCCTGAAGCTGAGGCTCCAATACTTTGGCCACCTCATGAAAAGAGAAGACTCCCTGGAAAAGACCCTGATTTTGGGAAAGATGGAGGGCACAAGGAGAAGAGGACGACAGAGGACGAGATGGTTGGACAGTGTTCTCGAAGCTACAAACATGAGCCTGACCAAACTGCGGGAGGCAGTGGAAGACAGGAGTGCCTGGCGTGCTCTGGTCCATGGGGTCACAAAGAGTCGGACACGACTAAACAACTAAACAACAACAACAAGCCAAATGGAAACCATTGGCCATGTAATGTAACTTGCAAGTTGCTTGAGAGCAGAACTTTGCCCTGCCCTGCCAGAGGAAATTTTATATCGCCAATTCTTAATTGGCTTCCAGGTCGATCCACACAGGAAGTGACAGTTGAACTCCTAGCAGATAAACACCCAAACACTACAGGCCAGGTAGCCAAATTTGTGCTGTCAACCAAGAAGCTCCGTTCCAGCTGTGTGAATGCGCTCCAATCTTAAATGTTGTAAATTTCTTTTATGTTGCAAACTGCTACAGGTTACATTGTATGAGTTTAGAGGAAAGTTTCCTTTTATTCTCTGTTGTCCATTGTAAAGGTCTTTGACAATATACAATAAATTTGATTGAGATTGAGTTTAGGAATTGCAATTTAGGAATCTTTTGCCCAGCGTGAGGCTTGAACCCACGACCCAGAGATTAAGAGTCTCATGCTATACCAACTGAGCTATCTACTATACTGCCGTATTATATTTTAGGTCTCCGGGCCAAAAAGCAGTATATAAACAAACCATAATGTAGCATAACATGTGATAATTTAACGTTAACACAACATACATAATACCGTATAACAAGATGCATTAACATAACAGGAGGAGATAACAT
The DNA here is from genome assembly GCF_964234715.1 of Podarcis melisellensis. Taxonomy (NCBI): domain Eukaryota; kingdom Metazoa; phylum Chordata; class Lepidosauria; order Squamata; family Lacertidae; genus Podarcis; species Podarcis melisellensis. The sequence continues at coordinate 12,690,120 of NC_138539.1, read as the reverse complement.
CTTGCAAAGTCTTTGATTAATCTATGCATTTTGTCCTCTCTTAAAAATGAGTAATTGAACCGCAGAGTATTTGACCATAGATACTGTTAACTTTATTATGAGAACAAAGGGCGGCGGGTTGGGGGAGGGAGAGACAGTATCAAGACATGTTTAACGAGTCGTAGACATCTGGTCTGCTCTCAGAGGAACATGGTATAAAATTAGCATATGATTACCATAATATGTGAGCACCTTCGAAAGCAGATTTAGATGACTCGGCGGAAAGTAAACTTGACCAGCAAGCATTTAATTACAGTTTATTGAAGTGGCCCAGAAGCCTTTTGATTCAGAACATAAGCAGAAGATAATTGGTAGAAGACTACAGAAGTAGAAGACCAAACAAAGGATTGTTCGGAAGGGATCTTTTGCTGCCAATGTCAAACCAGATTTTTAACTCCGTGGGCAATGCGGTACTTAGTCGTCCTTTTACAGAGCTGAGTTGCAATGTCCATCAGAATCACGTGGTAGAGCCAATCAGAGCAGGGTTGGACAAGTGTACCCGAGTCTGGAGGATGCAGACGTGGCATGGGGAATCTTTTTCAAACTAAGGGCCATGTCTGCTTCTGCACAACCTTATGGGGGCCACAGGCCAGTTGTGCGTGAACCCAAAGGCAAAAGTGTGAGGAGCAGCGGCATAGCGTGGGGCGATTGTCCAGGGAGCAAAATTGTTAGGAGTGTAATTTCAATATCTGACTCTGTGTGCACAGCTGTGTGCTTCCGTCGCTGGGCTCCGTTGAAAACGGCTTCTCTATGTGAACCAGGAAGTGATCTCTCCAGACAACGGAAAGACTCTTATTTTGTTGTGTCCGTGGCTGCAATCTCCTGGGTGACATGGATGCCATTAGGAAGTTGAAGCTGGTCCACCATCCCTCAGACCATGTGGTGGGCCAGACTATATTTTGGGGAAAAACATGAACAAATTCCTATGCCCCACAAATAACCCAGAGATGCATTTTAAATACAAGGACACATTCTACACATGTCTGTAAGCTGGATTGAGAAGGCAATTGGGCCACATCTGGCCCCCGGGCCTTAGGTTGCCTACCCCTGTTCTAAGACAATGCACTTTATCCATTCGGCTGCACTTTCTCTGCAGACACTTGCATTTACATTTGTAAAAATAGCCAACAGGAGGTCAAGGTGCAAGCCAGAAACCTCCTTGCATTCCTCAAGGCTTTTGTTTTCAGCCTTGCATCACACCTGCTGCTTCAGACTGAAGCAGTTTTATCTGTTGACATTTTAAAAAATGCAAGTTTATGTATCGGAAGCCTGGCATATCAAAGCTTATATCCCTGAGAACGAAAGGAATTAACCGGCAGTCTTTGGCCCCCAATCTTTAAAATGTCCTTACAGGGCTTTGTCCTTGTTCTATAAAGAAACAGATATAACATCTTTAAAATGGATGCCTGAAGGGTGGGGGCAGAAACAATGCCTTTTTGAATACAAAGGACAGCGGCTGCAACTCAGATCCTCATGGCAAACAGTACACCAGGGTTATGGGTTAGGAAAATATTAGCAGGATCGCTGTATCGTGTACAAAACTGTCAATATGGGCAGCCCATTGCAAAGCAAGAGAAGCAAATATTTTTGCGTGGGTGAGAAGCTTGCCTCAAGGAGCTTGCAATTAAAATTATAGCCTGTAACCTCTCTTCGAACAGCTGTTCAGCCGCAGCTCCCATGTTGCTGAAGTATTCTGTGAATTGGTTTTCATAGAAAGTATTCTATGAATGAGAAGGGGAGGAAATCAAGGTTGCCCACCACACGAAGGGAAAACAAATCTTTTCGAGCATCAAGTCTATTGCTTTACTGCTCAGTTGGTAGAGCACGAGACTCCGAATCTTAGGGTTGTGGGTTCGAGTCCTGTGTTGGATGGAGAAGATGGAGAAGTTTGGAGGGCCACATTTGGCCCCTGGGTCTGAAATTCCCCACCACTGCTGTAAAATATACTGCTGTTTTAAACTCAGCGGTAGAAGACCTGCTTTGTATGTGAAAGGTTGCAGCATTCCCAGTTAGTGCTGGGGTCGGGGAAGACTCTTGCTGGAAACTATGGTCTATCACTGCCAGTCTGAGCTGGCTTCTCTTGCTGTAAGGCATCTTCCAAAGTAATAGCTCTCAATTTAATAGCAACCCTGTGTTTTGGGGAAGAGGCGCAATCTTTGCAAGCTCAGTGATAATCCACCCTTTCAGATAGAGGTTCCTCCTTCTCCAAATAGAAATGTGCATTTATGTAAAAGGAATTAGATAAATACAATTGTTTTCCCCCGCACAAAGGAGAAGACAAGAGAGATGACGGGTACAAATCCAGCCTGGGGAAAGATATCTGTTGTAACATGTCTTGCATTTTTCAGAAATTTGCATGAATTTAGCAGAGGAAGATGTGAATTGCTTTCCAATGCAGATATTTTCCAGGAAATCGCTGGCATATTACCAGATTATATATCTCTTTATGGTACATTTTGTAACGAAGGGTGAGATGCCAGTGGCGAGGACAAAGGAGTTCATATTTTGCAATTTAATACATGGCTTTTACCCTACTGGCTTCAGCAACACGGAAACAAAATTTTAAGTATGTTAGAAGTGCCTACTGGATCAGACCAATGAACCATCTAGTCCAGCATCCTGTTCTGACAGAGGCCAACAAGATACCTGTGAAAAAGCAGCAGGCAGGATTCGACCATAAGAGCCCTCTCCCCTCCCGTGGTTTCCCGCCACCACACAGTGGACGCTCGGGTTGCGAACGTGATCCGTGCGGGATGCACGCTCGCAACCTGCAGATTCTGCAACATGCAGGGGCACATCTGCACATGCGCGGGTTGCGATTCGGCACTTCTGCGCATGTGCAAAGCGCAATTTAGCACTTCTGTGCATGCACGACCACTGAAACCCAGAAGTAACCCATTCCAGTACTTCCGGGTTTCAGCAGTCCGTAACCCAAAAAAACGCAACCTGAAGCGTCTGTAACCCGAGGTATGACTATATTCAGAAGCATGGTTGCCTCCAACTGTGAAGTAGCCATCGATTGTGGGTCAGAAAGGAAATACATCTCTACTGCCAAGCCAATCCAGTCTGGGGATCCAACCAGTGCGTTCCAGGCAAGTCATGGGATTTCTGTAGTGGAGACATCTCTGGTCATGGTCAGGAACCCTGGTGAGATGTAAGAATCAAGGGGGATTCTAATCCATTATCTTGGACATGGCTTGGACTGGAGCGATTTGCCTCTTTCTCACCTTCTGGCCTCTTTCCTCTCTGTCTCTGTCACTCAAGTGGCTGGTTGTGAAGCTGCCATGTTGCGACTTTTGATGTCATCTCAGGTCCCTAAAGCCGCATTGACATCTCATTCGGATGTCCATACTAAAGGAACAACAGGTGTGGCATCTCATACCCCAAAAGGAAAATATAACAGGATACTCGTGGACGCGGGTGGCGCTGTGGGTTAAACCACAGAGCCTAGGACTTACCGATCGGAAGGTTGGCGGTTCGAATCCCCGCGATGGGGTGAGCTCCCCTTGCTCGGTCCCTGCTCCTGCCAACCTAGCAGTTCGAAAGCATGTCAAAGTGCAAGTAGATAAATAGGTACTACTCCGGTGGGAAGGTAAACGGCGTTTTCGTGTGCTGCTCTGGTTCGCCAGAAGCGGCTTAGTCATGGTGGCCACATGATCCAGAAGCTGTACGCCAGCTCCCTCGGCCAATAAAGCGAGATGAGTGCCACAACCCCAGAGTTGGTCATGACTGGACCTAATGGTCAGGGGTCCCTTTACCTTTACCTTACTCCTGGTTGTGTGTTGTATTAAGGCAGTGAGAATTAACAGTTGACTGCCCCCTTAAGGACATCCCCATCTGCGGATGTCCTCTGCCTCTTTCCCTGTGAACTAGGAGAAACCCTACTGCAGGTCTTTGTTAAGAACTCTGCCAGGGATCTGTAGAAAACCCTGCCTAATAATCTGTTTCTTTTACCAACCTGACTCAATGGCTGAGGTCCAATACGCTTCACAGGTGACAAGGCAAGCATCTTGGCTGTCCAGAAAGCTGCTGTTGCCGCTTTCAAAATCCTAATTCCCAGCCCACACTGACAGGAACACTTTTCCCTTTTCTTGCAAGGAATCCTATTCGGAATAAGGGAATTTCCCTTTAAAAAAGGGAAACGTTGACAGCTATGGCTGGAACAATAATCCAATGTCTATGGGAGACAATGAGTTATTGGTTCATTAATCAAGGGAACATCTGTATCGGTGGAATGCATTCATTCATACACATCTCATTAAAGATCTCATTATCTTTAAGTCACTTTCTCCAAAAATAAAACTAAAATATATTTTGCTTGCAACCCTCTCCCCAGTTTAGCACTTTAATTCCAAGAATCTCAGAGCGGGTTAATGCCCCTCTCTGCCCCCAGCCTCCCAAGAAATCTATTGTGACAGCTTCTTTGAATACTTAACTGGCAGTGACAGGCAAGCTGCAGGATCAATAACTAACCCTTTGGTGCAAGAGGCAATCTCAGACAATTATTTGCATGTCATGTTGAGCCACTTGGAGGCTGAAATATTGTTCCAAGCCCTCATCCAAAGGGACATCTGTAAATATGTATTTTCAATTGACTCCCAGTGCCTTGGGATGTACTTGAATTATTCTCAAGTGAATATTCATGAAGTTTGACAGCAGCGTTTACCACTCCATTACGGCAAAATTTAAGACTATTGCAGCAGGGCTTGAAATGCATGTTGCCATGACATGGAAGGAAAACAAATCTACACCAAACCTTTATTCTATTGATTTGATTTGGAAACCCCATACAAAAAGAGTATATATTTTTAAAGGCCTGGTTTTATTTATTTATTAATATCGTCATCATAACAGCATACATAATTGGATCACAAAATGAATAAGGCTGTTCATCATAAAGGAATAAACAACAAAACCACAGTCCCTTAAGAGCCATTTCACAATTATGCTACTAACTAAAATCTTAACCAAAAGATGTACTTTCAATATCTCCTACCTGCTAAAATCCTGGGTTAAAATAATTATGAAGCACCATGTCCACAACTTCCTTGATTTATCTCACATCAAAGCATATATATATATATATATATATATATGCTTTCGTAGATTTTCACGGGTACAGGAATGCAGGTTTTGGTGTCCTCGGGTGTCTTCCCGTGTAAAAGTTGGGGTGTCTAGGCGACGTTTCGACGAGGTCTCAGGATCTCAGTGTTTGAGTTCCTATAAATACTGTTGAGGGGGTGTGGTGTATAGCCTCCAATGTTCTGGGCAGAGAGGAAGTTCCCAGGCTAGTGTGCCTTTTCTTCTTTTGTTCCTTAATTACTTGAGGGATATCTTGAGTGATTTCTTGAGTGATATCCTGAGTACCACTTAGGTGGGTCATTAGGTGTGGATTAGTTGCTAAAGTCTTTGTGTCTTGACCTCTTGAACTTTGTGAAGAGTTTTTCTGAGAAGATGGCTGTACTGCACTTAGTTGTGCTCTGGCTTGGCTTCGTGTATAGGGGCGAGCTGTCAACTCCAAAACCTGCATTCCTGTACCCGTGAAAATCTACGAAAGCATATATATATATATATATATATATATATATATATATATATATATATATATATATATATATATATATATATATATATATATATATATATATAATATTCTCATAATAAAGCACATATATATATATAAGGCCGCCTGAGAAACAGTTTCTACCCAAATGCAATTCTGGTTTTAAAAGCAGTATAAGGAGTCTCTATAGTATATTGTATTTTAAAATGGGGTTTCAGAGTTTTTAGGGGTTTTTGAATGTCTTATGTAGATTTTTCGATTTCATGGTTCTGTATGGGACAATAACAATAAAGATATTGTATTGTATCGTTGTTGCTTACTGGAAGGGGTAGAGGTAGGGAGGTTGATTTAGGGCAAACACACGCCTGGAGCGAATCTGCACACGCACAAGTTGCAATTCGCCGTTTCTGCGCATGCGCATGATGTCATTTCGCGCATCGGCGGTGGGCGCGAGTGGCAGGAGCTGGAAGTAACCCTTTCATAGTGGTCAACGCTTCCCTTTTCTTAAGGGAAATTCCCTTATTCCTAATAGGATTCCTCGCAAGAAAAGGGAAGAGTTGACAGCTATGAACCCTTTCCGGTACTTCTGGGTCGCCGTGGGACGTAACCTGAAAGAACGTAACATGAAGCAGACATAATATGAGGTATGAGTCATGACTGTAGTTGCCATCACAGCACCTTACAGCGGCAAATCACATAAATTTGCAAAATCAAGGATTTTAGGCCTTGTGATGTCAAGAATGCCAGAAGACAGCATGTGCAGACCTGAGGAGGAGCAGCAGGAGGAGTTAACTTCTGAATATTTGCAATCACTGAGCCAAAAAGAGAGAGAGAGGGGAAATAGGAAGACTGGGAGTAACTCATCTTTTGACAGTCAATATGTCATCGAATCCATATGCATGCGGACAGGAAGGTCAAGGAAATGTTTCCCAACGGAGGAGGCTTGTGGGGCCTCATCCATCAAAAACCTATTAATAATAGAACAGATTATTCACAGATAATGCAAATATAATTACAGTCACCCGGTAGCCCTGGTACGGAAAGAGCATATATTTGACGTACAGAATAAACTCCATACTCCATTTTGACATACAGCCTGGGTCATTTTGGTTAAGAGTTTCAATATGGCCGCAATAAACGGGCATTCGGCTGAAAGGCAGAAACTCTGCTCTATATTCATAGGGTAAGATTATTCGATTGGCAAACTACAAAAAAAATAGTACTCAGTGGTTAAATGCGTGCCATGAATACCAGATACATGTTGTCTAAAGGTAAAGGGGCCCCTGACCATTAGGTCCAGTTGTGACAGACTCTGGGGTTGCGGCGCTCATCTCGCTTTATTGGCCGAGGGAGCTGGCGTACAGCTTCCCATTCATGTGGCCAGCATGACTAAGCCGCTTCTGGCGAACCAGAGCAGCGCACGGAAATGCCGTTTACCTTCCCACCAGATTGGTACCTATTTATCTACTTGCACTTTGGCGTGCTTTCGAACTGCTAGGTTGGCAGGAGCAGTGACCGAGCAGTGGGAGCTCACCCTGTCGCGGGGATTTGAACCACCAACCTTCTGATCGGCAAGTCCTAGGCTCTGTGGTTTAACCCACAGCACCATCCGTGTCCCTCACATGTTGTCTACTTCAGCCCTATTACAAGAAAACTTGGCTATTGCTCTCCATGTTCTTGGAGCTTCCAGAAGGGATTGCTGCTATGTTCTCCACGTGGGGCTGCCTCTGAAGGATGCCTTGGATACTTTGACTGGTCCAAGATGCAGCCGTCAGATTACTGGCTTGGTTTCCATTTGGTGCATCTATAAAACCTATTTTAAAACAACCGCACTTGTTGCCAGCTCGTTTCTGGCACCAATTCAAATCCTAAATGACTTAGGCCGTAAATGTCTGAAAGACCCCACAGAACATCTTGGGTGTTGAAATAGGTAGAGGGGCCCCAAGGCGACTTACAGACAAGAATACAGTGGTACCTTGGGTTACATACGCTTCAGGTTACATACGCTTCTGGTTACAGACTCCACTAACCCAGAAATAGTACCTCAGGTTAAGAACTTTGCTTCAGGATGAGAACAGAAATCGCGCAGCAGCAGCCCAGTGGCAGCAGGAGGCCCCATTAGCTAAAGTGGTGCTTCAGGTTAAGAACAGTTTCAGGTTAAGAACAGACCTCCAGAACGAGTTAAGTACTTAACCTGAGGTACCACTGTAGTAATAATAATTCCCTTAGAAATGATAACAAGAATCTGGCTTGCAGGCCTTATGTAAGGCCTTCAAAGAACACATGTAAAGTGCTTTGGACATTCAGATTCTAGTTGTAATACCTATCAGTTTCAATTCCTCTCTACTTCTCATTCTTCCAATCTGTCTATCAAGTATCTATCAATTTCTGCTCCTGTCTATTTCTCATTTTTCCCAATCTTAAGTTCATATCTCCACATTTCCACAACAGTTTGAAATATTTTTTAACGGGGGGAAAAGTCCTCATGAAAATTCATCAGCATTTTCCCCGCCCCCTGTGGAATACTCCTGATGAATGCCATTTTTACTAATAAACATATTTGGACAAAGTAGTTTTCCTTAACATTGAAATGTTTCTGTATGTCTTCTCCACAAATGCATATGTACAGTGGTACCTCAGGTTAAGAACTTAATTCATTCTGGAGGTCCGTTCTTAACCTGAAACTGTTCTTAACCTGAAGCACCACTTTAGCTAATGGGGCCTCCCGCTGCTGCCGCACCGCCGGAGCACGATTTCTGTTCTCAACCTGAAGCAAAGTTCTTAACCCAAGGTACTATTTCTGGGTTAGCACAGTCTGTAACCTGAAGCGTCTGTAACCTGAAGCACCTGTAACCTGAGGTACCACTGTACGTTAATGTGAACACCTCAGAATATGTATTTCTGTGCCCTTGACATGGCTGAGGGAACCGCATTGCAAAATTCAGAGAAGTGCAAATGTCGAAGAAGGGCAGTGTTTCAGACTGTATATTATTGTTTGTGTTTGCCTTTGAATGTGGACTGGATCAAATGTGTCCACCATCCTTAGGATTATTTGAAATGTCTGTCACTTGTTAGAAACAAAAGAAACACACACACACACCTCCCGAGAGAGACCTTTTCTGTGCAAATTGCCATGGCTTAAAAGAGGAATCAGCACTTGTTTTAAAAGCAGGGTCTATAATTAAGATTACAAGTATTTCCTCTTTTGCCGGATGTTTGTGTTTTGCAATAAATTCCGTTGCTTGATTTGGCTCATTACCAGCACAATATAAATATTCTGGAAGAAAATTTGTCTTTAATGAATTAGTCTGATTGCTTTAATTACATTTACAATCTGTTGTTTCTCATAGGGTTGTTTTTTTTTTTAAAGCAATTGCTTGCTTGATGTATGATTGTTTTCTCCAATGCTGAATGTAGGGGACAAGTATTACAGATATCTCACCAACATTGACGGAATGAAATTGAAAATATATATATAAAGAATGCAATCCAGCAACATTTAAAAGAAGTGAGGGGCATGCCACTGATTTCATTGGTGTATAAATCACACCCTCTCACCCCATTCCATTGCTATGTGCACAACATGACTGATAGATGCAGGTAAGGCTGTATATTGCTGACAAAAGATGCATCTGGTTCACTGTGGACCTAGATGAGCATTACAGTCGGGATGCTTTGTTCTTTCTGTCTGAAATTTGACAGGTCTGATCCTTTGCAAGGGGAGATAGGAGGACTGCCATGTCGTGCCAATAGAATGGAAAACACAAAAGTTACATGAAGCAAAAGACTGGCTGGATCCCATTGAGTCCCCATTAATTCCAATCGATGTTAATTGAAAACCTGTAGGATATTGGGGTATCCACTGGTCCAGTCTGTTTGAAAATTGACAAGTCTTGTGCTTTTTATTTTTGTTTGATGTGAGTTTGTGTGTGTGTGTGTGTGCTTTAATGCTTAGAGCACATGATTGTAACAAAACCTCTAAGCAGTTTACAGGGAATATTAAATTTATTAGTAAAAACAGTTCCAAACAAATGCATTTAAAAGCATTTGTATCTTTCCATAATATTTCTTTTTCTTTTATCTTTCTTTTGATTGTCCTTTTGATTTTCTTCTTGTTCTTCTTTCTTTGGAGTCCAATGTCTCTTCTTTCTTCTTCTTTGGCAGTCACTCGTAGCCAGTAAGATTGTCTTCCATGAACACGGTTTTAACAGTAAGTGACTGTGGAGGCCAATTCTGGATCCACAAGTCCCATGTCTGGGGCCTTGACTAAGGTCCAGAGATCGTGAACTCATGGTGGTAGTAGATGGAGACTGTGAAGCAACCATATGTCAGGAGTGCTCTGATGGTGTTTCCTGCTGGGCAGGGGGTTGGACTTGATGGCCCTTGTGGTCTCTTTCAACTCTATGATTCTATGATGAGGCCATGGGATGCTTCCTCACAACCATCACTGCTGCCACTGCCTGGGACAAGTGCTGATTCTTCTTCCTCCCCAAGTTGGGTGGCAGCAGCACTGGCGGGGGGCAAATAGGGTCATTCCAGGATCAAATCAGGGTTTTGAAAAACTTCTGGGACCATCCCTGGAAAATCGGGACACTTGAAGGGTATGCTGTTCTAGGTGCTATAAATGGTCAAAGGGTAGCAGGAAAGGCATGCCTCTATTCTACCAAGTGTGCCACTGCTAGAGAAATTTAAAAGAGTTTCCTAGACTGGAGGTATCCCTCCCTGGGACCCAAATGTAAAAGGATGCAGACTCCAAGACAGGCCTTTGTTGAAACACAAATGTGCAAAGGGACAGCCTCAAAAATAAGAAGGAGGCTGCAAAGAACTACACCAGCCATTTATTCTTGAGGGGAAGTGCGTGGAACAGGTCTCAGTGTTTCGATTCCTAGGAATGGAGTTGAGAGATGACCTAACCTGGGAAGAAAACAGCAAAGACCTGATGAAGAGAGCACAGCAGAGGTTATATTTTCTGAGAATCCGCCGGAAAAACAATCTCTCAAAGGACCTGTTGATGGCATTTTACCATTGTATTGTGGAGAGTGTATTAACTTATGGTCTGTGTGTGTGGTTTGGGAGCTACACGGTCAGGGGAAAAACAATGCTGTCCAGGGTTGTAAAGACTGGGGAGAGAATAATTGAGTGCACTCTTCCCACCTTGGACCAAATCTATGCTTCCAGGTGCCATAAGAAAGCTGCAGAGATAGCGCAGGATAGTGCACACTCGGAAATGATCTCTTTCAGCTTCTGCCTTCTGGAAGAAGGTACAGGGTTATAAAGACTAGGACTAGCCGCCTGAAAAACAGTTTCTACCCAAATGCGATTTTGGTTTTAAACACAGTACAGTGGTACCTTGGGAGGTCTGTTCTTAACCTGAAACTGTTCTTAACCTGAAGAACCACTTTAGCTAATGGGATCTCCCACTGCCACCAGAGCCCGATTTCTGTTCTTATCCTGAAGCAAAGTTCTTAACCTGAAGCACTATTTCTGGGTTAGCGGAGTGTGTAACCTGAAGCGTATGTAACCTGAGGTACCACTGTATAAGGAGTCTCTATGGGAGTATATTGTATTTAAAAATGGGGTATCAGAGTTTTTAGGGGGCTAACCAGGTTGGGATAGCTGGGATAGCAGGCTTGTTGGTTTTTGGATGTCTTATGTAGATTTTTTCAATTTTGTTGTTCTGTATGGGACAATGACAACAAAGATTATCATATCGTATTGTATTGTATCCAAAGCAATGTTTTTTTATACATTTCCTTTATTCACCACTTTCTCTCCCACCCCCTATAAGATGCCATAGCATCAGGTTGCAAGACACAATTACATTGATTTGCGGAGAACAATCATTCTTAAGAAAGAGTGCCTTCCTTTTCAACTGTCTGGGTTGGCCCAGCAATGCCCCCTTTCCTAAGACTGCTAACACGTTATGCAAACAGTGTATGCAAATCACTGGCGATGTTTTCTTAGCCCTCTGTTTCTAAGGGATTTTCTTTCCTCTTCGACTTATTTGCTTTTGCGTTCATATCTCCCATATCATGGTGTGATCTGTGCCAGAGCAGGGATGGGAGGAAATTCCACAGCCTCAAAGTCAAGACAAACAAGAGAACCTGTGTGGAAGTATGCAAAAGCTCCCAGGGCAGCGACTGTGACTTACCTGTGCTATACAACCTGGTGCCCTCAGTAGGTTTTTAGACTACAATTCCCATCAGCCCCAGCCATCGCAGCCATGTGCTGGGTGGGCATGAAGGGACTTGTAGGCCTGAAACATCTGGAGGGCACCAGGTTGGGGAGGACTGATTTACAGAGAGAGAGAGAGAGAGAGAGAGAGAGAGAGAGAGAGAGAGAGAGAGATGGCTGCAGAGCAAATCAGACAGAGAGCATCTGCTTTGAATTTATCAGCTGAGCAAACACAGAAAGCAAGAGTGTTTAGTCTCTAGGCTGCCAGCACATGCTCCAAATTCTCTGCTGCTCGCTGACTTTTGAACCGTTTGGCAGACCTTCAATAAGAAATTACATCACCGATGCTCTGGAAATCCAGCCTAGCCCTGGAGTTGTGAAGAAAATAAGCAACTCTTCAGCAAAAGCCTTCATCTATGCTGAATTTCAAAGGCAAGAATAACAGCTGAGGAGCTCCACTCCCTAGGAAGCTGTTCTGTGCAAGCCCCGTTGAAAAGGGAAGAAATGAGGGTCCCACCCTGGCTTACTCTGAACCGTCCATTTGGATGCAAGAATCTTTGGGACCAGAATTACATTACAAGAATTGGAGTCCAGCTCATATGGGATCAGATTTGTGATGGCCTGTGGCCAAAACAATTCCAATCATGGCTGGAGTTCTCTGTACTACAGTCCCATGCATCAGGGAAGGCCTGGAGCTCAGTGGTAATGTATCTACAGTGGTACCTCAGGTTACAGACGCTTCAGGTTACAGATGCTTCAGGTTACAGATTCTGGTAACCCAGAAATAGTACCTTGGGGTAAGAACTTTGCTTCAGGATGAGAACAGAAATCGTGTGGTGGCAGCGGGAGGCCCCATTAGCTAAAGTGGTACCTCAGGTTAAGAACAGTTTCAGGTTAAGAATGGACTTCCAGAATGAATTACCGTATTTTTTGCTCTATAAGACTCACTTTTTCCCTCCTAAAAAGTAAGGGGAAATGTGTGTGCGTCCTATGGAGTGAATGCAAGCTGCACAGCTATCCCAGAAGCCAGAACAGCAAGAGGGATTGCTGCTTTCACTGCGCAGTGATCCCTCTTGCTGTTCTGGCTTCTGAGATTCAAAATATTTTTTTTCTTGTTTTCCTCCTCCAAAAACTAGGTGCGTCTTGTGGTCTGGTGCGTCTTATAGAGCAAAAAATACGGTAAGTTCTTAACCCAAGGTACCAGTGTACATTGCGTCTAGAAGGTCCCTGATTCCATACCTGCCAAGCGTCCCGCTGGGTAGGCAGGTGGCCAAGGGTGAGTGGAGATCGGGCAGGCAGGGTGGTATGGGGTGTGTGCCCTGCTTTGCCCTCCTGATATGTTGGAGGGCTTCAAGCTCCAGCATCTCTAAGTAGAACTGGGAATCAGTGGTGTAGCATGGGTTGCCAGTGTCTGGCACCATGCAGAGAGTGGATGGGAGGGAGAGAAATGGATGGAGTATGTTTGCACATTCAACTGCCTAGGGCGTCCGCGTCACCCAGCAGATTGCATTCGCAGAGATAAGAAAAGAATATTTGTTCCATTGTCTGGAAGGGTCACTTCCTAGTTCACATGGAGAAGCCGTTTTCAAAGGAGTCCACCAATAGAAGTGTGTAGCTGTATTGAGGCAGCACTAGGTTTTGACATTTTACACCCCTAATGAATTTTGCACTCGGGGAAATCACCTCATGCCCCTCACGCTATGCCACTGCTAGGAATGTCCCCTTCTTAAAATCCTGGAGAGTCACTGGCCACTGTGGACACTACTAAACTACATGGATCAAAGATCTCACATAAGGCAGCTTCTCACATTCCTGTGTGAGAATAGATGTGTGTATGTAGAACTGGATTTCTCGTAGGTTTGCAACCATTCATGTCTCAAAGTATGGGGTGGGGAACCTGTAAGTCTTCAGATGTTGCTGCGCTCCAACTTTCATCAACTCCTTCCAGCATGGTCCAAGGTGGGATTACAGGAGCTATTGTTCAACCACACATGGAGGGCCACAGATTCGTCATCCCTGCCTTCAAAGGAAGGCTTGTTTCATCATTTTTGCCCAGGACCCAACCAAACCCCGATTTGTTGCCTACATGAATTAAAAATCCTGACATCTTCCCCTTTAAAAGATTCCTTCCTGCAGAAAGTGAAATGTTTGTGGCCAAAGCCATGTCAGCATTTTGGGTTTCTATTTTATTTGTGAGGCTCCTGCCCCTTCAAATTTGCCAGATAAAATTCAGTGGTAGATCTGAAAGCTGTTTGCTCATGGACCACCCCTCTGATGGAGGGTGGGCATGTGCCCTACTTTACAGGGGGCATTATTCTATTTGAAGGGTATGAGATAGCTCAGTTGGTAGAGCATGAGATTCTTAATGTCAAGGTCGTGGGTTCGAGACCCATGTTGGGCAAAAGATTCCTGCATTGCACCAGATGATCCTTGTAGTCTCTTCCAACTCTTTGATTCTATGAGATAGAAACACAACCCTGGCAGGCAATATTGCTTCAGAATCTGGTTGCTGAAAGCCAAATCTGGGATTGTTGCTGGGTAGGCCTGTCACCTCCACACAAAGGTTCAGCACAGTGCTAGTGAACAAAGGTTCAGCATAGTGCCAGTCTTCACTCTGGAACTGGATTCTCCTTAATCCTCTGTATTGGCATAGAATTTCATGCCAGTGCAGACAGTGAGAACTTGTGGGATGGTGCCAATGTTCTTTTGTCAAATCCAACCCATCTAAAATGTCCATTAAGATTATTGATCCTGCGGGTAAAACGTAAAGGTAAAGGGACCCCTGACCGTTAGGTCCAGTTGTGACAGACTCTGGGGTTGTGGCGCTCATCTCGCTTTACTGGCTGAGGGAGCCGGCGTACAGCTTCCAGGTCATGTGGCCAGCATGAGTAAGCTGCTTCTGGCGAACCAGAGCAGCACACGGAAACGCCGTTTACCTTCCTGCCAGAGCGGTACCTATTTATCTACTTGCAGTTTGATGTGCTTTCGAACTGCTAGGTTGGCAGGAGCAGGGACCGAACAATGGGAGCTCATCCCGTCACGGGGATTCGAACTGCCAACCTTCCCGGATCCTGCGGGTACTCAAGAAGAAATGAACCAGGTTAATGGTATATTTTCTAGGGGGGGGAGGAAAGGGCTGTGACTCACTGGCTGAGCATCTGCTTTGCATGCAGAAGGTCCTGCTCCCTGGCATCTCCAGGTAGGGCTAGAAGAGGAGCCCTGGAGAGTTGCCATCAGTCAGTGCAGATGATACTGGGCAATATGGACCAATGGTCTGACCCAGGAGACATCAGCTTCCTATATTCCTATATTCTGCAGGTAATTTGCAAACTGATCCAGTTGACACTTAAGACAGTCCATTGGTGCTTTCGCGTCACGTCAGGGATTGGGGCAGGACGGTCTGGAAAATAATTTATGCAGCTCCGAATGTTTTAGATTTACTGTGGTCTGCCAGAAAACTGACAGGACAAGTTAAAGATAAAGAATTGTAACTTAACACAGACATGACTGCTGTCCTTGAAAGGAGTTGTGCCAAACTGTTTCAGCTCAGAAGAAACAAAGTCGTAAGATAATACTTCAGATTTCCACTGATCTTTTCTCCTCCCCAGAAAGTTTACTTTTTGAATGTAAATGAATTCATCTCTACCTCGTTGCTGCTGTGATGGGCAGTGACATTTACAGCGAGGTTTCAACAAATGGATGCAGAAAAGGAAAGCGCGATGACTTAAAGGTGTTAACACTGGTGTTAACACTGGTTCAGCAGTGGATTAGGGTGCCTCCAAGTTGTTGCAATTTTGCGGGAGGGATTCAAGCAGACAACAAACTTAGCTAAAGGTAAAGGGACCCTTGACCATTAGGTCCAGTCATGGATGACTCCGCAAAAAAAAAAATCAGGCTGAAGTCAGGATGCATGTTTATTGTTGTACAGTGGTACCTCAGGTTACATACGCTTCAGGTTACATATGCTTCAAGGGTACAGACTCCGCTAACCCAAAAATATTACCTCGGGTTAAGTGCTTTGCTTCAGGATGAAAACAGAAATCGTGTTCCGGCGGTGCGGCAGTAGCGGGAAGCCCCATTAGCTAATGTGGTGCTTCAGGTTAAGAACAGTTTCAGGTTAAGTACGGACCTCCAGAATGAATTAAGTACTTAACCTGAGGTACCACTGTATATCCATCCCACTAATAAATCATGGCAGATGCTGAATAAAAACATCACAACATCTTACCCATGCCTAAGCTTTGTTCAAACCAGGACAAATGCTCAATGAACAGGTCATCTGGGAGAGCCCTTAATGATTTCTGCTTACCAGCTCTGTGCTACGATAACCTTTGATTCCATGCAGAATTGGACATTAGAATGAGGCCACTCCTGTGTATGAATTCCTGCTTTCTAGTGTAAAATTCAGTGCCCAGGACTCATAGATATTACTCAACATCATCACTATGCACCAGATTCTACAATGGTCCTCTCTGCCTACATTCCCAACGTGCCGATTTGGCAGCGTAAATTGGCTCCTAGCATACAGGAGTTATTTCAGAGGAGTCTTTCATGCTCAAGATCATTCAGTGTAGACTAAAAAAACCCTAACTGTTCTGTCATAGTCACAGTCAGAGTGCTGAAAGAATGGTGAAATAATTATTTCAGTCCCTGTTTCAGGAGACAAGCAGGGGTTCCATTAAATCGCAATCATTACTTGCTGTGGCACCTATTGAACACCTTCATCTTCCAGCATGTCTTTAAAGTAGAGATCTTTAGCACGGTGTCTATTGGTGTTGGAACTATTTTAAACTTTTTAAGCATATGGGACTGTTTCATTTTTGGGTATGGCTTTATATGTGGAACTTTTATACATGGAACTTTTTCTCATGGCATCTACACTTTTCTTGCTTCATGGAACATGTCCAGAGGAGGGCAACCAAAATGGTCAAAGGCCTGGAAACGATGCCTTATGAGGAACGGCTAAGGGAGCTGGGCATGTTTAGCCTGGAGAAGAGGAGGTTAAGGGGTGATATGATAGCCATGTTCAAATATATAAAAGGATGTCACATAGAGGAGGGAGAAAGGTTGTTTTCTGCTGCTCCAGAGAAGCGGACACGGAGCAATGGATCCAAACTACAAGAAAGAAGATTCCACCTAAACATTAGGAAGAACTTCCTGACAGTAAGAGCTGTTCGACAGTGGAATTTGCTGCCAAGGAGTGTGGTGAAGTCTCCTTCTTTAGAGGTCTTTAAGCAGAGGCTTGACAACCATATGTCAGGAGTGCTCTGATGGTGTTTCCTGCTTGGCAGGGGTTTGGACTCGATGGCCCTTGTGGTCTCTTCCAACTCTATGATTCTATGGTTGTAACAGTCCCATTTATCATATAATTATATGTTTTTATTGTCGTGACCCACCCACCCTGGGACCTTATGGTAAAGCGCAGGAAAGAAACCTATTTTAAAAACAACAACAACTGAATAAATTTGGGGCACAGTGGAAGCAGCCAGTGCTGTGGGGGAAAGCCCGATGTTTCAGGTGTCATTGTGAGGGCAGGTCACACAAAGGCCACATTCACACACATTCATATACAGTGGTACCTCGGGTTAAGTACTTAATTCGTTCCGGAGGTCCGTTCTTAACCTGAAATTGTTCTTAACCTGAAGCATCACTTTAGCTAATGAGCACGCCAGAGCACGATTTCTGTACTCATCTTGAAGCAAAGTTCTTAACCTGAGGCACTATTTCTGGGTTAGCGGTGTCTGTAACCTAAAGCGTATGTAACCTGAAGTGTATGTAACCTGAGGAACCACTGTACCTTTAAACAGCCATGGCTTCCCCCAAAGAATTCTGGGAGATGTAGTTTGTTAGGAAAGCCCACTTCCCCTCACAGAGCTACAATTCTCAGAATTCCCTGCGAAGAAGAATTGACTGTTAAACCACTCTTGAAACCACAGCTCTTTGTGGGAAATAATGGCTCTTAGAAGAACTCTCAGCACCCTTAACAAACTACTGCTCCCATAAATCTTTGAGGGGAGCCATTTGGACCCTGCTTCAGATAGCAGAATGCCCCAGGTTGGCATTAGAGAAGAGACTGGGTCATCAGATACAAAATTTCACAAAACTAGGATCTAAAATTAGCCTCAGAGCAGTTTCCTTTCCCATTCCTCCTGGCTGCATCTGTGTCTAATCTAAACTCGCCTTGGAAGGAAGACACTGTTTAGCATCACAACTCAGTTGTATTTCTTGCGCTACAATTTTGCACAAATACTTGCAGCCTGCAGCCAAAAGAATCAGCTGGTTAACTTCAAATCAATATGTGAAATGGATTTCCCACCCATTGGTTCTTGGCTGCCATTGCCCCATTTAGGGTTACCGGATCATATGTGACAGGGATATTAGCTGTCACTAGTGCCCAAATTCCCCTGATGAGGTCTAAGCTTACACTTACAACATACAATGTACGCATGTGGTCTTAGTAAAACCATTGCCCATTATGGGTAACTTTCTTGTTGATCAACATGTGTTTTGATTTAGCCACTGTTCAGGGCAGAATCTAATACCAGAGGAAGGTTATGTTCTACAACTTGAAGAGGCGCCTCTGATTTTGAAAGTGGCACCTGCTCTACCCACTAGGCAATACCATAAAACCTGGCTTTTGTTAACTTGTTTTCACCCTAGGGCACTGCACAAAATTAGGGAGCAATTATATGCAGAAGAAACTGGCCCAAATCATCCTGGTGTAAGTTAAGCAAGTGTAGTTACACCAGATCCAAACCTCATTCAGCAGCGGGGCTGTTGCTCCTTCTAAGCCTAGCAGAGGGAGAACAAACCTTTAAAATACTGTTCTATGGCAGGCTGACAGGTCATGTGACCAAGCTGAATAGACAGAGGATCCGGTTTAGGTTCTCTGGTTCCACCTGCCACACACCCAGATCTCACCTTTCTAGGGACTTGCACCAGCATCCGCTCAGCCAACTAAGCAAGTTACACTGCCTTATCGTTTGGCTGAGCCAGCGATCCAGTTCATCCTAAACTGCTCATCCCAGCAGCTTTTGCCATAGGATTGCCCCTGAGAGTGAGTAATCAGTAAATACATTTTAACTTCCAGTTTCCCCCACTTCAGCCAAGAAGCAAGAAAACAATGAGCGGCGAAAACTAGATTTTCTCACCCAAATAACAAACATGACCGAGTTAAACATTTCTGGGTGAAAGATTCCAGCAGTTTGCTCTCCCCCACCCCTTTAAGAATAAGTGCCGGCTTGTAAGTCAGGGAAGCTAGCTGGGAATGAACGAAAGCTTTTCACGGTGATCTGTATAACAAGCATGATCGGATTACATTTATGGGCAGAGAGAGAGAAAAATATCCAGCCCTCTTTTCTCACACTTGCTGTCCAAATGGTGCTGCACACAGACTTGAGAAACACAGTCTTCCACAGGTAGAGATCAACAGATCTGTCAATTTCACTTTCAGTTCCCCGCAGTCCTCACAAAAATTGTAGTGTAGCGTTTAGAGCATTGGACTAGGACTCTGCATCTTGGTCAGTATCCCCCAACCTGTTGCCCTCCAGCTGTTTTGGAGGACAAGATCACTGCGGATGGTGACAGCAGTCTTCTTGGGAGAAAAGCAATGAAAACCTAGACAGCATCTTAAAAAGCAGAGACATCACCTTGCCAACAAAGGTCCATATAGTTAAAGGTATGCTTTTCCCAGTAGTGATGTATGGAAGTGAGAGCAGACCATAAAGAAGGCTGATCGCCAAAGAATTGATGCTTTTGAATTATGGTGCTGGAGGAGACTCTTGAGAGTCCCATGGACTGCAAGAAGATCAAACCTCTCCATTCTGAAGGAAATCAGCCCTGAGTGCTCGCTGGAAGGACAGATCATGAGCTGAGACTCCAATACTTTGGCCACCTCATGAGAAGAGAAGACTCCCTGGAAAAGACCCTGATGTTGGGAAAGATGGAGGGCACAAGGAGAAGGGGACAACAGAGGACAAGATGGTTGGACAGTGTTCTCAAAGCTACCAACATGAGATTGACCAAAGGCAGTGGAAGACAGGAGCGCCTGGCGTGGTCTGGTCCATGGGGTCACGAAGAGTCGGACACGACTAAATGACTAAACAACAACAATACATCAGCCCCAACCAACTGGGCCAATGCTGAGGGATGGTGTGAGATACAGTCCAAAATTATCCAGACTAGTTCTAAACTGCCCAGTTTAGAAGCATTTTCTGCATCTCAATCTGTAGACCCCTTGGAGATGTGTTAATTCACTGAGCTTCCAGGGAGAAGCCTAAGGGAACCCCGAGGGAAATAATAATGCTTACCCTTCTCCCGATTAACTGGTGAATGCCTTTGCATTTGGACACCTAATCCAGGCAATGGATGCTAACAACACCATCAGAGATTGCGTCAGTTTTTATCCTGAAGGAAGTCGGGAGATTAGCACAGCTGCCTATAGTCAAAGCACGCAGAGAGCAGAAATATCTACTCTAGGAAGTCCCATCTTGTGTAATCAGCCTTTTCTTTTGCAGTTCAAGGGCACGATGGAACAAATAAAGAATGTATCTGCCACGGGGTCACAAAACATCTGTTGTAAAGTTTACCCGTCTTTTCTTTTTTTCTGTGGTTCATAATTTATCCGCTCACTCCGACCTGTGCCTTCTGCCATTGCCTTCAGCTAATCTTGTGGCAGATACAAAAATAGAGTCTGCTCGTGCATCCAGATCAGTGGGATGTTTTGTCATTCACTTAAATGGGATACAGGTGGTTATGGGCAACCTCATCCCAGGGCCAGAGAAAGGGATTTGTACATGGAAATTGATTCAAATACCTGGAACCTCCCCCTGCCCCCGAGGGATACATTCTCCCAGGAGTGACCATCTGTGGGATGAATGCCAGAGGGGGTGAGGCCAGTGGAAAAAATGAGCAATAGATGTGCCTCTGACCATTTTTTCTGTAGACTGCATTCAAGCCACCCAAAAGCCAGAGGTTTGCACATCTCAAACGTACACATCTCTCCGTCCTTCATCAGGCAAACTGTAGGCATTTTCACAGTTCAAGGACAGTAAAGCAAAAACTGGGTTCAACCTGGGAAGAGAGGGCATGGTTTGGGGAGAGCGCCTAGGGCCATTTTGTGAAGCCCGGAGTGTGACATTAAGCACATGGGCCAGAGATTCTCCATGCCTTCCATACAGGGGTGACCGAAGGCGTCGTGACACCCGGGGTGAGGCATTGCTACGTAGGGCGCATGTGCGGCATTGCTACATACAATGCATGCACCGTATGTAGCAATGTCGCATATGTGTTGTACATAGCGGTTTGCCAGCGGTGGTGCTCCAGCACCATGTGGACGGTGCCGGGATCCTCTGCTTGCTGCTGCAGCCGCGAATGGAGAATCTGCTACATGTGGCTGTAGTGGCGATGGAGGGATCCCACCACCATCTGTATGGCGCTCGAGTGGCGCCAGCGGCAAACCACTATGTACAGCGCATGTGTGGTGTTGTCACGTACAGCGCATGCATGCAACGCCGCATATCCATTGTACATAGCGGTTAGCTGCCAGTGCCGGGATTCTCTGCTTGCAGCTGCAGTCACAAACGGGGGGCCCTCCACATGCGGTGGCGGCACGATGGCTGCTCGCGCCACTGGCGCAAGGCGAGCCCCCGTGGGGTGCCTTCTTGTCACCCCCCAGACATGCCACCCAGGGCGCACTGCCACCCCCCACCCCCTGTTGCAACACTACTGCTTCCATACATGATGGAAGCCAGTGTGACGTAGTGGTTAAGAGCGGGGGACTTGTAATCTGGTGAACCGGGTTCGCGTCTCTGCTCCTCCACATGCAGCTGCTGGGTGACCTTGGGCTACTCACACTTCTCTGAAGTCTCTCAGCCTCACGCACCTCACAGAGTGTTTGTTGTGGGGGAGGAAGGGAAAGGAGATTGTTGGCCGCTTTGAGACTCCTTAAGGGGAGTGAAAGGCAGGATTTCAAGTCCAAACTCTTCTTCTTCTTCTTCCTGCCCTCCTTGCACCTGTGCACATGACTGCTGCAAGTGACACCCTTGGACCCAGCAGCTAGGTGCATGCAGATGAACAGCACTGTGGGCTCTACACAATGCTGGTCCTGCTCAGGCAAGACCCACTCATAGTCTCGTCTGGCTATAACTAGCTTAGATTCATTAATTTCAGTGTCATTTTACATTCTGTTAGCACTGGTCACTAATGTGCAAAACCTTCCCATTTCATTTGGGTGAAATTTTATGCTTTGATGTAAAATTGCATCACACTTACAGGACAGTTATCTGCAAAAGTGGATATGCAATTTCTGAACTTTTTCTTTTCTTCACCTCCTCTGAACATGAAGGTCCATTTAGCTATTGTGGCTCTTACAC
Source organism: Podarcis melisellensis (assembly GCF_964234715.1). Taxonomy (NCBI): domain Eukaryota; kingdom Metazoa; phylum Chordata; class Lepidosauria; order Squamata; family Lacertidae; genus Podarcis; species Podarcis melisellensis. Next base: position 12,667,971 of record NC_138539.1, on the reverse strand, counting down.
CGGAGAGACTTATCTTGCATGAATTTGGTCTTCGTAGCCTATTAAAGGACAGAATGGGGAGGGAGGGGTTGTGAAGTGGTAAAATGGACTTGTACCACACCCTGCAAGTAGAAAATGAACACAGATGGGAGAGGATTGGACTAGAACCTTTCTCCTTGTTATGTGAGTTTTCTGCTCCCTGTGATTTATGGATATGCCAGTGGGGAGTGCTCCAGCACTGCCTGGGAATTTGTAGAAACCAAAAATAGTGTGATTTTTAAATGGATAGTGCAATTTGTGAGTTTGGACCCATCGCGCCAAAAATCAAGGTCATGTTTTGATCCACCATCTTGATTCAAAATGGCGCCCAGCATCCAAATAATGATGACTTCTGCTCCCCCCACCTCAGAAACCCTTGCACCGAAGTTTGTGGTAATATCTCGAGAGGTGGCTGAACCTATAGCAAAAGATGGGCAAAGTCAGGTCTAAGTCACATCCAGTCCACCATTTTGATTCAGAATGGTGGTCGGCTTCCAAACATCACCTCCATCTCTGGAAGCTGTGTGATGTGCTTGGCAATGATATATCAAGAGGCAGCCAAACGTATGAAGAACAAACAGACAGACTACTTTCCATACATATCTATATAAATCTGGAAAGTGGCTCGTCTGTCTGTTCGCCATACGTTTGGTCACTGCCCCTCAACATATGAACACATTGAAAAAAAATGTATAAAGAGGATATTTGGAGTCCTTGGGCTAGCTGTTTCCAGAGAGCATACTAGTTATGTCCCTGGCTATCCAAGCATGGATTGGTATGCACATAAAGTTCATTTGAAAGCTGGAAGAATGTGCAGGGAGTAGTGAGGGGCCGAGCACTGTACATGTGGCAGGGGGAACAGGACTGTTCCATGTGGCTCAGTGACGCACACCCACCAAACATTCTATCAATGCATGGGGAGGTCATATGAACCCCCTTACAGGCTACCATTAAAAATGTGATCTCCTCCAGCTGCTGTTGAAAAAGGGGACCACCTGTTCCACAGCTTCAGGACTTTGACACCTCACGCGGCTCAACGTGTGGCGAAAGGGTAGGACACATGCTACAGGGATGTTGTTTTCTGCCGTGTCTTCCATGGGGGAGCGATGCATGTACCAAGCCTTTCTTGATAGCACATGTAAGTTTTTAAGCTACAGAAAACCCAGCCAGTCGGAGCGAGCTGCTGAGAGCTGAGTCTCATCTGAGCCTCATCTGGTTTTTCAAGCGACTGTAAATCAGCCCGGATTCCTGTAAAAGGTTCATGAACCACAGTAAACATTTTGATGACCCCGAGTTTGCTATCGGGAGCTTGCATGGCTTAAGATTCCATTGCTGATATTCATGGCTGCTCCAAGCAGAAGAACATCTGGACCCCAGTAGAACGTCACTAGTAAATAAGGAATCCTTATTTCACACAAGTGAATTTTAACCAGCAATTGTTCCTTATATAGCACGGCCTGAGCCTATCCGTGCTTACATAAAAGGAAGTGCTGTAAATAGTTTACTCCCAAGAAAATGTTCACAGGATTGTAACCTTCCATGTTTAGTTGAAGGTAGATCTCGGCTTCCTTGTGGGGCTGGATCTTAAGGCTCATAGAAGGAATCTGAAATAAGGAAACTTCCTTTAGTCAGTGGAAGGAGATGCCTGGGCTTGGTGCATGTCTGGATAATACTTTACTGCAGGAACTCCTTTGCTGTTCCCCTAACCTGCCCCCCCCAAAAGCCCCCAGAGCTGACTGTAATATATTGTTGATTTCAGAAGCTTCAGCCATCACTGCTTCATCTTTCTGCCAACACATTCATCTCCTCCCAAAAACGTTATCAGTCTCTGTTAAAATGTGTGCACAGCTTTAGTCATTGATGACATTGGATGGATTACCCTGTATTAAACATTTGTAATTGTTTTCCATTGGGCTGTGATCTGAATTCCAAAACATCTTAATGATGCCTGACGCCCAAAGGATATCCCACTGAAGGAGACAAAAGAGCTTGCAGGGGTAAAAAAAAAAGTCGTGAGGCTTAGGCTAGTCAGATCAGGAATCTACTAAAATTGTGACTTATAAAAGTGGTATAGCATAAAACAGAGAGTCCGTCTCATGCAGTATATGAGGTGAATTATTATTATTATTATTATTATTATTATTATTATCAGCATCTATTAGCTAATGACCAACTATGGAAGAGATAAATTTCTCAGACCGTCCTGATGTTGTTTTCCTCTAATAATAATAATAATTATATTCTGGTCAACAGAGATATTCAATACATTTTCTAGGAGGGAGAAATATCTGAAGCTCAAATATCTGAAGCTCCTGCTTGGCAGGGGGTTGGACTCGATGGCCCTTGTGGTCTCTTCCAACTCTATGAATCTATGATTCTATTCTATGATTCTATGATAACAGGTTTGTTTCTTTAAAAAATCTGCAAAAGGAAAAGAATGGAAGCCACCCAGAATGGCTGGGGAAACTCAGCCAGATTGGCAGGGTATAAATATGATGATGATGATGGAAGAAATTACTATTTAAGGCCCAAAGCAGGGATTTCAACCCTCTATGTCAACTGTATAAAAACATAAACATTATTGGGGGGGGGGGGTTCAGGTAACTCATGTGTGGGGAACCTTTGATGCTCCAAAGGTTCCCGAACTACAAATACCATCACCTCTGGCCACTGGCAATGCTTCCTAGAGCTGATGGGAGTTGTAGTTCAGCAACATCTGGCACACAGACTGTTTCTGAGCAAGTTAAAAAGCTGAGGTCGCAATACCGATCCTTGGGGTACCCCACTTTCTATATGATTCAATTAGCCTTTCACCCCTATAAGCAGGTCACAGAACCAATGTTCATGTCAGAAGCATTCTAGACCTCCACTATCATTTCATCTGGCTTCACTTTGTTTGGATTACAGCAGATGGACTCATGCTGCGCCTTCCTGACACCGTGAGCAAAGACCAGGCTGCAGGATTCGCTCTGTCACATGGGTGGGTACTCAGTCATCTGACAGTCCTGTCACCTGACCTTTCTAGAGGCCAATTCCTCTTCATGAAGTCTGATGAACCGCAAGGCTCAGGAACAGGGAATAGAAAGAAGGAATAAACGGGCGGTTCTCACACTGGAGAGGCAGAAGGAGTGAGATCTCCCAGTGATCAGTATTGGGACCTGTGATTTCTAATTTGTTTAACTATGACTTTGAGTTAAGGATGAGCAGTGAGTGGGGTTGCTATATTTCAAAAAGTGAAAAAAGTTGTTGAGCTGTTTCCATTTTAAAGGAAATTCGCCAAAATCCACACTTCTGATATCGGTTGCCATACATCCGAACTTTCCCAGACATTCGGGCAATTTCCGCCAGACACTGTTTCCAACAGTCAAATCCTTGCTATGTCCGGTAAATTCTGGTCGTATGGCAACCCTAGCAGTGAGACAATAGACATCCACAAAAGTGCTCTCTCTCTCTCTCTCCCTCTCTCTCTCTCTCTCTCTCTCTGTGTTACAGGTAGGTAGCCATGTTGGTCTGCCATGGTTGAAACAAAAAATAAATAAATAGAAATACCTTCCAGTAGCACCTTAGAGACCAAGTAAGTTAGTTCTTGGTATGAGCTTTCGTGTGCATGCACACTTCTTCAGATACACTCTGTGTGTGTGTGTGTGTGTGTGTGTGTGTGTGTGTGTGTGTGTGTGTGTGTTGGGGATGGGAATTAAAGTGAACAGCTAAAACAGTATGCAACCGATTGTATTTTTTCAACTGGGGCTATGGATTTCCCCAGGAAATCATTGCAGCTGAGCCAGGAAAATGGAATTACAGATGGAATTCCTCCAGCAGGTTTTACGCATCCCGAGCAATATCTGCCCAGAAAAGACATGGAAAGAAACCCATGCTGAATTTTAATATGAGGTAAGGTTTTCCTAGACACCAAAAGAATGTGCAAATGCCTTTTTAGATGAGAAACAGGGCAAAGGCAAGTCCAAAAAAATGTGACGAGACACTATTCCAAAATCCCCATTAGTAACCACAACAATATTATATTAAGGGATGTGGAACTGGTGTCAGTTCTGCTGCCATCAGGCAGACTAATGACTGCCAAGCATTTGAAATACAATATAAATCATCTTATTCAAAGGTATGGCTGTATAAGCCTCAGCTATTGTGATAACAGAACTGAAGATGTCAAACAAATTGCCCCCGACTGGGCTGAATTCAGCAGAGACCCAGAGACCCAGATGTTGGGTTCCTGCTGAGAGCCAGTGTGGTGTAGTGGTTAAGAGCAGCAGACTTGTAATCTGGTGAACCGGGTTAGTGTCTGCGCTCCTCCACATGCAGCTGCTGGGTGACCTTGGGTTAGTCACACATCTTTGAAGTCTCTCAGCCTCACTCACCTCACAGAGTGTTTGTTGTGGGGGAGGAAGGGAAAGGAGATTGTTAGCCGCTTTGAGATTCCTTAAAGGGAGTGAAAGGCGGGATATCAAATCCAAACTCCTTCTTCTTCTACTGAGGTAGCAGGGAGTGTGGGGGTTTTAAGGTGGAGAAGTGGCAGCAGGAAGGAAATTGCCAAAGATTCCCACCACGTTTTCTGTGCAAAATCCTCCCTGAGGACTCCCCTGTCCGCCAAAAAGACCTTTCCCTAGCATGTGTTTCATTAAAAGGGAAAGTGGTTGGCAGGGTGAGGGTTAAGTACTTCTCCCTTAACCCTTCATCTCTGCTTCAAATTCTCCTATCCTCTGCCACATCAGATGGGTGGGGCAGAGCTACTACCCTAGCTTCCCACTGCTGCTTATTGGGAGAGGGAGGGTGAGGTGCTAGAGAGGTTAGTGCAGTGTAAACACACTGGCAGGAGTGCTAGATTGGCTCTGCTCAAGCATTTGCACTGCACTGGCCTCCCGGCTACTTCACTGCTCCCTTCTGCCTTCCAGAAAGCAACAGCAACCAGCATGCCAGGATGCTATCCCCACTTGACTAGCAACTGCTGGTGGAGATCCTTCTTGCAAGCCAATAATGTGTCCTTCCATCCTTTCTGTCCTATTTTATTCAGTTCAACATGCTGTTATCAAGAGCAGCAAATTTTGTGATACTCTGATTGCAGCGTAGGAAGCCTAAGCTTTCAAGACTAATCCATGAATTAAATGCTTCCGTCCCAGAAACTCCAGTGGGTGCAGAATGCTGCAGCGAGGCTCTTCATGGGTTCCTTGCCATGGGACCATATTCACCCAGTGCTCCACCAGTATAGGTGGAGTATAGGGTCAGGTTTAAGGTGCTGGTTTTGACCTTTAAAGCCCTATGCAGCCTAGGACCCTTGTACTTAAGGGACCGCCTCTCCTGGTATGTCCCGCAGAGGACCCTAAGGTCCATGAATAATAATAGCTTAAAGGAAGGTCCCGGGCCCTAAGGAAGCCAGACTATCTTCCACCAGGGCCAGGGCTTTTTTAGTGATGGCTCCAATCTGGTGGAATGCTCTGTCCCATGAGACTAGGGCCCTGCAGGACTTGATCTCCTTCCACAGGGCCTGTAAGGCAGAGCTATTCCGCCTGGCCTTCAGTTTGAATTAGCCTGATCCTCTATTCCCTTTTCCCTTTCCTCTTCTATGAAGAAACCCTTTCTGGGACCCCACATTTAAATTATTCCCAAGTCTCCTTGCTGGCCCTAGTAGGACCAACTTGGCCAGTTAGCCCTGGTGATCATTTGATGCCTACTGTCTGGGTCCCCCCCCCCCAAAAAAAGACCCCTGAATTTTTGAATTTTATTGATATTGATGCTGCATTTTATGTTGTATTTTATGCTGTTTTAAAGTCACATTTTAATCAATGTTTTATATTTGCTGTTAGGCATCCTGAGCCCAGTTTTTAAGCCAGGAAGGGCGTGGTATAAATAAAAAAAATATATTATTATTATTATTATTACTAGGATTGGAAAACTGTGTTGTCAGACTACAAATCCCATATTCCTTGACCATCAGCCGTGTCAATTGGGACTGATAGGAGCTGGAGTCCCAGAACATCTAGAGGACTACAGATTCGCCACTTTCAAGTGGACTTCTGTAATGGACTCTATGCTAGTACAAAATGCCACTGCAAGAGTGTTCACCTATGTTGGGTTGCTGGAGCACATAACTCCAGCGTTGTATCAACTTCAGCCTAGATAGCTCACTTGGTTAGAGCGTGGTGCTGATGACATCAGGTTCAAATCCCCCGTATGGGACAGCTGCATATTCCTGCATTGCAAGGGGTTGATCCAGAACTTGAGTCTCCAGCTGTTTTTGGACTACATCTCCCATCATTCCTAGCTAGCAAGACCAGTGGTCAGAAATGGTGGGAATTGTAGTCCAAAAACAGCTGGAGACCCAAGTTTGGGAAACTCTGGACTAGATGATCACCAGGATCCCTTCCAACTCTACCGTTCTATGATTCCATGGCACACCATAAAATCAGAACTGCCTCTTCTCATATAAGTCCTGCTGCCCACTTGAATCAGCCTTTGCACATCCCACTACCTTCTGAAGTAGAGTTGGGAGGAGGCACTAGAGGGCATTTCTGTTGTGATGCTCAGAAGGTCCATTTGGCCACTTCCTTACCAGCGCTCTGCAGTAAAAAAAGAAAGAAAGAAAAGGACCCTACTTTTTCAAAAGGCATTTGGCTCGCATCCTGTCTTAAAATACTTTTGGCTGTTCTAGCTCTTTTTATTTCCTGTTTTGTCTGTTGCCTTTATTCTTATTATTTGTTCACACGGTTGTTACTGTTTCAATTATTTTAAAGATGTCGGTTGCCTGGAGCACTTCGATCTGGAAGCAGAAAGATGGGATCAAAGTTCTCCGGTTAATGCATAAACAATCTTAAATGCACATAGGTGCCCATGGGCATGATCTCTAGTCTTCCAATTGTCTAGGGAACCTATGCTCATTCAGTTATATGTGTACCTGAGTCTCTGCGTGCAGGTTCTGATGGGAAAAGAGCCAGAAGGTGCATCTTTCATCCTGCTCCTACTGCCTCACATTCATAAGAATGTAAGAAGAACCATGTAGAAGATCAGACCAAAAGCCTATCTAGTCCAACATCCTGTTCCTATCAATGGTCAACAAGATTCCTCCAGGAAGCCCAGAAGAAGGACATGATGGCAATACCCCCTTCCTCCTGCTATTCCCCAGAATTGAGATTCAAGTGAATGCACATATAGAGAAAACCAATGTGGTGTAGTGGTTAGAGGGAACATAGAGTGGTTAAATATACAGTGGTACCTCGGGTTACATATGCTTCAGGTTACATACGCTTCAGGTTACAGACTCCGCTAACCCAGAAATAGTACCTCGGGTTAAGAACTTTGCTTCAGGATGAGAACAGAAATTGTGCTCTAGTGGCGCAGCGGCAGCAGGAGGAGGTCCCATTAGCTAAAGTAGTGCTTCAGGTTAAGAACAGTTTCAGGTTAAGAACGGACCTCCGGAACGAATTAAATACTTAACCCGAGGTACCACTGTAGTAAGGTTGTTCACAGGTCCGAACGCAGTGGTGTTTTTGGCAGAAAATCAATCTGCTTTCAATCTGTTGTTCTAAAATTTGGTTATGTTCAGGGAAGTTTTTAATGTTTGATGTTTTTTCGTGTTTTTAATATTATGTGGGGAGCCGCCCAGAGTGGTTGGGGGAACCCAGCCAGATGGGGGGGGGGGTATAAATATGTTGTTGTTGTTGTTGTTATGCTCTGAACCACTCTTTACAAAGCATTGTTTTGTGTTTCCCCATTCAGTACAATGGGGATTCTAAGCAGAGCTGTAACTTTCCCCCCTCTTGGCCAAAATGGATGAAATTTACAGGCAGAGGAGCCCATCAGAGGGAATTAAGCCTTTTTCTCAGAAATCCACCAAGAGACTTGATGTTGGGCTAACAATTTTAGATTTGGCTTATGAAGAGGCTTCCTTTGAGAGCCTAAATACAATAGTCCTTAGCTGTTGCCAAAGCTGAAGGAAATGCCAATGGGCAGAGTAAGGACCAGTGTCTTATGGCGTCTGGGAAATCTCCTTTCCTTCATGGGAAGTCTCCTTTGTTAGATGGGAGTGAGTGTATGTAGAGTCGACATCCTGTTCTCATGCTTCTGGTCACAGCAATGGAACAATGTGGAAGAAGAGGCCTTTGCATGAACTTTCTCTTTTGGATCATATCCACAGATTGAAAGAGAGCTGGCACATCTTTTATGAAATGTAACCATGTCCTCTCCTACATGGTTTGCCATAAAATAAAAAGAAGGAGGAGCGGAGACGCGAACTGGGTTCCCCAGATTACGAGTCTACTGCTCTTAACCACTACACCACACTGGCTCGCTTGAGAGTCTTGAGAAAGGAGTGGAGTTGTACCAAGCAACCACCCAAAAGCCAGGTGGGTATCCATTTTTGAGTCCTATTTCTGGGGTGCTTGATTCCCAATCTTTGGGACAGTCAACAGCCTATTGAGGGTTATGGAGATGAGGCGTAACTCAGGGAGAGATCAGGTGCTAGTCTTTTTATCCACCTCTACTCAAGAAAAGGGACGCAGGTGGCGCTGTGGTCTAAACCACAGAGCCTAGGGCTTGCCGATCAGAAGGTCAGCGGTTTGAATCCCCGTGACGGGGTGACACCGACTCCCTCGGCCTATAGAGCGAGATGAGCACCGCAACCCCAGAGTCATCCGTGACTGGACCTAACAGTTAAGGGTACCTTCACCTTTACCCAAGAAAAACCCAAAATGCATTTTATAAAAGAACACCAAGTGCCTGTTTCTTTCTGGGCTCAACTCTTAAGGATTGGTTTTGGCCTATAACGCTCTAAAGCTCATGGGACCAGAAAATCTGCCTGCTCTCAGATGAACTTCAGTTGCTAAGACAATCTAAAAGGGGCCTCTTCGGGTTGCCCTTAAATTCGGTTGGGAGATGGATAGCTACCATCTTCCCAGACATATTTTCCAACATTCTTCTCCGTTAACTTTTAGAGGCCAAGTGAAAACTATTTTGTGCGCTCAAGTGTTTAATAGTAATTGATTTACCCTGCCGTTTTATGGTATTTTTCATCTGCTCTGCTCTATTCTGAAATGTTAGCAGCGGCAGAGGAGGGGGCAGAGTGGCAACGATGCTTTCCTGGCAATGGCAGTGCTACATTCACTGGGAGGGATAATATGAGTTGGCAGCAAAGCTGGACGGGCTTCAGGTGAGCAGCAGAGCAGGTGTACCTGCACCTGCCGGATGCTGATGCCACCATCCCGAAGCTCTCCCAACTCCCCTTCCATTTCATCTCCTTCCCAGCAAACGAAAATGTCACCATTGTTCACTCCTGCGATTGTGTTTTATTGTTTTATTTCATATGATTTAAATGGAGTTTTGCAAGCCATTTGGGATAAAGAAAAAACTGTTCAGATGAATGAATGAATGAATGAATGTCATGAATGTCATATTTTAGTTTAAAATCTATTATAAGTATAAGGCAAAGTGGTTGGTGGGAAAGGGGGGAATGTTTGGTTTGGTCTGTGAATTATATATATATATATATTTCTGTATTTTTATTTCTTTTTTACTTTTCGTTTCTTCTGTATTTTTTGTATTTTTTGGTTTATGGAAAATAAATAAAAAGATTTTTTTTAAGAATGAATGAATGAATGAATGAATGAATGAAAACTTTTCACAGATGGAGGGGCCTGCTCTTAGGAGGATTTGCCAAGAGACACCCCCCCCCCCCGGTGGATTCAATTTCTACATATATTTCCAGTGTGGTGTAGAGGTTAGAGTGTCACAATAATTGTTGTTTAGTCGTTTAGTCGTGTCCGACTCTTCGTGACCCCATGGACCAGAGCATGCCAGGCACTCCTGTCTTCCACTGCCTCCCGCAGTTTGGTCAGACTCATGTTTGTAGCTTTGAGAACACTGTCCAACCATCTCGTCCTCTGTCGTCCCCTTCTCCTTGTGCCCTCCATCTTTCCCAACATCAGGGTCACACTAATAAAGTAAAGCAAAAAGTAAAGGATCCCTGGACGGTTAAGTCCAGTCAAAGGCGACTATGGTGTTGCAGCACTCATCTCACTTTCAGGCCGAGGGAGCTGGCATTTGTCACAGACAGCTTTCTGGGTCATGTGGCCAGCATAACTAAACTGCTTCTGGTGCAACGGGACACTGTGATGGAAACCAGAGCACACAGAAACACCTTTTAGCTTCCCGCTGCTGCGGTACCTATTTATCTACTCGCACTGGTATGCTCTCAAACTTCTAGGTTGGAAGGAGCTGGGACAGAGCAACAGGAGCTCACTCCATCGTGGGGATTCGAACAGCCAATCTTCTGATCGGCAAGTCCAAGTGGCTGAGCGCCACCCGCTCCCTTTAGTGTCACACTAGGACGTGGGAGACAAGGGTACCAATCGCTACTCACCCATGAAGTTCCATGGGTGCCCTTGGGCCTCCTAGCATAGGGCTGCCATATGTGCAGAATTTCCCCGGGCATAGTCAGGATTCTTCCATTGCAAGCAGCGCCCAGGCTGAAATGTCCGGGAATGTCAACAACTTCGGGCAAAACTAAAAAAAAACCTCAACGACATCTGTGTCCGGATTCTCAATTTTTGAAATATGGCAACCCTATCCCAGAATAACCTACCTAACATGGTGGTTTGTGAGGATTGAATGAGGAGGGGGAGCACCATGTACATCACTTTGAGCTCCTTGGAGGTATATATGCAATGCAATACATTATGAAAACTCATATTCTCCTATGATCAATTGACAATTTGCAAATATTCAAAATCCAGCAATATTTCCAATTTTGCCATTCCAGTTATGTTTCAAGTGGGACACACAATCTACAGGGATTCAGTCTATTATCGTATCTTGATTGTTTTGACTTTGGCAGGAATCATGTATGAAATTCCATGAGGAGTCCATGATCGAATAGTAGGAACCGTTGCATGTCACCTCTTGAACAGTGTCACATATCAAATGTCAAGTGTCAAATGCAGATATCTCATATTCAGAGAATTGTCACATAAATATCGGGCACCAACATTTGCAGAGCAGAGACGTTTTGGAAAGCAAATTCACCTCTGCTCTAAATTGCCCTTTGGCCATTCTAATGGTGCCCTTGATTAGCCAGTAGGTGTCTCTGTTGAGCAATGTTTTACAAGATGGTTCTTTCTACTCATGGGGTGATGGGCACTCTGTGATGAAAGGGAGTGTGCTCACTTGTCAAAACATCAGAAACTGTCGAGTACATCCTGGCCTCCCACCTGGTGGACCAGAGCGTGTAGCCCACCAGGCTGGGCTTTACTCCATTTCAAAGCTAGATTGATACAGGACAAATGGAGCATACCTGTCAAAAGGCAACATGTGCACACAAAATTGAAGCCATAAGCAGACCATCTGTTAATAAATCAAGATCTAATATGAGTGTATACAGATCGCTGAGTGTTCCAGGTCTTTTAGCACATTTTTATTCACCAGCTACAGGGTGGCTTATGTTGAACTCGTACCAGCTCATCATGTCAAGGACTGTAGGCATTCAAATAGAATAGAATAGAATAGAATAGAATAGAATAGAATAGAATAGAATAGAATAGAATAGAATAGAATAGAATAGAATAGAATAGAATAGAGAAACTTAACAGATTGGAGAACTGGGCCCAAACTAACAGACTGAAATTCAACAGAGACATATGTATGGTTCTACACTTAGGAATTGCCAATAAGATGGGGAACACCTGGCTTGGCAGTAGTACATGTGAAAAGGATTTGGGGTCATAGTGAGGCACAAGCTTAATATGAGTCAACAGTGGGATGCAGCAGCAAAAAGGAGAAAGCTAATGCTATTCTAGAAGTAGGACGCGAGTGGCACTGTGGTCTAAACCACAGAGCCTAGGGCTTGCTGATCAGAAGGTCGGCGGTTCGAATCCCCGTGACGGGGTGAGCTCCCGTTGTTTGGTCCCAGCTCCTGCCAACCTAGCAATTCGAAAGCACGTCAAAGTGCAAGTAGATAAATAGGTACCACTCCAGCGGGAAGGTAAACGGCGTTTCCATGTACTGCTCTGGTTTGCCAGAAGTGGCTTAGTCATGCTAGCCACATGAACCGGAAGCTGCACGCTGACTCCCTCGGCCAGTAAAGCAAGATGAGCGCTGCAACCCCAGAGTCGTCCTCGACTGGACCTAATGGTCAGGGGTACCTTTACTATTCTAGAAGTAGTGAAATGATAATAAGAATGCTATCAACAGAAGTATAGAATCCAGATCAAGGAAAGTAATAGTGCCACTCTATTTTGCCCTGGTTAGATGACAGCCAGAGCACTGTGTCCAGTTCTGGGCACCACATTTTAAGAAGGATGTTGACAAGCTGGAACATGTGGCAGAGGAGGGCAACCAAGATGATCAAGTGTCTGGAAACCAAGCCTTATGAGGAGCGGTTGAGGGATCTGGGTCTGTTTAGCCCACCAATCAATGTTGACCTGCAGGTGTGGGAAAAAGATAGAATCTAAGCAGGGTCCAGAGTTCCCATTGGGGAACGCTCTTGCACACCCGAACCAAACAGAATTGTACTGCTGCACAATGAGTTCAATCCTGTTTTCTGCAGAGATCCTATATCTTATGTCAGGTGTTGGGCAGATGGGTATGGTTTTTGAAAATGGCACCACAAGCCAAATAAGAAGGACTGACAGAGATAGTGACAGGTCCAAGGTGATCCAGTGGTCTTCACTGCAAAGTAGAAATTAGTACCAGTGTCTTTGCATGTGTGTGTGAGAGATAGAGAGAAGGACTCTTCAGTGACAGATCAGCTGCTTTGAATGCAGAAGGTCTCCACGTTCCCAACATCTCCGTATAGGGCTGGGTAAAGACTCCTGTTTGAAATTCTGGACAGACAAATGGTCTTACCTGCTGGAAGGAAGTTTCCTTTGTGGGTATAGAATGCTGCAGTGAGGCTCCTTACAGGGTCCTCGCCGCAGGATTACATTCATCCAGTGCTTTACCAACTGCACTGGCTCCCAGTGGAGTACAGGGTCCGGTTTAAGGTGCTGGTTTTGACCTTTAAAGCCCTATGCAGCCTAGGACCCACGTACCTACGGGACCACCTCTCCTGGTATGTTCCGAGGAGGACCTTAAGGTCCACAAATGACAACATTTTGCAGGTCCCAGTCGCAAGATGGTTAGATTGGTCTCAACTAGGGCCAGGGCCTTTTCAGGACTGGCCCCAACTTGGTGGAATGCTCTGTCACAAGAGACTAGGGCCCTGCAGGACTTGAAATCTTTGTGCAGGGCCTGCAAGACAGAGCTGTTCCACCTGACCCTTATGTTTTCCTCCCCTTGTGGTCTTGATCTATCAACTACTTTTTAAATGAGGCTGCATTTTAAATGACATTTTAACCTATATTTTAAATTGGTTCCCTTCCCCCCCATTATGTTTTTACTGTGATTTTATTGGTGTTAGCCGCCCTGAGCCCGGTTCTGGCCAGGGAGGGCGGGGTATAAATAAAATTTATTGTTATTATTATTGTTATTATTATTATTACCCGTTTTAATTTTCATGTGTGTGTTGGTCTATTGTTGAGCTAAGAGATGTGATAAAAATATTTCAAAAGAATATAATTCAGGGCTCCAGTAAGGTCAGAACAATCCCATGGCCATATTTTGATATGGGAAAATAACCTCCCAGATAGTCAGCTTCCCTGTAAATATATGTAAAAGAGAAACATTGTCACTCTTCTAACCCAGCGCTAAGGCTCTCATCTGCAGTGCTCTGGTTTAATTCCAGAAAGCGAGCAAAGCTATCGATTTTTAATGACTGCTTGGCCTTATTATTCAGAAAGCAAGGAGCTTTAATCGCTTGACAGGAGTGTCAGAGCTACAAAGAGGGAAAGTGTTTTCTGTGCCGTCGGAGGAGGGAGGAACACAGGAACGAAGAGTTTTTGAAACTCAAAATTACAGCCCCAGGTTGTCATGAGCATTGTTATGCAAATGAATGTGAAGTTTGCCGGGATTTCTTCCTTCCTCTGAATTTTTAGCAGCAATCCCCAAAGGCACCCGCTTTAATTAGAGTTGATCTGAAATCCTCAAACTATCAGGTGTTGTCAAAGACACTTGCTAATATTAACATAGCCTAATATGCCTCCTAAGTGATGAAATGCAGAGACATTGCGGCTGATCAAATCTTATAAGCAGGGGGGAAAAGATACCAGCAATTTGCAGGCAGTGGACTTGACTTTCCCAGTCACATCTAAAGCAAGGGGGGCATTACTTTCAAGAATTTAAAGGGACCTTGTAGGTCATAGGACATAGGAAGCTGTCATACTGAGTCAGACCCCCTGGTCTAGCTAGCTCAGTATGGTCTAAGCTGACCAGCAGTGGCTTTCCAAGTTGTCAGACTGGGTAGGATTCTGGAAAAAGCTGGGAATTAAATCTGGGACCTTCTGAATACAGTGGTACCTCGGGTTAAGAACTTAATTCATTCCGGAGGTCCGTTCTTAATCTGAAACTGTTCTTAACCTGAAGCACCACTTTAGCTAATGGGGGCTCCCGCTGCCGCCGTGCGATTTATGTTCTCATCCTGAAGCAAAGTTCTCAACCTGAAGTACTATTTCTCAGTTAGCAGAGTCTGTAACCTGAAGTGTCTGTAACCTGAAGTGTCTGTAACCTGAGGTACCACTGTACAAAGTTTATGGTAGTTTAAATTGGTTGGATACAAACACACACACAATTATTTTCTTTTAAGCCCTTTCTGGAATTCTGTGTGCCAAGGATCTCAAATATTGTAAATAGATTAATCAGGTCATAGACATCCCAATGTACAGTAGTAGTAATAATAATAATAATACCATGCCCATCTGGCTGGGTTTCCTCAGCCACTCTGGGCAGATCCCAACAGAATATTAAAAACGCGATAAAACATCTGACATTAAAAGCTTCCCTAAACAGGGCTGCCTTCAGATGTCTTCTAAAAGTCAGATAGTTGTTGATTTCCTTGACATCTGATGGGAGGGCGTTCCACAGGGCGGGCGCCAGTATTGAGAAGGCCCTCTGCCCGGTTCCCTGCAACCTCACTTTTCGCAGTGAAGGAACCACCAGAAGGCCCTTGGAGCTGGACCTCAGTGTCCGGGCTGAACGATGGGGGTGGAGATGCAGTTGGTAGAAAGAGTTGCATAAGAGCTTCTGTAAATAATGGGTCTCCCCGAGCAAGCTTTATTGTACCTATTGCTCCTTAAACCACATTGAGGAAGATACAACTGAAGAGGAAATACAGGTTATTCCAGTCAGCGGGCTCCATGCCTTGGCCCCCTGTCCCACCTACCCAGACATGAAGGATGAACTCCAGCCCCCAAATAACATATCCAGCTTTTCTGCAACTTAGAAGTCAGTGCCTGCAGAATCGCACATGGGCACAGCCTCAAGGACATGGGACCACCAATAGTATTGGTCTTGCCAGACTATGGAAGGCCTCAGATGACCCCAGCTCTTTGCTGAGACAACACTTTCTGAAGCTCAGCCAGCCGGAATCCTGGGAGAAAGAAAAACTGAAACAAGCAGCGGCAGTAGAACAGCATACTGGTGTCCGCAAGCTGCATATACTAACAGGAAGAGGAACTTTTTATATGGGTGTGTACGTTATTTGTTTCCCTATAAATAAAAAAGGAAGAAAACGGTTCGTACTGAAAGTCAAGCGTAACGAATGGTGATGAATCAGGTTAGTTTTTGATACACAATTTGTACCAGTTTGTGACTCCTTTGATGATGAGGTCAGAGGGGAGCTCTGCTTTCCTTTGGACCACATCAGTGAGAGGGGGGTCTTCTCATCTGGGCAGCCCAGGACACTGCCCAGGCTTCCTCCGCAGGGAGGTAACTTTGGTGCTGCTACAGATGCACACAGAGACAGAGTATTGTTTTATTTTAAGTGTTGTACCACACTCTGGGATTGTGCATGGCAAGAATCACAAATATTCAGTATACCTGAAGGAGCATCTCCACCCCCATTATTTAGCCTTTCCGAGGTCCAGCGCCGAGGGCCTTCTGGCGGTTCCCTCACTGCGAGAAGCAAAGCTACAGGGAACCAGGCAGAGGGCCTTCTCGGTGGTGGGTCCCGCCCTGTGGAATGCCCTCCCATCAGATGTCAAGGAAATAAACAACTATCTGACTTTTAGAAGACACCTGAAGGCAGCCCTGTTTAGCGAAGTTTTTAATGTTTGG
Source organism: Podarcis melisellensis (assembly GCF_964234715.1). Classification (NCBI taxonomy): domain Eukaryota; kingdom Metazoa; phylum Chordata; class Lepidosauria; order Squamata; family Lacertidae; genus Podarcis; species Podarcis melisellensis. Next base: position 12,651,807 of record NC_138539.1, on the reverse strand, counting down.
TGTTTTATCGTGTTTTTAATATTCTGTTGGGATCTGCCCAGAGTGGCTGAGGAGGCCAGCTAGATGGGTGGGGTATAAGTAATATTTATTATTATTATTATTATTATTATTATTATTATTATTATTAGCCTGTTGCCTTTGAAGGACAGATCGTGAAGCTGAGGCTCCAATACTTTGGCCACCTCATGAGAAGAGAAGATTCCCTGGAAAAGACCCTGATGTTGGGAAAGATTGAGGGCACAAGGAGAAGGGGACAACAGAGGACGAGATGGTTGGAGAGTGTTCTCGAAGCTACCAGCATGAGTCTGACCAAACTGTGGGAGGAAGTGGAAGACAGGAGTGCCTGGCGTGCTCTGGTCCATGGGGTCACGAAGAGTCGGATATGACTAAACGACTAAACATCTAAACATCATCATCATCATCATCATCATTATTATTATTATTATTATTATTATTATTATTATTATTATTATTATTATATTGTGAATAAATAAATCAGGTCACAGACATCCCAATCTACAGAAGGTAGGAACAGTCGTGTTAGGGGTGCTGTAGATAATGCACATGGGCTATTGTCCCAGCATTTTATATAAGTGAGCTTGCCAAAGAGAGCCCGTCACAATATTGCTTTCAATCACCCCAAGAGACAAGCAGTGCCCAAGTTAAATCAGTTTCCTGTGGAATTTGAGTTCCTTTTCTTGGCACTCGGGCTGTTTTTGTTTATTGGACTCAGAATGGCAAAGGGAAGGATGTGGTGGTTTCTGTGGGGTGGTTTGTTATTATTGAGGGGGTGAACTGAGGCCCGTCTAGCTTTTGTTCTTTCCAGATCATTTTATGCCCTTCGGTTATATCCTTTACCAGTCAACCCAGGAGGCTCTGGGGGCATGCATTATATAAGAAGTGATAAATTGGTACCAAGTAGGCAAGTCATCAAGAGTGATCTTTCCTCTGTGTCCTTACACGGGTGAGGTTTGCCTGAGCAAAATGACATCTCCTTAGTGAATGTGTTTACTAAAATTTCTGTCATGGGGCAGCCTGGTGGAAAAGAGGAGAGGACAAAAGGTTGAAGGGGGGAAACCCCCTAAACAGATTTATAACTTGAAACACTTCCACATGACAATTTCAAAATTTAAGGGACAGGGACTTTGGGAGAATTTTAATGGAATGTTTTAACTATTTTTAACAACACCTGAAATTAAACCTCACATCTTCCACCTCCCAAAAATGGAAAATCCAAGATCTCACACAAAACACCCCCAAATTAGATTACTCTATTTTTTTCACATTTGGCTTTTCAAATTAAGCTTTGAGGTATACTTTTATAGAAATCCCCAAATTTTAAGATTTAAAATGTAGGGTTTCTATTTATAATACCTCTCAGAGCTTGAAGATTGGCCTTAAAAATAATGCCAGATGTCATCCCCCAATCTCTGCCGAACAGTAGCAAAATTCCAGGGGGTTCCAGGCACTCACCCAGGGTTGTGTTTCTGCAGGGAAATTGAGGTACAGCTGAGATGAGTGTCTTTAATAAATATGGCTCATTCTACACACCTATAGCCTTCAATGCAAGTGGTGCATTACACCCCAAGAGTGTCTCTTGTTGTTGTTGTTGTTGTTGTTGTTTAGTCATTTAATCATGTCCGACTCTTCGTGACCACATGGACCAGAGTACGCCAGGCACTCCTGTATTCCACTGCCTCCTGCAGTTTGGTCAAACTCATGCTGGTAGCTTCGAGAACACTGTCCAACCATCTCGTCCTCTGTCGTCCCCTTCTCCTTCTGCCCTCCATCTTTCCCAACATCAGGGTCTTTTCCAGGGAGTCTTCTCTTCTCATGACGTGGCCAAAGTCTTGGAGCCTCAGCTTCAGGATCTCTCCTTCCAGTGAGCACTCAGGGCTGATTTCCTTCAGAATGGAGAGGGTTGATCTTCTTGCAGTCCATGGGACTCTCAAGAGTCTCCTCCAGCACCATAATTCAAAAGCATCAATTCTTTGGCGATCAGCCTTCTTTATGGTCCAGCTCTCACTTCCATACATCACTAGTGTCTCTCATTGCTTGGGTCCAAAACATCAGGCAGTCATTGTGGGATGTAATCCATTGGTGCAGTCAAATACAACATTCCTGATTTCCCTAGAGTGGGCACAGGCAGGGGGACATCCAGTCTGAGTAACTTCCTTTTCCACTGATCTGGAGCATCCTCCCCCTGCATGGGACCTGGGAGATGGACATGGCTCTGGCTGACTCCATGAAAGAGCCGATTCACACAGCCATTTTCCTCTCTCTTGCTCTCTCTCTTGCTCTCATCTCTTTCTTGTTGCCATGCTGCTCTTCTGCAGCCATTTTGTTCTCTCAATGTAATATTGCTGTCTGCTGGCTCTCAGCCAGCAGCACATGAGCTCAATCGCCATATGCATAGCTGTCAATGTTTCCCTTTTTTAAAGGGAAATTCCCTTATTCCGAATAGGATTCCTTGCAAGAAAAGGGGAAAGTTGACAGCTATGCATCATGAGATGAACTCACAGATTGTTATGTAACTACCAAGTAGAGCCTGCCTTTCACGGATCAAATCGTGAACTGAAATGTGAATAAACTTCTTGTTACTTTTGAGGAAAGACTCTTGTCTCTTTATTCTTTTAAGAGGGATAAAAAGGCCCACCAGGAATAAACCATCTGGGCAAGCCAGATTGGATCACTTAACTAAAGAGATTCAAACAAATCTTCAGACTAGCTTCCTGCTGTATTGAGGGGAATCTACTCTGCTACATCAGTCCAGTCACTAGCATGAGTGGAGGAAGGAGAATACTTATGCAATATATCATTTCCTGGGACGCGGGTGGCGCTGCAGGCTTGCCAATCAGAAGGTCGGCGGTTCAAATCCCTGCAACAGAGTGAGCTCCCGTTGCTCGGTCCCTGCTCCTGCCAACCTAGCAGTTCGAATGCACATCAAAGTGCAAGTAGATAAATAGGTACTGCTCCGGCGGGAAGATAAACGGCGTTTCCATGCGCTGCTCTGGTTCACCAGAAGCGGCTTAGTCATGCTGGCCACATGAGCCAGAAGCTGTACGCCGGCTCCCTCGGCCAGTAAAGTGAGATGAGCGCAGCAACCCCAGAGTCGTTCGTGATTGGACCTAACGGTCATGGGTACCTTTACCTTTACTTTATACCATTTCCTACTATCCTTAACATTTTCACAGTCATAACCCCCAATCTCTCTGTGCAGTCTTGTCCAGCCAGTGCCACATGGACTTCTTCATACTTCCTCCTTCTTGTTCCCAGAACACCTTGCAAAAGAACCCTTTGTGTAAAAGGCCCACCTTTTTTCTGTGTGACATCACGCCCATGTTGCCCTGGCAACCTCCCCCTCGGTTACCTGTAAGGTCTTTTGTCTTGCAGATGGATTAATGGCCCAGCCATCATCTACCTCTGCCCCTCTGTCTTTCAGAAAAACACACTCAGCCTGTCAGATCTGATTAAATCCCAGCACCCAAGAATCTAGAGGGGGAAATCTGGTACCCAGGGATCTGGGGGATCCCTGTTCCCTCACTGGCTCATAACAATAATCGTCAACTTGTAGATGCAATAGTTTCTTGCTTTCTCCCATTTAAACCTGGCACCAAAGAGCACCCATAGTTGAAAACTTGAAAAACTAATTAAATCAGAGGAATATACATTTTAATTGCTGCAAGCCACTCCAAGCTACGGGGAAATTACTTATGAAGCAGAAGAATGTGGGAACTATTTCACTCACACAAAAGGATGAAAATAATACCACCTCCATAGGAACATCACAGTGTAGTTATTTCAGTTCCAACCACATCACACGAGTGGTTGATCTACAAAAAGCAACGCTGACGTCAGGCGTGTCATCTCAGGTCTCCAAATCTGATTCTCATCTTGTTTACAGAAGAGGCATCTTTGATGAATATAGGCAGTGCTTTTTTTTTCCTTTTAAAAAAAATGTTTAGGGGTACTCTCATTTTGACTCAAGAAAATCACCACTTTATAGTTCAAATTGGGGAAAATAAATACAGTAAATGGACAAAAGTACAAAGGTTCATAACATGTTTAGGGGTATGTGTACCCCTGCATTCTCCCCCCTCCAAAAAGCACTGAATATAGGAGAATATTAAGCATGGGATCAGCATCAGAGTCTATCATTGGTATTAGTAGTATTATTTATCCTATTTATAATATCATGCTTTGCTCCCAAGCTGGGACCCAAGTCTGCTTGCAACGTTTAAAAGCAACTCTATAAAATATAAAGTTATGAAAACCAAGTAGTTAAAAATAATAATTAAAACACATTTAGAGCCAGCAGTTAAGTTACATTTTGCGCCTTCAGCAACCCAGTGAGGTGGAGACGCTCCTTCAGGTATACAGGGCTGAGGCCACTTAGTGTTTTAAAGGTCAGCACCAACACTTTGAACTGTGCTTGGAAATGTCCCAGCAGCCTCTGTAGATCTGTTAGGACCAGTGTAATATGGTCCTGGCAGCTGCTCCCAGTCACCAGTCTAGCTGCCGCATTCTGCATCCTTGCTGTTAGTCCCAAGAGAAAATACTGGGCTACATAGACCAATACAGACCCTTCAATTGTCCCTATTTTCCAGGGACAGTCCCAGATTTACAAAAGCTGTCCTGGTTTCTGATTTGATCCTGGAATGTCCCACTTTTCCTTAGGATGTCCCTACTTTCATCAGAGAAATGCTGGAGGGTACAGTAGGACGTCCCTAAGTACATCAGAGAAATTTGGGAAGGTATAGAGTTATTTGACCCCCAAGCCAGCTGAAGGCAGCCCTGTATAGGGAAGTTTTTTAAAAATAAAATGTTTAATGTTTTATTATGTTTTCATATATGTTGGAAGCTGCCGAATGTGGCTGGGGCAACCCAGTCAGATTGGTGGGGTATAAATAGTAAAATTAATTAGTGTTAGGGAATAAAGGTAAAGGTACCCCTGCCCGTACGGGCCAGTCGTGACCGACTCTAGGGTTGCGTGCTCATCTCACTCAAGAAGCCGGGAGCCGGCGCTGTCTGAAGACACTTCCAGGTCACATGGCCAGCGTGACAAAGCTGCAACTGGCAAGCCAGCACCAGTGCTGCACACAGAAACGGCGTTTACCTTCCCGCTATACAGCGGTACCTATTTATCTACTTGCGCTTAAGGGTGCTTTCGAACTGCTAGGTGGGCAGGAGCTGGGACCGAACGACGGGAGCTCACCCCGCCGCGGGGATTCGAACCGCTGACCTTACGATCAGCAAGTCCTAGGCACTGAGGTTTTACCCACAGCGCCACCCGCGTCCCTGTGTTAGGGAATAGGATGTCCCTATTTTCATTGGATAAATGTGGGAGGGTATGGCAATGGTGTGTCTGAGACTGTGGCTGCTTCCTGTTGCTGCAAGTTTGAGAGTTTGTCAGGAGAGAGTTAACAGAAAGAGGTGCTTTCTGAAGAGTGGCAAAGGTGCCAAAGCATATTATGCTGGTGAAATTACAGATAAATGACAACTGCGGATGCCCCCTTCGGAAATGCTGTTTGGCAAGGGACTGTCCCAGCCACTCCAAACCCTGAAGCGGAATTGCCCACAGCTCCTTCTCAATCCCCACCCCAGCAAAGGAAAGTGGAATTATTGAATTGTAGAACCATAACGATGTTGACATCTATGCTTCAGATCAAATGACAGGAAGCAGAGAGTGTGGTAGGCACATTTCTCTGCTCTGAGAGCACAAAGCTCAGAAGTCACACACAACACAGGAAGGAGGGTTCAAAGTCTTTCCGCTGAAATGCAACTGCATTACTTGAAACCTTTTAGCCACCCAAATAGCCTGGGAGGAACCTGTCACACCCACACTTTCATTTTCCAAAAACCAGCGAGCTCTTCTTGGTCAAAGAAGCTGATTTTCCACTGCTTAGATGTATCAGGCCTTTGCACCGACACATCACTCAGCTTACGTTATTATCAGAGTGCTCTGGGGGGAATATTACCGGGTCAGTAGGAAATTGCATTTTGAATATAACGTTAGCCTTTTTCTTTCCGTTTCTTTCTTTTTTTAAACACATCGCTTTCTAGAGGTCACAGAAAGTTCTCTTGTTTGGAAGCAGGGGGACTGTTTTCCCCTCAGGAAAAACAATTCTGCTGAAGTCATTGAGTCTTTCCAATCTCCCCACCACCACCCCCCATTTCACTGAGGTGTGTACTGGCTCTGTAAAGGGGATAATGAAGTGAATTGGGGTGAATTGGGAGTCCCCCTCAAACTGAAGTGCCATGTCAATCTCTCCCCCACCCCCAGGTCAGATCAGGGTCCCCACAAAGTGTCCCGTTGCTCTTTCTGTCCTTTTGTGCGTTGTTTAGCTCTTTGTTTAACTATATAATATATTTCTCTAGGTCTCTAGACTTTGAGATTGTCCATAACATTACCCAGAGATCACAGAAGCTCTTGATTGTTTTTTAATTAAAGCACAACACAAGAAAATAAAAAAAAACAGGTTAAAAGCTTTATTGTTAAAGCCTACATTGCTCTGCTGTAAGGACCTCAACACAAATCAATAACAATCTAGATCTCTTCAGAACTCCACAGGCAGCATTCTAGATAGCCGGACATTGTGAGGCCTGCTGGAATCCAGAAAAAGCACTTACACTGCCTCACCTGCAGATGAAAAGGAGAAATGGAGCTGAGTGTCATCAGCATACTGCTGACAACGTACTCCAAACCTTCGAATAACCCCACCCAGCGGTTTCATGTAGATTTTAAACAACATGGGGGATAGGATTGAGCCCTGTGGAACCACACACTGAAGGTCCCACAGGAATGAAAAGCATTCCCCAAGAAACAACAAAAATATTGCAAAAGAAAACCTAGAGCTTACAGAACAAAACCAACTTCAGATATGAAACCAGCATGTTGAAATTAGGTTAGAACAACTGCAGGTGTCAATGCAACAAAAATTTTGTTCCCCGGTGCCATCTAAGTAGGACTGGAACCACTGCGAAGTGGTGCTATCCACCCCTAGTTCAGACAGTCGCTCCAGAAGGATACCATGGTCAGTGGTATCGAAAGCCACTGAGAGATTGAGAAGAATTAACAAGGACATGCTTCCCTTGTCTCTCTCTTAACAGAGGCCATCATCCAGGCAGTGGCAGAGCTAGCTGCTTGGGCACCTGGAGCGGCACACATGCCGTGCACCAAGGGAGTGGGGTGAGCCGCCCAGGGAGGCAATGGGTGCGGCAATCGGCGCCCATGGTGGCGGTCAGTGTTCCGCCCAAGGGGGATTTTATCACCCCCCCCCTCAGGAATGGCACCTGGGGTGAGCTGTCCCCACCGTCCCCTTCCTATGCCCCTGCACAGAGGGCAAACAAAGCAGTTTCTGTGTCAAAACCAGGCATAAATCCCAACTGAAATTGATCCAGAAAATCAGTTTCTTCCGAAAGTGCCTGGATCTGGTTAAAGGGCTTGGGCAATAGTAAATGTGACAGCTGTATTGGACTAGAGCAGGGGTCAGCAAACTTATGCGCAGCAGGCCAGAGGGCAGGGGAGCGCATGCCCATACGCATGCACACACACTATTTCCAGTGCACTTCCTGGTCGGAGGAGCACCTGAAATAGCTTGTGTGTATGTGCAGAGGCCTCCTCCAACATGGATGTGCACCAGAAATAATGCTTGCGCATGTGCACAAGCTATTTCTGGTGCTCCTCCGACCCAGAAGTGTGCAGCCGCACAGCGCAGCACCGGTAAGAGCGGACAGCGGCAGCGGGCGGCGAGGGTCACTGTGGGCTGAATAAATGAGTCCCTCGGGTCTTATCCAGCCCATGGGCTGGGGACCCCTGTACTAGAGCAATGCATGTTGAATGGGTAGGGTACATCCTAGTCCCTACATAGTAAGTCCAGTATGTGCAAGTCTCTTGGGAGTGGACATTAATAAATGTTGAGTCATTAAGTCTACAGCAGATCAACTAGGGGTGGCGCCCCGATGTCTTCCAGAGAAGGGCATGGTGTGTGTTTTTTCTTCCTCTCAGCTGTTTCCCTGCTTTCACTCTCATGGTGAAAGCATGCATGTCTAAAGGCATAAAGAGGTTTCTGTGGGTTATTTCGTCGTTGTTGTTGCAAAGGAAGTGAAACGACTTAAGGGAAAGATGAGATGCTTTCTCTAGAAATTAGAGCAAGACCTTGCTTGAAGAGATAACACTGATCGCCATCAGGACTGAAGGATGCAGTCACCACAGCAAACGCTCCCTGGCAAGCTTGTCTGCAGAGTTATTACAAAGCGCAATTATTTCACACCTACTGAAATCTACAGGACATCATGGTTTAACTTACATGATTGCAGGATAAGGTGATGAGTATCTGCCATTTAAGGGACGCAGGTGGCGCTGTGGGTTAAAGCCTCAGCGCCTAGGACTTGCCGATCGAAAGGTCGGCGGTTCGAATCCCTGCTGCGGGGTGCACTCCCGTTGCTCGGTCCCAGCGCCTGCCAACCTAGCAGTTCGAAAGCACCCTCGGGTGCAAGTAGATAAATAGGGACCGCTTACCAGCGGGAAGGTAAACGGCGTTTCCGTGTGCGGCTCTGGCTCGCCAGAGCAGCGATGTCACGCTGGCCACGTGACCCGGAAGTGTCTCCGGACAGTGCTGGCCCCTGGCCTCTTAAGTGAGATGGGCGCACAACCCCAGAGTCTGTCAAGACTGGCCCGTACGGGCAGGGGTACCTTTACCTTTACCTTTATCTGCCATTTAAAAAGGAAGGGTGCTACACTGGCTAGGAAACAAGTATTTACTATTTCCTTATGATAGGTATTTACTGTTTCCTTCCTTCCCTAGTTTAGTAATAGCCTGGTTTGCACATAACACAAAGCCATGGTTTATTAATCTACAATCTTATTCAACTATTGCTTAGAGTTTTGTGCGACTCCTGCCCAATGGGCTGACTATGATTTGTTTGCCACCAACAAATCACAACATGCAGCTATCAAGCTATGCTGGCTTATGAAATTTGATCTGTTTTAACTATAGTTTGGCATTATAGGAAAATTCAGAACACTCCCACAATTTGTTTGGTCTCCCCATCACAGGTGTTCACCAAACTACAAGGCAAGAGCAGCTGGGAAACTGACTAAGCTTTGGAGAAACAAGCCATAGGTTGTTTGGTGGAGAAACTCCTGGTTTGTTTAACAAACCATGGGTTAGTATTAAATGTGTACCTGACTGATATTTGCTCATGTGTTTGTTGTGTCATATCACTCAGTTCAGACCCATGGCTCAAGTTGGGTAACAAGATGTCAACTATTTTATCCCTACACACACACACACACACACACACACACACACACACAAAGCCTCAACCTGGTCACTAATAGCTAGTTTGAGCAACAACAAATATGTTTATTACTTCCAGAAGATGCTTGGGCTTTGGTGAGTGTCTGGAAGGGAAGAGAATTCCAAAGATAAGGAGCAGCCATTAGAACAGGTCTCTAGACATCTTTGTGGTCCTGTTTGCAAATAGATAGCATGCTTAGGAAAACATTATTCAACTGTCTTTAAAAGTCAAAGAAATATAAGGGAAAGAACTGGTTTCCTATATGACCACAGCTCCAGAATTCTGGGCACAAAATACTGCAGATCATAAACCTTACAAAAAGTCAACAAATGGGATGGAAAAGTATGAGGTTATGGCAAAACTGATATATTTTGCAAGATCTCATGAAAGTGGACAACTTTTTGGCAAGATGGCAGAAATGTATTGATTATACTCACAGATACGGTTTAGAAGCAATTAAAACCTTTGGGTTTACAACGTTGTAATACATTGGGAAGTAGGATTATGGGAAACAATACATAATAATAATTATGAGACGTTTGGTGGTCAATTGCCTTTTCCAACAGAAGCTACTTGTCTACCATCATGCCTGGTTTGTCTTTCAGCACAAGGAGTGTCAGCTTGGCACCATGAACCTGGGTGCCCAGGGCTGTGGGTGCCATGCAGTGTGCATGGCCCTGGCCCTGAAATTTGTGGGTGCCCAGCCCCTTCGTGGGGAATCCCAGGGCCCCAGGGAATTGGCAACTATGTTCAGCACTGAATCAGATTTCAATATCTGACTTTATTTGCTCATAGTTTTTGGAACTTTTGAAAGAACAAAAAAATGCTAATTGCTGTATTTGCATTGTTCCTTTTCTATCTTTCCACCACCTGCCCCCTCCCATTCCCTGGCTTTGATTGCTGCATCTGTATTCAGCCCTGTTGCTTTTGGAGACCGTCAAGTGGCTATTTCCTGGATTGTTCCAGAGAAAGAAGGGGGGAATGATCTGCACCCCACACTTTTCACACGCATTTTCTGCTTCCCACACAAGGCTGAGAAAAAAGAAACCTCCTGGATTGGAGATTGTGCGGCTAGCCGGCCGTGCCAAGCCATATTTGATCTCCTTCGTTCTGTTTGTTCATCTTTTATTTGACGGATATGTTATATGAAACGCAAATAATCTGCAAAAGCCAACAGTGTGCCAACAGGAAGTGAGTTTGTCCAGCGGGCAACAAAGACTTTTGGCCACAAGCCAGAGAAACAGTGCCACACCTGAGTCCTATTGAAGAATCCGGTATTTGATCTCTCCGAGATCCTTTCAGCCTGTGACACACGATGAGGTGGTTGGATTCTGGATTGAACCATTCCAGACTGACCATGCGAGGTCATATTTTCAAACGCTATTCTTCATAAATTGACCCCCAGGTTGCAGAAAGGAGCACATCAGAGGGCTATGTTTAAACTTCTACCTGAAATGCTATGGAGTGGTGGGTGGCGCTGTCGGTTAAACCACAGAGCCTAGGGCTTGCTGATCAGAAGGTCGGCGGTTTGAGTCCCTGCAATGGGGTGAGCTCCCGTTACTCGGTCCCTACTCCTGCCAACCTAGCAGTTCAAAAGCATGTCAAAGTACAAGTAGATAAAGCCACTCCCGAACTAAGGAGGGGGGTTGCGGGCTCACGCCCCCATCCACATTCTCGGCTGGTGCCAGCCCCGCGGGATTTAGGGTTTCCCATTAGTATGCACCTTATACAGCGCCGGCCAATCGGCGGGCAGAAGGGGCAGGCCTACCTAAGGGCACTTAAGGTCAGGGCAGCCCTGGCTCGCCCCTTTTCCTTCTTCGCAGCAGCCGCAGTTTCCCACCCACCCGCCCTTTAGGTGTGCTTTCGGACTTTGCTATGGGCTTCGGCTGGTCGCCGCAAGGGGCCTGGTAGGAGTTTTTCCATTTGGCTAATTGGCTGAATTTTGAAACTACTTGGTTTTTTCGCCTACCTCATAGCAAAACATCACAACTCATTGGTTTTGGTGGTTAGGCATTGGCAGGGGTATTGTTATGCAAATGAGATCAGGGGGGAGGAGCGCCATCACCTCCCCCAATTCTTGAAGGGTAGTTTGTTAAAGGACTCTGAGGGGCGTCGCCTCGTCCGAAACTTACGGAGGCTAGGGCCTAAAGTGCCCCCCCCCGAGCGGTAACCCCTTGGGGAGCGCCTAGGGATGTGCATCTCGGGGGCTCCCCCTGTTGGTGCTTAACCCTTCCCGGTTAGACCGGATAGTCTGTTAGGGCCAATGCCTAAGGCCAATACCGCTCTTACCTGTAATCAATAAAGTTGTGGCCATTTTCGCCCATTAACCTAAATACTGGGGTCCGGTGCCTTTATTTACTCCATCTGGGGAGGGGGCGGGAATTGCCATGCAAATAGGTATTGCTCCGGCGGGAAGTTAAATGGCATTTCTGTGCACCGCTCTGGTTCACCAGAAGCAGCTTAGTCATGCTGGCCACATGACCCGGAAGCTGTATGCTGGCTCCCTCGGCCAATAAAGCGAGATGAGCGCCGCAACCCCAGAGTCGTCCGCGACTGGACCTAATGGTCAGGGGTCCCTTTACCTGAAATGCTATGGAGTGGAGGTGGGGTTTAAAGTTCTTTAAAGTTGTGAAGTACTGAAAAGGCACACAGCTTGCCTCCGCTAACTGCAATCTAGAGTAGTATAATCCGAAAATACACCCTCTTGGTTTTCCCCAGATGTTGTTGGACTACAACTCCCATCATCCCTGAGCTCTGACCTTGCTAGCTAGGGGTGATGGGAGTTGTAGTTCAACAACATCTGGGGACCCACAGGTTGAGAAAGGCTGATGTAGAAGGTCTCGGATTCAATCTTTCCACACTTGGGTGGGGAAAGATTTTTGCCTGAGACTTTGGAGAGCCACTGCGAGTCAGCCAATGTAGACCAGGGGTGGGTGGTCCTCCAGAGATTCTTGGACTCCAGCTTCCATCATCCTTGACCACTGGCTATGTTGACTAAGACTGATGGGAGCTGGAGTTTAGCAACCCTGAGAGAACCATAAGCTCCCCACCGTGGTTCAGACAATACCAAGCTACTGTAGGTGGGCCAATGCTCTGACTCAGAGCACTTCCACTGTGTCGCTATTTGGGTGTAGGATTCAGCCGTATAGCAGCAAACTCAGGTTGCACAATTAAAGCTGACTTGAAGCTCTTGCCCAAGAAATCCACTTCCTCTTCAGAACTGGATCTCTTGTGGTAAGTAGAGCAATGGGGAACTGCAGTGGAAAATGTGGGATGAAACTTGCTTTGAGGCATCTAGCTTCCCCACAAACAAATCAGAGTGACGGCGGATAGCTACTGTCATCTAATCTCCTTGCAAACAAACCAGCCTCTTCTGCTCTTTATGTTGCACTGGGATAAGAGAAACCCAGTTTAGTTGACAAGCTACAACCCTGAGCCAATCTGGATGTCAGTCTAATGCAAAATTTCGTGAAGAGTGAACATAAGGGCAACCCGGTTTGATTCAAGCAAATGTCCACCTAGACAAGCATCCAGCCAACAACACTAGCCAACCAGATGTCTTCAGGATGCCCACAGGACATGAAAGCATTAGCCTTCTTGGTGGCTGACCCTCTCCCACAGCTGGTATGAGGTCTTTGCACAAGAAGGATGAATATGTCCATTGTAAGCCATAGCCATTGGTAGAATTACTCTCTGTGGGTTTGCCTACTCTCCATTTAAAGCCAGCTTGCAGATCTAAGTTATTGTGTGCACATGGAATTCGCCAATCTCAAAATGGCAAGTTTGGGTCTTTGAAATGAACAAGTATAACTCATTCACCTCCCTCCTTTGTTCAGTCAGGAGGACCTGCTTTCAGAGCTTACAAAAAAAATGATGGTTTGCAGAAAGAGAACCAAGTTAGTCAACCCTTTCATGTGTTAGCCAGTTTCTTAAATTTGGACAGCTATTTCTCAATGTGAGCCAACGCGAGCTAATGTGGTCAGAGCTGCATCTGACTACTTCACAAGCGCTATTTGGGGGGTTCAGAAGAATGATATTATTCCTAATTTATGAATTTCCTTTTACATATGTCTCCAGGCAATTCATAGACATAACATAAAAAGAGCTTTAAATTTTTAAAAACAGTTCCAACCCGTCCCCTAAATATAGTTTGGAAAATAATGCAAAACGAAGACCTAAGGCAAACAGATGCTCCACCTCCAGCTCCCACCTGTTGGGACGAAAGCTCTAAAGAGGGATCCTAAGTTGCAGCTTATTTATTTTTGTGTGTTTATTATGACTTTTATATCCATCTTCTCACTAAAGAGCTCTTTCTGCTCGTCTCTGCTTTATTGGGTTTGCTGTTGTTTAGAATTCCTTCTCCAATCTGAAACTCTGATTGTTGAAGAAACTCTGATTGCCCGATCACAGAGAGGATTCTAAGTGGGTTCAATGGATTCTATTATGAATCTTTTTTTGAGGCCTTCACACTCAACATGCGAAGGGCTGAAGTCAGAGGAAGATTTAGGGAAGAGCAACTGGTTCTCCAGCACTGGTTGCCAAGTCAAGAAGTCGCCACAGGGGGCGTCACAACAATGACTTAGAATGGAAGTGGGGGCACCAAATGTTGGTGTCACTGCTGAAATTCGAAGCCCACAGTCTGCCACTGTTGAAGGGGAGAAGCAGGTTCATTGTGGACAAGGACATTAGAGGCAGGGACAGTGCATGAGCCCACAACCCACTGGCTGTTAACTATTCATGCTTCAATAGCACTATCACTAATATTGGAATCACCATGAATGATCTTTCACCCCTTTGTATGTTCTCTTTTGGTGAGTCACCAACCATGTGTCACGAATGAACGGTTAACATGCCATAAGAAACAGATTAGATAGTCAGACAGACTGAAAGACAGACTGATAGAGTAACCGCAGGAAGCTTTGAGGTTTAATTTTGATTGCATTTTTAAACACGGTGTGGATTTATCCACATTTTACGTCTGTGCTAATAGGCATTTTACTATGTTTTCATTGGCCTCTGCTGCAAGCAATAAATATTTATTGGAAACTGGGGAAGGGTGCCTGTAAATTTGAAGTGTTCATGCCAAAAATGAGAGGCTGCCCCAAGCTTCTCTTCATGATTCTCTAGAAGAAGAAGAAATATCCATCTCTCTAGGACTTCCAATAAAACTGATTTAAGAAGCTCACTTGGCTAGCAGGTGAATACTTAGTTACATATTACTCTATAGCTGCAGTAAACACTAGAAGACAGCAGGGTAAGTTAGGAAATGCAGGTAGAACTGGTATTTGGCTTGCTTGTATTTAGCAATAGGTCGGCAGTTCGAATCCCCACAACGGGGTGAGCTCCCATTGCTCGGTCCCTGCTCCTGCCAACCTATCAATTCGAAAGCACATCAAAATGCAAGTAGATAAATAGGTACCACTCCAGCGGGAAGGTAAACAGCATTTCCGTGTGCTGCTCTGGTTCACAGGAAGCAGCTTAGTCATGCTGGCCACATGACCCAGAAGCTGTACGCCAGCTCCCTTGGCCAATAAAGCGAGATGAACGCCGCAACCCCAGAGTCGGCCACGACTGGACCTAATGGTCAGGGGTCCCTTTACTTTTACTTAAGCTTACCTAACCCAAGTACGTTGAAGAAGATTTCCAAACCATTCTGGACATCCATCATCTTTATAATGCATAGGAGCATTTTGAGAGGGATTTTCGGGTGTGTGTGTGTTCATTGGAATACATGTTTTCTAGGCCAAAAATTATTTCCATCTCCCACTATGCAACCATACAATAAAATGCAGGCATCCCACATTACGCAGGGTAGTTAGACTAGGTGGCCTCCAAGTTCCATCTAGAATCCTTTGTCTCTAGGAAATTCCGGTCTATGCATCTTTGCTTCAAGATCCAAAGACCACCATTTCACAGCATGCAACTGGGGTGTGCCCAGAGAGGTGGATGCAATTGTCAAGCCAAACCACCCTTTCCTCTTTTTTTCCAGCAAAGCCACATCCGAGACCTGCCAAGATCCATGTCATCACTTGTCTCGGACAACTTGTGCTGAATGCAGGGTTACAAAACAGGAAAAGGAAACCTAAAACCAGGGCCTGGAAGGGTCAGTGATCTTTGAAAAAGCCAAGTCAGCTAAACCAGGATGGTATAGAAGTGAAAGTCAGCTGAGCAGCCGGAATCCGCATTGTGAAGCAAGAAAGCTGTTCCTCTTCTGATGTCATTGGAGAACCAGAATAGAAGTGTCATTGTTCTATGGAAGAAGAGAGGCCAGAGTAGAGATGGTGGAGACATTTGATTTGGTTCGCGTTTAGAACTAAATCTACCCAATTTGTGTTTTCAAAAACCTTTTCCTAAACCAAAACGTCGCCAACCTTCCCAAATTTACGCTTCTCCAAACTTTGCAGTGCATCTCTCTAGTCAAGTAATTTGGGCAAAAACGAATACATTCTATTAAAGTGTACATTAAAAAAAGTGTGCATCAGTGAAAATAATATTTTAAAAATGCATTACATTGGGGGATAAATATTAGGCAAAAAGTGATTTGCAAAAATGAGTATATTAGGCAAAAATGTGTACGTTAGGGAAATATTGCATTAACATGCTGATGAGGACTTTTGAGGCAGGGAATTGCAGACTGATGTGGGCCTGCACAGAACTGAATTTAAGGCTGGAAGAATAAGAAACAAAGAAATTAAATTAGGCAGATTCATCTGCCCCTATATGGGGGAGAAATAGCACCATCTTGTCTTTTGCCTCAGGCATCAAAATGTCTTGGGACGGCCCTGATAAAGCTGCAGCAAAATTGTGGTTCTCTTGGGACCATCAATGGACGCAGCACCAGGGCAGAACCAATCCCCAGGAAGAATCAGTCCCAGGCTGAAGTCTGAGCCAGAAAGTCTGTCTGAAGAGGGAGGGTCTGGAATGAGAGATTGCAAACAGACAAGTGGTTATAACAGGGCAGCTGACAGAAAGCGGAGATTTGTTGCTGATTATATCTGTGAAGGCATGGTTGACATTTCCTTTTGTTCACAGGAGAGCATCTTAGGTAATAGCCGGGACAGCTCACTCAGACATGGCATGAAATGGTCCCTGGTGTGTCCTATATAACACCAGCAAAATTCTCATTGTTGTGACTAGCGGGAATTGTGTAGAGGGATTTCGTGAGAGTCTGTGCACTTTGCACCCAAGAGACACTTTAAACACCCCCTGCAGGATCGGCGTCAGTGTTTCTACTCAGAAATGGTTCTCACTGTACTAAATCTGTATCCGGCTTGTACCACTTAAGACTACAGCGGGGCTCTCTTTACCCCATATACAGTGGTACCTCGGGTTAAGTACTTAATTCGTTCTGGAGGTCCATTCTTAACTTGAAACTGTTCTTAACACAATACCAATTTATACAAGAATGTACGGGAATGTTGTAGATTGCTCTCTCTTTTTTGCGTATTTTCACTTTTATATGCATCTTTGTTGCTGTTGTTTTCCTCCCTCTCACTTTTCCTTCTTTTTTTCTGTATCACTTTATTTCTTTTAACTGAAATCACCTGAATAAAATATAAATATTAAAAATCACACGGCATGACGGGGGCCTGTTGCACCCTCCCACGGCTGTGATGAGCCCCGACAAACCTTGGTGAGCCATGTGATGTCAGATGCATGCCGCATTGGGTCACCCAGCCAGCCACCCAAGGCCTCCTCCCCCCGAGATGGCGCCTATGTGCCACATAATTCTCATTTTGCAGCCATACTTTGGAGTGCCCTGCCTGTTGACACCAGCAGGTGCCTGTGCTGTAATCTCTTGTTTCTCCAACTTTGGACTTCTCCAGGTGACCTATGTATTCAGCATTTCTTGCACAAAGTTTATGCAATACTTAGACCATGTCCAGCCTGTATTTACCATTCATTTGGATTTGTTTGTGGGTTGGTTATATGACAATGAGCCTTGGACTGTGTGCGGAGGGGGTGGGGAGGGAGAAATTTGTTTCTCTGTGCATTTAAAGAAAAACCTACGCAATGCACACTTTCCAATGTACATCTGAAATGCAGCCATGATTGAATATTCACATTCATGCGAATTTTGTAACGCAGTTCTCCATTCAAGCGATGCATACAGAAATGCATGTGCAAGGGTCACGTGTGCATCTAAATGCACATCATAGTGAAAAATGATGTGCAAAAGAGCATTACATCAAGGTGGATTTGCTTTGCACAGGGAAGAATTGACTACAAAAATGTGTGCATTGGAAGAAATTCACACTAAAATGTTGATAAATTTTCATGAGTTCTCTTCTTTTTTAAGTAACAAACTGATACGGAAAAGTGGAGAAAAGATGAACATTTGGAAAATATGAACCTGAAATTGTGTTTGTCCCGTTGGTGCAATTTTCTGCCATCCCTCCTAGGCACAGGCTCCCTCTAGGCCATGCATAATTTGCCCTGTGACTCACCTTGCTCTGGCATTTATATATCAGAATATATGTTTCTATTTAAAACAATGACTCGGAAAGGGCAAAATGCTAAATGTCACCATTTTTCTTTTTTTCTTCTCCTTTTTTTTTCTTTCAACGAGGAAGAAAATTCATTGAGAAAACTCCTTAGTAGCTGGCAAGAGGAAGTAGTGTGTCATATCTTGTAAAGCCACAATGGCCTGCTCTTCAAAAGAAACCGCTCCCGGGCTGAAATTTCATAAAGCTTCCGAAAAAGAATTGGCTGCATGCCAAATGGTGACCATGCAGCTAAAGGAGAGCAAAGGCATGCTTCCGGTTTTCACAGAGGCGCCTGCTGGTGGCCTTTGTTTCTCCCTGAATTCAGATGCAAAGAAATCAGGTTGCACTTTTCATAGAATTGTAGTGATCTCAAGCTGAAAGAGACCTTCAGAGGGCATCTCGGCCAACCCCCCTGCTCCATGAAGTATCTGCAATACAGGATGCAACTGGGAGATAACTATGCAGCCCTAAACTATGCAGTTCTAAAGGAAGGGGGTGAAAGGGGGCACATGCCCCAGGTGGCAGGTTAAAGGTAAAGGGACCCCTGTCCATTAGGTCCAGTTGTGGCCGACTCTGGGGTTGTGGCACTCATCTTGGTTTATTGACTGAGGGAGCCGGCGTACAGCTTCTGGGTCATGTGGCCAGCGTGACTAAGCCACTTCTGGTGAACCAGAGCAGCGCACGGAAATGCTGTTTACCTTCCCGTTGGAGTGGTACCTATTTATCTACTTGCACTTTGCTGTGCTTTCGAACTGATAGGTTGGCACAAGCAGGGACCGAGCAATGGGAGCTCACCCCATCACGGGGATTCGAACCGCCGACCTTCTGATCAGCAAGTCCTCGGCTCTGTGGTTTAACCCACAGCGCCACCTGTGTCCCGGTGGCAGGTTAGGGCTTGCTAAAAATTGAAATTGTTGGGGGTTTTACTTACTCTCCTACCTTAATTCTGCTTCATTGGATTTTAGTCCCCTCCCCCCCTCCGTTTTTTAAATTAATAATTCTCATAGTGTCACCAGGAGCGATATCTCAATGCTTCCTGCATGCGTTGCATCAGAAGGATATTGAGTATCACATGGCAAGACAGAATTCCAAACAAAGATCTTCTCTTCCAAGCCCTCATTCCCAGCATGTTCTCAGTGCTGTCTCAGCGACATCTACAATGGCTTGGTCACTTCCACAGGGTGGAAGATGGCAGGATCCCCAAGGGGTGTGCTCTATGGGGAGCTGGCTTCAGGCACCAGGACCATTGGCAGGCCAGCTCTGAGTTACAAAGATGTCTGAAGGCTGGAAACATCAACCCTGCAATGTGGGAATCCCTTGCGGACAACCTGGAGACAGGCCATCAAGTCATGTATCCACAGCAGTGACCAGAGGAGGAATGACCACAGGGAAGAGCTCAGAGAGAAGAAACGCCATAGTGTGTCTGTGTGATGGCCTGGGACTCGGACTCAGAACCACAGGAGTCTCAGTCTGCACCGGATCCTTTGCCTCAGGCATCACCTGAACCAAGTCTGAGGCCTGATCCTGAAGAGTCCCAGTCTGCACAGGTTCTCCTGCAACAGCTGGGCCGAGTCAGGGGCCTGAGCCTGCCCTGGCTCCAGATGCGGGGATGACCTCGTTGCCTTCAGCTGGGCCATCACTTACAGCTTACTTTGCCTCTTTTCAATGATCTTGGAGAAGCCATAGCTCAGTGACAGAAGACATGTTCTACATGCAAAAGCCCCTGGGATCTATCTCTGGTATCTGTAGTTAAAGGGATCAAATGATGGGGCAGAGTACTGTCTGAGATTCTGGAGATCCATTGGCAGTTAGAATAGGAGACAATACTAGGCTACATGGGGAAACGGTCTGACCTAGTATAAAAGTATCCCAACAGCAGAGAAAATGCTGCCAGCGAAGTGGATATATGCTTCCTTATTCTTATTTCAATTTTAGTACACATTTAGACACAGTTTTGCCAAATGAGAGCCCAAACCAGATTATTTGTAGAAGATCACTGAAGATAAGCTTGCTGTTCTGTATCCCTTCATGTGCCCCTGTAATAATCAAAAGCGATCCATTTGCTCCTTGCTGCTGTAGCCATGTTGGCTATTTTTATAGCACATCATGTGATTCTCACCATCCTATCAGTGTTTATTCATGATAAACCATGAAAACAAGTCATATCCTGCCAGGTCTCATAAAGGACTCTGTGTAGCTTTAGTCATAGAGCAAAGAATCAATACAGCTCCTATAATCAAAAATGTGAATGAGAAGGAGGCCCCGATAAGAGTGGTTCTTGCTGTGACATCACTCTCCATTCATTCTGAGAGCTGTACACATGCATTAGTGCCATTGTACACATTATGAAGGATGATAAAGTGGTAGAGTTCTGGACTGTACCATTTCATTACTACAGGGGAGGTTCATATTTTTTGAATGATTTCCTATAACGAGGGCCCTGCACCCAGTAAACTAAGGCATCAGGGAAATGATTACATTAAACCTTTCTCCTTGACCCACTAGTTTATTGTGCATTGTGTCGCTTACCCATAACATAAAGTCACATCATTCATAAAATCTACAGCTCAGGTTAGGAGTTTGTTGCCCACAACATATTGAAATGAACTTTGGAAAGCAAGGATGCTTGCCTGGTGCACACCCAGATACACTTTCAGCCCCAGCTGAAGGCCATTTCAAAAGCTGGCCAGGCCTGTTGTTATTATTATAGGGTTTAGGCTTTTTAAACTGATTTACTTGGTCACCACTAGGTGATCTTGTGCTGCTTATATTTTGTGCTGGTTGTTATGACTATTATATTGTTGCATGCACTCCAATCTCCAAGCAATGAGATGTTTCTGGCGTCCTGGCATATATCTGGGATTTGGTTTCATTGGAATGAAGTTTACTGGAGAATGGTGGTATTTTCTGTGATATATTTATTCCTTCCCTCTCACACACACATACAGCATTGAGAGGGCAGGTGAGTAGCAGCACCCTGCCCTGCTGAGTACAATTAGCTAAAGACTAATTCTGGCTTATCTCAAAGAAGGAAGCTTCATATGTTGAGCTTACCATATTGGCCAACCCTTAACTGTGCCAGCACACTCCTTTGCATTGCAGCTGAGCTTATGGTCTTGAGAGTCATTTGCCTGCATGCCACCCAAACCTGAGAAGGAAGGTGAAACCTTTCACCAGCACATCTGTGTTCTTTAGGGTTTGCTTTGTTGGTCTTCTTTGGTGATCATTCGTAGCTGAGTAAGATTGTCTTCCATGAACACAGTGTTAACAATGAGTCCTTAAGTGACTGTGGAGGCCAGTTCTGGATCCACATGTCCTTCCACAGTGGAGACATTGGTTTCTGGGTAGGAGTTGATCACAGTGTGGATTTGCCAAGCGTGCCGTCCTCTTAGCACATTTCGCCCTTGCGTCCTGAGTTCGAGTGTTTTCAAAGCCCATGACACCTTTGGTAAAGGCTGTTCTCCAACTGGAGCACTCGCAGGCCAGTGTTTCCCAATTGTTGGTGTTTATACTACATTTTTTTTTTTAGATTTGCCTTGAGAGAGTCTTTAAACCTCTTTTGTTGACCACCAACATTAAGCGTTCCAATTTTAAGTTCAGAATATAGTTGCTTTGGAAGACGATCATCAGGCATCCACACAACATGACCAGTCCAACCAAGTTGATGTTGAAGAATCATTGCCTCGACACTGGTGATCTTTGCTTCTTCCAGTACACTGGCATTAGTTCGCCTGTCTTCCCAAGTGGTGTGTAAAATTTGTTGGAGGTGGTGCTAAAGAGTACACTCAACAATGGTTCCTCTTCCCTTTGCTCCCTCCACATCCCCAGAGGATTTTCGGTCAGAGATGCTACCAAGCAAGAACCCAGGGGCACCACCCATGCTGGGCCACGAGTGCCCAGGCACCCCCAAAACTTTCAGTGAGGGGGCTGGGCACACTCAATATTCCACAGCTGGGCCCTCCCCCAGCTACAGCAGGCTCCATCGGGCCTTTCAGAGGGTGCGTCGGGGCTCCTCTCAGTATGTGATGTCACATGCGCTGCGTGTGACATCATGCACGCTCGCTAGGCACCCACAACGTTGGGCGGAACCCGGCACGCCTGCAAGGACCTGTTTTTTCTTGCAGACAGAAAACTGACAGTGGAATCAAACCAGAATTCTGGGTTTCCTAAGGAATGCATCTCCATCAGACCCCCCGAGCCTTCTATTTTGAACTGCTAATAAATCTAAACTTCCCCCGGCTTCCAGGTCTTATTTCCCTGCTAACCATTCTCAAATGTTTGGGCTGGTGAGTCACCGGCTCCCTACCAGTCGGTACTTGTTGCTGCTCATTTCCACCCAGGAATGGAACTAGAAATTTATACATGCCATCTCAGTTCCTAACATCAATCATTAAGCAACTGGCAGGCACCAAAAATGTAAGAGAGAATGGGAAATGGCAGCAGGTGAACATCACCAACACCCCTGTCCGCTGTCATGCCTCTGCTATTGGGTTTTAGAGTGTCTGCAAGTGACAAACTTGAACAGAGTATATAAAGTGCATTGGAGATATAGATATATTGCTACATGCCTCAGTTGCTATGGGTTACAGCAAACATCTTTCCAGATCCCCCAGCTGGGATAAACGGTTGCCGCCCATTCTCGTTTAGACAGAAAGTGGGCAATTACTGTCTTCAGCAGATGAACTCGCTTGAGGCTGCAGTCTGGAATCCACTGAAAAAGGATGGCAGTTAAAATTTTGACTTTGCCAAGCTGACAGCGAGATCCAAAACCTTGGTATAAGTGGGGATCCTGCACATGCAGCTCCTGGGTGACCTTGGGCTAGTCACACTTTTTTGAATTCTCTCAGCCCCACTCACCTCACAGAGTGTTTGTTGTGGGGGAGGAAGGGAAAGGAGAATGTTAGCCGCTTTGAGAGTCCTTAAAGGGAGTGAAAGGCGGGATATCAAATCCAAACTACTACTACTACTACTACTACTTCTTCTTCTTCTTCTTCTTCTTCCTCTTCTTCTTCTTCTTCTTCTTCTTCTTCACCAACTCTTTGGAAAGACGTGTGGGGAAATCAATGAGCTTTGCATCTGGGTTCACAAATCACATGGCAGCTGACACAGGTTTGCCACCAGGCAAATTTGGGTGAAGGCAACTCATTTGGGGTCACTGTGTGTGTGTGTGTGTGTGTAGAACCATTGGCCCTTGAGATATTGCTGAGCTGCAATGTCCATCATCTCTGGCCACCAGTAACTTCTGGAGGGCCAAAGGTCCCCCAAACTTGTTTTTAAGAGGTGTACACATAGGACTAAAAGTATCCCGGGCACATACTTAATGTGCAAAGAAGCCCCACAGCACAACAGAGGCTTAATGTCTGCAAAGCAGATACATCCAGTTCCTGCAGGGAGGACGAAGTATGGATCATGCTCAAAAGAGAGAAGCAACTGCAGATTCCTCACACAAAAACAACCTTGGGGAAAACCCCCACATTGTCCTGGATTCCTGAATTTTAAGACAAAACCATGTCCCATTCCTTATTGGAACTTATTTCTTAGGGATGTGCTTGGGGTCTGATACTCGCCTCAGCTTATTCTACAGACAATACCATTTCTGTCAGGCTGAAGGGAACCCTTTGGCTTTTCAAAGATAATGACTTCCATTCATCAAAAAATGGTATCTAAGTGCCCTTAGGAATGGTAATGCAGAACCTTTGCCCTCTGGGTCATAAGGTTGGCTGTGGCATCCGTTCGGTGGCCGCTTTTAGAAAATGAGCGGCTGTGTGCTTGAGTGTGTTGTTTCTTTAATAGATTTACAGTAGTGAACAAAGGCCAAGCCATACATTATGCCAAGAGATCTAATATTGATCTTCCAATTTTTATTTATATACTTAGTTGTCTTTATTGAATGCAGCTTGAGGGCCCTAGTCATTTGATTGGGGAATCAGAGCAGGGGGTAGGAGTGTTGAGCCATTTCCTTAGGTGCTGTTTTCCTGATCTAAATTGCCCCCATCTCAAACTGCTGTTTCTTCAGGGCATGTGGGGTGAGATACTTAGAGAATCACAGAATTGTACTGTCATCTAGTCCAACCCTCTGCAATACAGGGATCTTAGCTAAAGCATCCATGAAAGATGGCCATCCAACTTCTGCTTAAAAACCTTCAAGGAAAAAGAGTCTACCACCTCCCGAGGAAGTCCATTCCATTGTCCCTTACTACTTCTTTTCCTATATCGGGCTGCAGCTCCCTCCTTGCAACATTTGTTCTGTTATCACCAGGTTGGGCACTGCTTTCCTTTTGGGTGAAGACAGAGGCAAAGTAGGTGTTGAGCTGTTCCACCTTCTCTCTGTCATCCAATAGCATTTCTTTGTCTTCTCCAGAGGACATACCACTTGCTTGTTCTTCTTCTTGCTTTGAACATAACCAAACAATACCTTTTTATTAATTGTAGCCTCTCTTGCAAGCCCAAGCTCGTTTATCCCATACAGACCAAAGAGAGGAGATGGGTAGATGGTTAGCATATGTTCTAGTTTGTTGTAGCCAGCCAATACAGTTGTACCTCGGGTTACAGACGCTTCAGGTTACAGATGCTTCAGGTTACAGACTCCGCTAACCCAGCAATAGTACCTCGGGTTAAGAACTTTGCTTCAGAATGAGAACAGAAATCATGCAGCGGCGGTGCAGCGGCGGTGCAGCGGCAGTGGGAGGCCCCATTAGCTAAAGTGGTGCTTCAGGTTAAGAACACTTTCAGGTTAAGAACAGACCTCCAGAACGAATTAAGTTCTTAACCCGAGGTACCACTGTAGCTTCGACTCTTACTGGGGCAGAATCAGAATGTCCAGAACAGATGGTAAACCGTTTTCAGTCTGAAGGCCACATTTCCTTCTAGGCAACTTTCCAGGGGCCACATCCCAGACATGGAGAGAACCTGGGCAAAAATAGGGCGAGAAATCAGTGCAGTATATTAATACACTCATATACCCCACCCTGTCCTCAATCCAGGCAAGCCATTATCAGAGTTCGAGGGCACATGCCAGCCAGGTCAAAACACTCAAGAAGGATGTGAGGCAAGGTTAGTAAGGGTTGAGACACAAAATCCTGGAGGGTCACATCTGGGCCTCAGGGTTGAGTTTCCCCACTCCTACGTTGTATGGATTTTACTTCTAAAATAGAGGTTCCCCACCCCTGCTCTAGAATAAGCATGGGTTTTTGTTATGTACTGAGTTGAATAGGATCCAAAATGCAGCAGTCTGATCGGCCCTAGAACAATAAGATTCAGAATGCAGCAGTCTGATTGGTCCACAGGAGCCACCCAATCCAGCTCCAGGTAGAAGTGAATCTGCAACCTGATTGGCCTACAGGTGAATCCCAGAATTAGCCAATCACGTGGGGCCCATTGTGTAAATAATGTATATAAAGCAGACATTCTGGGGGAACTTCCATTCTTCCTCTCCACTATGAGCTGAATAAAGAGCATGAAATCCACGCTTGACTCTGAGTATATGTCAGTTTTGTTTTTACAGTTGAGGTCTTCCACCTCTGTTCTAAACGAAGAAGAATAAGCAGGAGTCTTGCTTCTACGCTAAGCCAAGTTGACCGCATTGTCTGACGCCTTTATCTGCTCTGGTGATGCCTTGTAGATACTTTTGCTCCTTCTTTTAAAGGCACTTTCTTTGATGCAGTTATGCCAACTAAGGGGTGTGTGTGTGTGTGTGTGTGTGTGTGTGTGTGTGTGTCCATGTGTGCGTATTAACAATTTAAGATAGGTCCTGATTTGCAAAAACCGAACTGGGCTCCTTTGCAAGAGCTCCTCTGTGCCTGAAAGACGAGCTTTGCAAGCAGTTTGCTGAAAGTCAATTAAGTTAAGAACTCCCAGAGAGAGCCAAAGAATAATTTACTTCAATCCCCCCAGCAGCCTTGAAATATACAAGTGGACTTAACTGTTTGTAACACTATTTAAAAGAGTTTTCTATTGCAGCAGAGAGGGGGAGAGAGAGAGAGAGAGAGAAAGCACATTGAAAGCTGAAAACCATCCAATATTTCAATTCTGTCATATGGAAGGAAATTAATTCGTTCCGCAAGTCTTTTCGTCTTGCGAGTTTTTCGTCTTGCGAAGCACGGTTTCCCATAGGAATGCATTAAAAATCAATTAATGCGTTCCTATGGAAACCGAACCGCCTTCAGACCAGGTCTGGGGACAGTCTGTCCCCCGACCTCTTCTGAAGGCTGGCGGGGGCGAAAGTCTTTGCTTCCCCCCGCCTGCCTTCCCGGGACAGTCCCGGGGGCTTTTAAAATGCTGGCAGGCGGCAGCGAAGCCTTCGCTGCCGCCCGCCAGCATTTTAAGATCGCCCAGGGACAGCGAAGGACTTTTCCGCTGTCCCTGGGTGATCTTAAAATGCTGGTGGGCGGCAGCGAAGGCTTCGCTGCCGCCCGCCAGCATTTTAAAAGCCCCAGTCCCGGAACAGCGGAGGAATTCTCGGCTGTCCCAGGGCGATTTAAAAGCCCCCAGGAAGGCAGGCAGGGGGACAAAGACTTTTGCCCCCCGCCCGCCTTGGGAAGAGGTCCTGGACCTCTTCCCAAGGCAGGCGGGGGGCAAAAGTCTTTGCTCCCCCCCGCCTGCCTTCAAAAGCCGTCCGGGGGCTTTTAAATCGCCCCGGACAGTCCTGGGGCGATTTAAAAGCCCCCAGTTAGGCAGGCGGGGGGGCAAAGACTTTTGCCCCGCACCCGCCTTGGGAAGAGGTCCTGGACCACTTCCGAAGGCGGGCGGGGGGGCAAAAGTCTTTGCTCCCCCCTGCCTGCCTTTCCGGGAGAGCGGGAAGGCAGCGCTGCCTTCAAAAGCCGTCCGGGATAGCGGGAAGCGCTTCCCTGCTATCCCGGACCGCTTTTAAAATGCTGGCGGTGGGGAGCAAAGCCTTTCACCCCCGCCGGCCTTCCTGGACCTCTTCTGAAGTCCGGAGGGGGGGAAAAGGCTTTGCTCCCCACCGCCAGCATTTAAAAAAAGGTCCCCGAGATTTCCCTATGGGCTTTCGTCTTGCGATGCAAGCCCATAGGGAAAATCGTCTAGCGAAGCGTCGCAAAAACCGAAAAACCCTTTCGTCTTGCGGGTTTTTCGTCTTGCGAGGCATTCGTCTTGCGGGGCACCACTTAATCATAGAACTGCAGAGTTGGAAGTGACCCTAAGGATCTTCTAGTCCACCGGTTCTCAACCTGTGGGTCCCCAGATGTTGTTGGACTACAACTCCCATCACCCCTAACTAGCAAGGCCAGAGCTCAGGGATGATGGGAGTTGTAGTCCAACAACATCTGGGGACCCACAGGTTGAGAACCGCTGTTCTAGTCTAACCCCCTGCATTGCAGGAATAGGCAGCTGCCCCACACAGGGATCGAACCTGCAACCTTGGCATTATCAAGCTCCACGCTCTAACCAACGGAGGCAACCATGTCTTCTCTCCTTTGCCTTGCCCAGCATGTCTGCTTGTCCTTCACCAAGAAGAGAAATTGCACCACTGAATAAGAGGGCAAGAGAGGACACGGGTTTGCGTGAAAAGGATACAGATGCAGATGCAGAAATAATTACTATAATTAGAAAGGCATTTCATGATACATCTAGGAAGACAGGGCTATCATTGGCTAATAGCCACAATGGTTCTGCTCTACTTCCAGAGTATGTTTCTCATGGCAGGGCTGTAGCAACCCATCGTTTCAAAATAAATAAACAATAGAATCATAGAATCATAGAGTTGGAAGAGACCATAAGGGCCATTGAGTCCAACCCCCTGCCAAGCAGGAAACACCATCAGAGCACTCCTGACATATGGTTGTCAAGCCTCTGCTTAAAGACCTCTAAAGAAGGAGACTCTACCACACTCCTTGGCAGCAAATTCCACTGTCGAACAGCTCTTACTGTCAGGAAGTTCTTCCTAATGTTTAGGTGGAATCTTCTTTCTTGTAGTTTGGATCCATTGCTCCGTGTCTGCTTCTCTGGAGCAGCAGAAAACAACCTTTCTCCCTCCTCTATGTGACATCCTTTTATATATTTGAACATGGCTATCATATCACCCCTTAACCTCCTCTTCTCCAGGCTAAACATGCCCAGCTCCCTTAGCCGTTCCTCATAAGGCATCGTTTCCAGGCCTTTGACCATTTTGGTTGCCCTCCTCTGGACACGTTCCAGTTTGTCAGTGTCCTTCTTGAACTGTGGTGCCCAGAACTGGACACAGTACTCCAGGTGAGGTCTGACCAGAGCAGAATACAGTGGCACTATTACTTCCCTTGATCTAGATGCTATACTCCTATTGATGCAGCCCAGAATTGCATTGGCTTTTTTAGCTGCCGCGTCACACTGTTGGCTCATGTCAAGTTTGTGGTCAACCAAGACTCCTAGATCCTTTTCACATGTACTGCTCTCAAGCCAGGTGTCACCCATCTTGTATTTGTGCCTCATTGCTCAGCTACAGACAGTTGAATTCAGAATGTACCTTTTGCTTAGGAAGAGCCAAAGTTATGCTTTTTTATATAGAGAGAAGAGCATAAGAAGCACTTGCTGAATGGTATTCAGAGTCATGGTGTTTCTGAGGGTGGAGGGAGAACATAGGCATCATGGCTGGTAGCCTTCATAAACCTTGTCCTCCATGAATTTGTCCACTCCTCTTCTAAAGCCATCCAAGTTGGTGGCCATCACGGCCTCCTATAGGAGGGAGCCCCATGGGCTGCGTAAAGAAGTACTTTCTTTTATTTTTCCTGAACCTTTCAACATTCATCTTCATTGGATGCCCATGAGTTCTAGCATCATCTAGTGGCATTCTAGGCTGCATCCACAGAAGTATAGTGTGTCCAGATAATGGGAAGTAATAGTACCACTCTATTCTGCCTTGGTCAGGCCACACTTGGAATACTGTGTCCAATTCTGGGCAGCACAGTTTAGGAAGGATGTTGACAAGCTGGAAGGTGTGCAGAGGAGGGAAGCCAAGATGATCAAGGGTCTGGAAACTAAGTCTTATGAGAAGTGGTTGAAGGATCTGGGTGTATGTTCAGCCTGGAAAAGAGGAGACTCGGAAGGAGAAACGATAGCCATCTTCAAATATCTCAAGTGCTGTTACATGGAAGGCGGAACACACATGTTTTCTCCTGCTCTGGAAGGTAGGACTCAAACCAATGGTTTCAGGTTACAAGAAAGGAGATTCCAACTAAATATCAGGAAGAACTTTCTGTCAGTAAGAGCTGTTTGACAGTGGAACGGACTCCCTCAGGAGGTTGTGGACTCTCCTTCCTTGGAGGTTTACAAGCAGAGGTTGGATGGCCATCAGTCATGGATGCTTTAGCTGAGATTCCTGCATTGCAGGGGGTTGGAACAGATGACTCTTGGGGTGCCAACTCTACAATTCTATGTTTCATGAGAGAGGGGGGAACGTCTCTCTATCTACTGCTTCCATGCCATTCACAATTTTATATACTTCTATTATGTCACCTCTCACTTGCCTTTTCCCCAAACTAAATTATCCCAAGCACTGCAACCTTTCATCATAGGGGAGTTGCTCATAGGTAGGTTCCACAGCGTATAGTTAAAGCTATGGTTTTCCCAGTAGTGATGTATGGAAGTGAGAGCTGGACCATAAAGAAGGCTGATCGCCAAAAAAATGATGCTTTTGAATTATGATGCTGGAGGAGACTCTTGAGAGTCCCAGGGACTGCAAGAAGATCAAGCCTCTCCATTCTGAAGGAAATCAGCCCTGAGTGCTCACTAGAAGAACAGATCCTGAAGCTGAGGATCCAATACTTTGGCCACCTCATAAGAAGAGAAGACTCCCTGGAAGAGACCCTGATGCTGGGAAAGATTGAGGGCACAAGGAGAAGGGGACGACAGAGGACAAGGTGGTTGGACAGTGTTCTCAAAGCTACCAACATGAGTTTGACCAATCTGTGGGAGGCAGCGGAAGACAGGAGTGCCTGGCGTGCTCTGGTACATGGGGCCACGAAGAGTCGGACATGACTAAATGACTAAACAACAACAAGGTTCCACAGCATTTAAAGCAGACTTCATCAAACCTGGTGCTTTCTAATGTTTTTGGAGTACAACTCCCATCAGCCTCCACCAGGCTGTGGCTCAAAAGATATGGAAGCTACCAGATTGGTAGAGACTGCCTTAGAACAATAGCAATCATACAACACTGAGACAAGCCATTGGTCTAAATAGCCCATTGCTATGTACACACTGAAAGGCAGTGTCCCTCCATTTCCTTTGGCATGCTGTAATCTGAAATAACTTTACTGGAGGCACCTGCGAATGAACTTGTGACCCTTTGAATGCACTCAATGACTAATTCACGACCCATTGCACCACCTCGCTCTGCAGAATGGTTTATATATATATATATGCAACGAGACTACGCTTGAGTAAATGGATGGATGGCTCATGCCGCTGCAAGCAAAGACAATTGCTTCAGATATGCAGGGCAAGGGCCCTTTGAAAGGAAGGCCTTCCTCCAACTGCATCAGCTTCAGGGAGAGAAGTGAAATCCCTTTTGAAGTTGGTTGGCTTGCCAAGATCAACAGCGAGACAAAGGATGGAGATGGTTCTGCCTTTGAGGCATGGTTCCACAGAAAACAAGAGAAAACAATCTGAACAAGCAGCATGGGTTTTTTCTGCTGTTGTTCTCTTTCCACTAATCAATACCTCTCCACTGTATCTGCATGGTTCATAACATGCACCAATGCAACAGACCATAAACCTGGCTTGTATGACATGATGCTATACTGAGCCAGACCAGGAGTGTATCTAAACAAGGACTGACCATGCCAACTCTCCAGAGACTCCTTCTCAGCACAGCTATCTGAGACCCTTATAAAATTAAACATATTTGGCATTGAAACAGGAAACTTCTCTACGCAATGCATGTTCTCCACTGCTCTGCCATGGCCCTTCCCTATTGCCAACATACCCACTTCCTGCAAAGTGAGGACCGAAGACACAGCCAAGCTAGAACCTGATGGACCAACAAGACCAGAGAATATATAGTAATCCGCCTTGTCAGAATTGAAAACAAGATGACTTCTGGCCGTGCTTGGCTGGAGGAAAGAGGGGGCCTGTTCGGTAATGGGTGGAGCTCGGTAATGGTAATAATATCTTGAGGTTCAGGGGTGGGGCCAAGATGGACTCCATTGGGTAGAGATATGTGAATTGGTCAATTTAGATTTCTCTCAAATTCCTAATCCTAAAAATCAGTTTTCTGCATTTCCACATCATTTTGCTTTTTTTTTTTAAAAAAAAAAAAGGTCTTCGTGAAAATTCACCAGCATTTTCTTGTGAATTTCTCCTAAAAGACACAATTTTGTACACAATTTTCCCTAATGGACACATTTTACTACAGCATTTTCCCCAACTATAATGTATTTTTCTATGTGCTACACACACACACACACACACACACACACACACACACGATTGTACACATCATTTGGCTGGAGAAGTACATTGCAAAATTAAGAGAATTGCGAATTTTGAAAGATCATGGTGTTTCAGTTCCCACATTGTTTCAGAAATAGTGAATTTGGGAGACAAACTGAATCATGTTTCTCCCCCATCCCTACTGCTGGGTGAAGCCTGGCAAAATTGAGTATTTGTTAGCTTTTGAGTATTGCTTATCTGATTGGTTTTATTGATCAGAGACCAATAAAATACTGCCTAGTTAATAAGTCATGGCCAAATCTTTAAATCAAGATTTTTTTTATCTTTATGGCTTCCTCTATTTTTCTTTTCTTTTTTCTTTTGGTAATGATAAAATGGTTATCATTCCTGGCCAGCATGTCTCCGTGACTTTGCCCTAAAGATGACCTGGATGTGAAGGGGCACAAAAGGAAGATGTGGAGATGCTCACAGGTGATACACACAGCATCATGAAGTAGAGCTCATGACTATTGCAACCTTCACCGCCACAACAAGCAACAGAGTTGGTTTTGCAGGTTGCTAGTTCCATGCACATATTCCAATAGTGCTCTGTTTCCATGGAAATGGACACCCCACATGTGGTTCTTTGAAGTAGGGATCAAGGCTTTCTCAGAATACTGTTGTCATATAGCTTGGTAGCATCCTTCAGCAGTTCAAACAGGCAGATAGTTCTTCGGAGACACCTGTGATCCAATTCATGGGCGGGAAAAGAAGTTTTATTAATCAACCGGGGTGACAAGGGGTAGGACCAGCTCTACCATTAGGCGGAGTGAGGCAACAGCCTCAGGTGGCAGATTCTGGGGTGCCAGCATAAGCAGCAGCCCCTGAGCCCCTCAACCATTCCCCTCTGTCAACACATGGCCTGCCCTAAGCCCCCTAAATCTGGCCCGCTGCCTGATGTGGGGTGGAGGGTGATATCCTGTCACCTGTGTTGAAGGAAGAGTCAAGTGCCCATCTGTACATGGAACTGAAGGAACAGCTTCTTGCCACTCACCTCAGGCAGCAAAATCTATTGGGCTAGTCCTAACAAGATGTCACATCACTCTTTGTCTTGTCTGCACCGTCGTTCCTCCTACACATCCTGGCCCTCAGGGTGTAGTGGAAGGGATGTAGCTCAGGAGTACAGCACCTGCCTTACCTGCAGGAAGTTCCAGGTTCAATCCCTGCCATATCCAGGTATGCATGGGAGAGACTTGGGCCTGAAACCCTGGAGAGTCGCTGCTAGTCAGCGTAGACCAGGGTTTTCAACCTTGGGTGTCCAGCTGGTTTTGGGACTACAATTCCCATCATCCCTGACTACTGGTCCTGCTAGCTAGGGATGATGGGAATTGTAGTCCAAAAGCAGCTGGACACCCACGTTTGGGAAACCATGGCTGAGGGGGCAATGCTGTTACTCAGTATAAGGTAACTTCCTAACTATGTACATACATTGGCTTCCAGAACTCTCTTTTGGCAACCTCTGCCAACCCGGTGCCCTCCAGGTGCAACTCCCACCAGCTTAAGCTAGCATAGCTAATGCTCAGGGATAATGGAGTTGTAGTTTAAAACAGCTCTGTAGGGTACCAGGTTCCTAGAATCATACAGTTGTAGAGTTGGAAGGGATAATAATAATAATAATAATAATAATAATAATAACAACAACAACAACAACAACAACAACAACAATAACAACAACAACAACAACAATAATTTATTTAGTTTGACCATACTGCAGGAGGCAGTGGAAGACAGGAGTGCCTGGCGTGCTCTGGCCCATGGGGTCACGAAGAGTCGGAAACGGCTAAACAACTAAACAACAACAAATAATATATTTATACCCCGCCCACCTGGGTGGGTTTCCCCAGCTACTCTGGGCGGCTTCCAACAGAATATTAAAAACAATACAGCATCAGACATTAAAAACTTCCCTAAACAGAGCCGCCTTCAGTTGTCTTTTAAAAGTAAAATAGTTGCTTATTGCCTTGACATCTGCTGGGAGGGCGTTCCACAGGGCAGGCGCCACTACTGAGAAGGCCCTCTGCCTGGTTCCCTGTTACTTGACTTCCTGTGGGAACTGCCAGAAGGCCCTCAGAGCTGGACCTCAGTGTCTGGGCTGGACGATGGGGGAGGAGACGCTCCTTCAGGTATACTGGACTGAGGCCGCTTAGGGCTTTAAAGGTCAGCACCAAGACTTTGAATTGTGCTCAGAAGCGTACTGGAAACGTATCTAGTCCAACCCTCTGCAATGCAGGGATATGCCGCTGTCCCCATACAGGGATCAAACCTGCAACCTTGGCATTATCAGCACTGCACTCTAACCAACTAAGCTATCCAGGCTGCTGAAGGCTGTTTAATGGGCAACCTCTCCATCCCCTAGAGAGGTTGTCTATATTTTCACTTACAATCTTTTCATACCAAGCTTAACACACACAAAAAAAATACCAGGGCAATTTACATAAAAAGAAAATACAAGATGCACATGCCCTGTGCTCCAGCATTTTGACTGCACAGGACTGCAAATCTCTCTCTCTCTCTCCTTATATATAATGCATTGGAAGGCCTTGCATATTGCTCTCCCCTGAATTACTGCTGGGAGTTTTTCTACATTGTTTAAAATGCATTCTTAACATATGATGACCCCTCTGCAACAGGCCTCCAGTGCTCATGTAGAACTGGAAGAGCACACTGCATATATTCCAAATTATTCACATTTTCAGCATTTCGTATTTATTTTAAAACTGCAATTATTTACCCCTCTTTTATTAGCCAGTCAACCTGCCCAGAGAACAACAAATAGTTAAAGAGGCATGCACCTGCCCTCCACACTTTGCATGTTTCCTGTAGAAACAATAGGGTGTAACAAGCTGAGTTTCCATGTATGCGCCTGTTTGCTGTTCCTCTTTCAGTGCCATTAAAAAAATAAAAATAAGCCTGTCTCTTCATCCTGTTGCCTATATGATCTCAGCTCATCAAGGATCCAGGTCTGTCCAAAGCCACACAGGAAACACTTCCCGGCTCTGTTAGCTGAATCTTATCTGCACCCCAAAGCCAGACCTCAGCTCCTCGTTCAAATAACTGAACATAAAGGAACATTACTGGCACACGAGGAAAGAAAAGGCACTATCAGAATCACGGAGTGCAAGCCTTCTGTAGAATGAATCACCTTGGGGGGGAAGTTTCTGCTTTTGCAAGGAACAAGGCACAGAATGTTCTCACTGACACCTGGAAGGAACATTTATTTATAATTGTTGTAAAGATTGTTTGTCTATATACTTTTTCATTATTGTACAGTAAGCTGCTTCGGGCAGAGATCCTCTAGCATCACCACTTGTGAAATGTGCATGTTTCTGAGCACTCTCTCAATAAATGACAGAGCACACAATTTGGAGGTTCCTTAAAGTAGATACGAGATAAATTTTCAAAGCAATGTTAACCTTCGCCCCTATGGAACTAATAATATTCATAACTGGTTGTTAGATACCAAAGTCACAGCATCACTAAGAGCTGAACCAAGATGGTAGATCTTGGAGACCCCTAAGACTAACCTAGGCAGCATCTTTAAAATCAGAGACATCACCTTGCCGACAAAGGTCCATATAGTTAGAGCTATGGTTTGCCCAGTAGTGATGTATGGAAGTGAGAGCTGGACCATAAAGAAGGCTGATTGCTGAAGAATTGATGCTTTTGAATTATGGTGCTGGAGGAGACTCTTGAGAGTCCCATGGACTGCAAGAAGATCAAAGCTCTCCATTCTGAAGGAAATCAGCCCTGAGTGCTCACTGGAAGGACAGATCCTGAAGCTGAGGCTCCAAGACTTTAGCCACCTCATGAGAAGAGAAGTCTCCCTGGAAAAGACCCTGATGTTGGGAAAGATGGCGGGCACAAGGAGAAGGGGACGACAGAGGATGAGATGGTTGGACAGTGCTCTCAAAGCTACCAGCATGAGTTTGATCAAACTGCGGGAGGCAGTGGAAGACAGGAGTGCCTGGCCTGCTCTGGTCCATGGGGCCATGAAGAGTCAGACACGACTAAACAACTAAACAACAACAACAACCATTTCCAACAGGAGCAGCACTAAATATTCACCATCAAATTTTATGGCAAGAACTGATGGGACCCAATATGTTTCTCTGTCTCTCTTGTTCTCTGTGCTTGTATCTGACTGCTGCCCCATTGAGCAGCTTATTGGGAGAGTAAAAAAAAACAACGCCAGGATCTTTTTGTTGGCTGCTGATTCCAACCTTAGGGATCATACAGCTAATCTGGTAGGCACCACGAAACCATGTCATGCCATAATGAAGCCAATTCAGAGTGAGAACAGAGCTCTCTGTCCTACCCTTGTGTTGGCGTGGTCAACATCATAAAGGCAATTCAAATTAAGGAAAGGAAGCATTGCCCTCACTCTGAATGGTTATCAGGGCAGACATTTAACCCAATGTTCTTGCACACAAACCATCATTGAAAGACTGGAACGGCCCAACCAGCCCCTTGCAGAATGTTGATTTTTACGTCTTTAAGGTAGCTTTACATACTATGTTAAGCATGTTAATTATCAATGTGATTAAGACCTGCCAATAGTTTGCCAATATCAAAAAGCAGATATGGCGGTCTTAAGCTGATTCAGACCAGGACGTTAAGTCTGCACCTGCATGCCAGTGTCTAAAAATCCTGCCCCTGCAAAAAAAAAACCCTGTATGTTGTCTTTGGAACTGCTGTTAGATGCCAATAGTATCTTTGGATTTGGGCAGGAGGGAGAGTTTCAGAAAAAGAGCAGTGTTCGGAGATCCCCAGTCCCAGCACAGCAGTGCTGATCTCAATCACACGCAGTCCTTGCAGCTGAAATGGGACATCCCAATCACATTTGCAAATATTTCGGCCTTAATTTCCCGTTGTATGTTTGAAAACTGCTCCTACGCTCTCCTTCCTCTAAGGTAAAGGTAAAGGTACCCCTGCCTGTACGGGCCAGTCGTGTCCAACTCTAGGGTTGTGCGCCCATCTCACTTAAGAGGCCAGGGGCCAGCGCTGTCCGGAGACACTTCCGGGTCACGTGGCCAGCGTGACGAAGCTGCTCTGGCTAGCCGGCACCAGCACAGCACACGGAAACGCTGTTTACCTTCCTGCTATAAAGCGGTACCTATTTATCTACTTGAATTTAGGGTGCTTTCGAACTGCTAGGTGGGCAGGAGCTGGGACCGAAAGACGGGAGCTCACCCCGCCGCGGGGATTCGAACTGCCAACCATGCGATCGGCAAGCCCTAGGCGCTGAGGTTTTACTCACAGCACCACCCGCATCCCTCTCCTTCCTCTAGCTCCTGCCAAACCCTCTTTTCTTATTGCTAGGCCAGGTGTTTGTAATGTGTGGGAAAGAAAGGGTCACTGAGTTACTTTAAAGGGGAAAGGGAGAGATGAATTAGTTTAGAAATACTTTCACTTTCCTTCTGAATAAGGAGAAGGGGCGGAGAGGCCAAAGAGGAACTGGAGTACAAAGGATTCACACATGACCAAATTGCCCAGGCAGTTTTAATAACTGGCAGTTATACATGTTATCACACGAATCAAAGATAACAGGAATGGTGTAAGTCCTAATTTACAAGAGAGGTTCAAAGGACGGCATTTGACACCATAGAAGGGACCCCTTTGAATAAATTTGGTTCCTCAGGGCTCTAGAATATCCCCAAGGAAGAGAACCCATTGCTCCTCCTTTCTAGTTGCATCTCTGTGCGTGATCCTGAATGAGAGGCACCATCCTTCAGTTCGTCTTCCAACTGAGGTCAGCTATCTTCCATTTGGGACAGTCCCATGACCCCAGCCATGCAGCCACAAGCCAAGAGTACAGAAAGCTAGGATGGGGGTTGTGCGTGCCCATTTATTATCATTTTTGTACCCTGGTTTTAAGCACACTGACTTGGCAACCCACCCCTTGGATTTCGGGGGAATTTATTTGTAAAGAAGTGTCAATAATAATAATAATAATAATAATAATAATAATAATAATAATAATAATATATTTATACCCCACCCTCCCCAGCCAAGACCAGGCTCAGG
Source organism: Podarcis melisellensis (assembly GCF_964234715.1). Lineage (NCBI taxonomy): Eukaryota > Metazoa > Chordata > Lepidosauria > Squamata > Lacertidae > Podarcis > Podarcis melisellensis. The sequence continues at coordinate 12,614,569 of NC_138539.1, read as the reverse complement.
GTGGCTAACAACCAATAATAAAAACAAGTTGATTGAAATACAACTTAAAAAACAAGATTGAAATACAACATTAAAACAATTAAAACATTAAAATGCAGCCTCATCACAGGAGGAGAAAGGAAAAAAGAAAGAGGAGGAGGAAATCAAATGGATTCTAAGCCAAAGCCAGGCAGAACAACTCTGTCTTACAGGCCCTGTGGAAAGAAATCAGATCCCTCAGGGCCCTGGTCTGAGACAGAGCGTTCCACCAGGCCAGAGCCTATTTAAGATCCTAGTTTCTGCTTATAAGAACACAAAAAATGTCCTCCTGTTTCTTAGCTTTCCAAGATTCTTGGAGGACAAAGAACTTCCTCGGCTGATAGCAAGGGCAATCGTGTTGGGCAACAGAGAAAAGAAACCCAAACTCCATCCCAGGGCAGTATTTTGATTGAGACAAGCATTCTGCGACATTGCGGTTGGACTAGCAGAGGTACAGTCCGATTGCGGATTGTTTGGAATTCCCTAACTGAAACATTCTGGCTCTCCTATGTAAGCTCCACTAAGGAAAGGGATTTGCTAATCACATAACTATTTAAAAGAGTTCCTCCCATTACCTTCGGTTTGGAGCCGGTGATTTATGACCTCCCCACCCACTGAAAGGAGATGAATGTTCCCACAGAAGATAAAACTGCCTGAGCACGTCCCGACAATACCCCAAAGGAAAGTGATGAAATACTTTCGTAAAAGGGAAAAGTGGCTCTAATTTGGGGCCATAAATAAAAGATGTAGAGGTGCATCTGCTGTCAGGGTCGGGGAGTCAAATATCTGTGGAAGATGCTCTGAAGACCCACAAGTCCTTTGCTTTTGGCTGACCTGCTCCTGCATTCTTGTCTCTGCCACACAGTAGCAAAGTGGTTCCTTTGGAAAGGAATCTTGCCAACTACGAACCTGACCTTGAGCGGGAAGTATTTGAATGCCTCCCACTGGGCACAATCCAGCAAAAGCTGGAGCTTGAAATGAAAGGAATCACATCAAAGTGAGTAACACTACAGTGCAAAGGTCAGCGCTTGATAGGACCTGTTGCATCCAAACTTTTGCTGGCTTGCAACCAGGTCCTATTAAGCTTTGAACTGTTGGAAGTTTGGGTGCAACTCAGCTTGAAGAATAGGGGTTTGCATGGGTTAAGACAGATAGAGTTAGGGACCTCCAGACTCCCAGACTATTTCTGTACCTTTTAACCTCTTGAGCTGACCTCTCTGTCTCTTTGATGTTAGACTGACAGTCTCAGGTTGCATCCTGTTTTACAGCTTCATGCTGCTCCTCACACTTCTCTCACACACCTCAAGATGACAGATCACCTTGGAGCAAGGCTGCCAGAATTAGTTAGACTGGATGGTGCTGTGGTCTAAACCACTGAGCCTCTTGGACTTAAGTGCGGTTTAGCCGCACTTAAGCAACTGCGGCAGGGACGCGGGTGGCACTGTGGGTTAACCCACAGAGCCTAGGGCTTGCCAATCAGGAGGTCAACAGTTCGAATCCCCATGACAGGGTGAGCTCCCATTGCTCTGTCCCAGCTTCTGCCAACCTAGCAGTTCGAAAGCACGCCAGTGCAAGTAGATAAATAGGTACCGCTGTGGTGGGAAAGTAAATGGCATTTCCATGCACTCTGGTTTCCATCACAGTGTTCCATTGTGCCAGAAGCGGTTTAGTAACACTGGCCACATGACCCAGTAAGCTGTCTGTGGACAAACGCTGGCTCCCTTGGCCTGAAAGCAAGATGAGCGCCACAACCCCATAGCCACCTTTGACTGGACTTAACCATCCAGGGGTCCTTTACCTTACTTTTTTATCTAGACTGGAACTAGAAGGTTTTCTATCCAAGTTAGGTAATTTCTACAATAAATAACTTTATTATTTTCTTACCCACAAGCATCTCTCTTGTGGATAAGTCTACTCTTCAACCAAGATTCGCTGGTCAAACACTGCTCACTCTGAATATGGAAGGGTTTCAGTGGGTAATTCATAGAATTGTAGAGTTGGGTGGGTCCCTGAGGGTCACCTGGTTCAATCCCCTGCAAAGTAGGAATCTGAACTAGATGATACATGACAGATGGCCATCTGATCTCTGCTTAAAAACTTCCAAGGAAGGAGAGTTCACAAACTCATGAGGGAGACCACTCCACTGTCAAACAGCTCTTACTATCAGAAAATTCTTCCTGATGTTTAGTCAGACTCTCCTTTCTTGTAGCTTGAAGCCATGGGTTCGAGTCCTACCCTCCAGAGCAAGAGAAAACAAAGCTTCTCCATCTTCCATGTGACAGCCCTTTAGATATCTGAAGATGGCTGTCATATCTCCTCTCAGTCTTCTTGTTACCAAGCTGTTGTTGTTTAGTCGTTTAGTCGTGTCCGACTCTTTGTGACACCATGGACCAGAACATGCCAGGCACTCCTGTCTTCCACTGCCTCCTGCAGTTTGGTCAAACTCATGTTGTCGTCTCCTTCTCCTTGTGCCCTCAATCTTTCCCAACATTAGGGTCTTTTCCAGGGAGTCTTCTCTCACCCGCTATGAGCTATGCCGTGCAGGGCCACCCAAGATGGACAGGTCATAGTGGAGAGTTTTGACCAAACGTGATCCACCTGGAGCAGGAACCAGCAAGCCACTCCAGTATCCCTGCCAAGAAAACTCCATGGACAAAGACAACAGGCATATAAAAGTTACCAAGCTAAACATACCCAATTCTGTCCATCGTTCCTCCTAAGACTTGGTTTCCAGACCCTAGATCATCTTGGTTGCCCTCCATTGCACACATTCCAGCTTGTCAATATCCTTCTTAAATTGTGGTGCCCAGAATTGGACAGAGTACTCCAGATATGGTCTGACCAAGGCTTATAATCTAAAACACATAACACAAAAGAAAAAATGGATTGGGAAAGGGGAGGAAACAAACAAACTCAGGTACCAATTCTTGACTACTGGTTCTTCTAGTGACCAGCTGGGATGGAAGCAGCTCAAAAAGAAGAGGAGACAAAAGTTGTTGTTCTCTCAGCTGTGGCGATGGCCTGTGGCGGCAACTTTCCTCTGGCTCACTCTGCTACAGCCTGATAGAACAGCTGTTGCCAGGTGACACCATATGTTTAAAGCACATAACTGGCCCCACCCAAGAATGCTGGAAATTATAGTTAAGCAGAGATACTACAGCTCCTAGAATTATTATTTTTTTGGGGAGGGGAGTCATGTGCTTGACTGTATGGTGTGTACGCAGCCACAGTGAAACTGATGGTGGCTCTGCATCTCTTCCCTCTCTCCCTCTGCTATAGCCTGATGGAATGGCTGGTTGCCAGCTAGACCCCCCCACCTTAAATCAACTCACAAAGCCAAGCATGGAACCCTCACCTCCTGTCTGTGGTATACACATACCAAAGCTCAAATTCTGGAACAAAGTATGCTCATATTCAGACATTCTCTCATCAGATACATTAAATCCACTCCACTTCCCCCGTGGGGAGGAGTTGCGGTGGACCGCGTGGCCACCCACTCCCCTCCGGGGGCAAGGGACTTAGTCCCCCATTGCCTGGCGGATCCAGGCCATGTCAGAGCCCGGCCAGCCAATCCACTGGCTGGGGGGGGGGCATGGCCGGGACCATTTAATCAGAGGCCCGAGCTGTAGGGCTCCCTCTTTGGCTCGCTTCCTTAATGTGTGGCCATCACCTGCCCCTCCAAGCTTAAGGGTATTCCGTTAAAGGAATCTGGGGGTGTTGATCTTGTCCGAAGCCCAGGCCGGGGTCTAGGGCCATGGCACAACCCTGATGGGAACACCAGGGAGGGCTCGAGTTGGTATGCATCGACAGGGTTCCCCCTTACAGTGGTTTACCCTTACTGGACTTCCTGCGCATCGGGCAGGAGTCAGATATAGTCGGGTCCATTCAATGCCTAAGCCAATACCACTCACATTCTGTAATCAATGAAGTTGTGGCAAGATTTGCCCAATAACAACCTAATATCCGTGTCCTTGTGTGTGTTATTTCTCAACGAGGGGTGGCTTCAGAGTCTCAACATGCAAGTATCTATCTTGGATGCTTTAGTTGAGATTCATGCATTGCAGAGGGGAGGGCTGCCGGGACCATATAAAACCAGTCTTGAAAGACCTACACTGGCTCCCAGTACATTTCCGAGCGCAATTCAAAGTGTTGGTGCTGACCTTTAAAGCCCTAAACGGCCTCAGTCCAGTATACCTGAAGGAGCGTCTCCACTTCCATCGTTCTGCCCGGACACTGAGGTCCAGCGCCGAGGGCCTTCTGGCGGTTCCCTCATTGCGAGAAGCCAAGTTACAGGGAAGCAGGCAGAGGGCCTTCTCAGTAGTGGCACCCGCCCTGTGGAATGCCCTCCCATCAGATGTCAAAGAGAAAAATAACTACCAAACATGTCTTTTAGAAGACATCTAAAGGCAGCCCTGTTTAGGGAAGATTTTAATGTTTAATAAGTTACTGTATTTTAGTGTTTTGTTGGAAGCTGCCCAGAGTGGCTGGGGGGACCCAGCCAGATGGATGGGGTATAAATAATATATTATTATTATTATTATTATTATTATTATTATTATTATTATTATTATTATTATTATTATTATTAGACTCAGTGCTATTTTTCTAGAAACCATGAATGCCTCCCTTGTTCTCTTATAACGTCAATGCCGCCCACCTGAGAGGTGCCAGAACTGAGTTCCAATGAGTCCCGGGCTGGGGGAAAAAGCCCTGGCTGGACGAGATGATTTGGGGTCCCTGCCAACTCCACGATTCTTTGCAGTAAAGAAAGAGGGCGAGGCACTGCCTCCATTGCTTCCTTAGAAATGACAGCAATAAAATAATGCATGTCAACGAGAAATAGAGAGAGAGAGAGAGAGAGAGAGAGAGAGAGAGAGAGAGAGAGAGAGAGAGAGAGAGAGGCTATGCGCAAAAAGAAAATTCCTTTGTTCTTTCAGGAGCATAATGAGTGTACCTTCATTCCACCCCCATAAGATGATAAAAATTTATTATCCTTTCTTTACGCCTAGGAAAGCGAGGTTACAAGGGAATTGCATAAAGTAAGGAAAGAATTCTACGGCAATTCCCGGAACTGAGCGTCGCCTTTCATGAACTCCAGTCCAACACCTGCTCTGCTTCTACGCCATAAATATCTCCAGCGGTAACGAGCATCACCATCATCCCCTAGGTTTATGGGGATACTTCATGCAATGGAATTGGCCTCGGGCCAACCGCATGTCGGGTGCATCAAAGCAGCCTGGTTCCCTCCACCCCCACTCCCCCCATACACTGGGTTCCTGATTGGCAGAAGGGCCAACCAATCAGGAATGTGCACAGCCCTGCTCTGAAAAGGGAGGGCATGGTAGCTCTGGGAGTGACACAAGGACGAGCTAATCAGTGCTGTGGAAATCCAGCTTCTGCGGAAAACAGGAATGTTTTTTTCATGAGTCCAATCCAGGGAAGAAGTCTATATGTGGGTCTAAATGACAGTTAGTACGCTTTCACAAAGAGCTCATGACTTAAGCTATGTGCTGCTGTATATTGTCTCCGAATGCAACATTTTCCTTCTCTCAAAGGTGAACAAAGAGAAAACAAAGACAGGTCTCAAATTCAGACATACTATCAGGTTGGGGGGAAATTCATTTCTTTTGCATTTTATTCATACGTAAGGAACAAATATGTGAACTGAAAAGGCAGCTATCCTTTAAAATCTTTCGCTTCTCCAATCTTTTCAGTGCAAGTCAGCCACCCAAAACGCATACCAGATTGTGTATATTCGTGGACCCAAGTCATGTTTGTTAATTTCCATGGGTCTACTCTGAGTAAACTCAGTTAAATACCACCCGGTGCCTCCAACTATTAAACCATCAAAGCAGTCCTGTAAGAAACCACAGTCGGTGGAACAAAAGTGATGGAGAAATCAAGGAGAAGCAACAGGATCACTCTCTCTGTGTGTGTGTCACTCTCCCAATAAAGGTCAGCCTTCAGAGTGACCAAAGTTGATTCAGTCTTCTAACCAATCCTGAACACAGGCTGGAATGGGTCCAAATAATTTGGTTTCCTTCCAGAGGACATAGAGTTGAGCTGGGCAAACAGTATGTCAGGATTTTTCAAAGGCGAACAATATGTCCGGATCTTATGGCACTGATTCACCTTCTTTCTCCAAATCAACTTATTGCAGTTATGCCCTCTGGGTGAGTGCTTTTCATATGAGGCTTACCCAAGGATCTGTGAGGCAGACCTGAAAAATGCCACTAAATTGCCTTGTGGTTAACATTTAATCCTTCAGAAACGCACTCTGGGGAAAGATTACATAAGTACCCATGATTCACCGTGAGCTGGATCTTCATTTTGCCAAGTGCCAAGCACAGGGGGCATTGCAAATTGGGCTACATGACATACATTGGCATTTGGCTGCAGTGTTCCACGCCACAGCTTCCTTCCTTCCTTCCTTCCTTCCTTCCTTCCTTCCTTCCTTCCTTCCTTCCTTCCTTCCTTCCTTCCTTCCTTCCTTGTCTTTCCCCCCCCCCAAAAAAAAAGCAGGTGGGTCCTCTAGCCCTTCTTGGATTCCAGTTCCCATCAACTTCAGCCAACATGGCCATTGGTCAAGGATTCTGGAAGTTGTAGTCAAGGCTGGCTCAAGACATTTTGTTGCCTGAGGCAATGAACAAAGATGATGCCCTCTCCCAAGGCTCATGCAGAAGCCATTCGGACTGGTAGTTGAATTTTACTCCAATACCGGTGAAAGGAGAGTGCCTTCCAGTGTGCCATGGGCTGGTTGCATGCTGAGAAGTGGGGAGAGGCACCAGCTGGGGAACCCCTAAGGGAACCCCCAGAGTATGGTTACCAGATATTTTTCAATGAATCCGGGGACACTTTTTTTAAAAAGCTGAGTAGCAACAGGGAGTCAGTAGTGGGGATGGTGAGGCAAAAGACCCTGGGCCCAAGCACACATGCATATTGTATAAAGGTGCAAAGCCCTTCTTTTGCACCCTGTGAAACATAAATGTGCAGAGGTTTTTTTAAAAAACTGGGCAACGGCGCGCCACCTGCCCATGACTCCGGAGCCTTCCCCAATCTCCTTCCCCCTTTGTTTTGACAGATCAGGGGAGGCTCGGGAGTCACGGGCAGGTGGCACGCCGTTGCCCAGGAGAGGCCAGCCTGGTAGTGCAATTGGCTCTGGCTGGCTTCAGGAGCTGCTCACTGCTGTTGTGCAGGGAAAATGGCGGGTGCCATGGCAGCCGGCAGTGAGCAGCTCCTGAAGCCAGCCAGAGCCAACTGAGCTAACAGGCTGGTTCCGGGCTGCTGAGGCTGCCGCTGCCACATTTCCCGGGGACAGATCTGCAAATCGGGGGACATTCCAGGGACGGAATTTGTCCAGGGGCAGATCTGCAAATCCGGGGACTGTCCCTGGTACATCTGGTAACCCTACCCCAGAGGAAGTAGGTTCAGAGCCAGAGAGTCTGGTGGAATGGTGGGATGACGACAGGTGGTCAGAGGGAGAAGAGGAAGCAGACTGGGAGATAAATGTGTCAGAAGCTGATGAAGTAACAGGGTTTAGTGAGCAGGAAGAAGCTGCGGCAGAGACCAGTCTAGAATCAGAGGTTGCAGAGGAGGGGAGCCAGGAGACAGAGATGAGACCAACTGGCTGAAGACTCCAGGGAGTCTCCCTCTCCTGCTGTGACCAGCTCCCTCCCCACTGCCCAGTCTCCCAGTACATGAAGAGGAATGAAGAGGACAGAGCAAAGAGGACAAGACAAAGGAGCCTCAGGTTGCTGGTGAAGGACCCAGAGAAGGAGTCTTAGAGAGCGGTGAGGCACTCTTCACAACTGCCTCATTGCAGCAAGTCCTACAGGGAACAGTTGCTCTGATCACTAGGCCAGAGCCGTTTTGGTTTCTTTGAATAAATAGTTCATTTCACTGGCAGCAGGTGTTTTATTGCTGACCTGATCCTGACTCTGGCTCCTGACACACTGCCCTTGAGGGCAGTAGTCTAGTGTAGGGGCACAGAGCAGGTCACATGGCACTCATAGCTCTGGCCTTTCCCCTCGCCTCAACACCTGCCGCCTGAGCAGCTGCAACACTCTGCCTTATTGTAGGACCGGACCTTGTTATAGTTCAGGGGTGGGAAACCTGTGGCCCTCCAGATATTATTGGATACCGATTCCCATCAGTCCTAGGCACCATGACCAATGGTCAGTTATGATGGGCATTGCTGAGCTAGCAGGGGGCTGCTAGCAGAATGAGTTAGTTGGATCCATTATTCATGTGCACACGGGGGCAAAGAGAGGGGGGAGAAAAGAAAAGAAAAACAATTTAAAATACAGGTTAAAATGCAATTTAAAATGCAGCCTCATTTTAAAGTAGGTGATAAATCAAGACCATAAGGGGAAGGAAACATAAGGGTCAGACTGAGTCCAAACCAAAGGCCAGGCGAAACAGCTCTGTCTTGCAGGCCCTGCGGAAAGATGTCAAGTCCCTCAGGGCCCTAGTCTCTTGTGACAGAGCATTCCACCATGTCGGGGCCAGTGCTAAAAAGGCCCTGGCCCTAGTTGAAACCAATCTAACCTCCTTGAGGCTCGGGAGCTCCAAAGTGTTGCTATTTGTGGACTTTAAGTTCCTCCGCGGGGCATACCAGGAGAGGTGGTCCTGTAGGTACGTGGGTCCTATGGGATAGAGTGCTGCCATCATTACAGAGGATCTAGGAGGATGTCTTCACAGAGTGAGGGAGCAATCCTTTGCACAAGAAGCTGGCATAAAGCAAATTGGCGTAAATTAGGGCAGCATAAAGTTAAGCCAAATCCAAACCTCGCTAAGCAGCTGGGCTGCTGCTCTGCTCAAGCGTGGAAGAGGGAAAACAAGCCTTTAAAATAGTCTTCTATGCTGGGTTTGCAGACCACAAGACCAGGTTTAGAATCCAGTCTAAGTCTCTGCCCTCTGGTCCCACCTTGTTCCTTTTGGGGGATGTACGCCAACCTTGGCTCAGTCAGCTTGCCATAGGATTTTCCCCTGATTGAGGTCCATCCATTTCAATGAGTCGAGAGTAAAAGTGTGATGGCCTGGGAATCCGATTCCGAGGCTGAACGGGAGGAATCCCAGCCTGCACAGGAGTCCCCGCCTCCAGGGCCGGCTGAACTGGGGCAGGGCCTTGATTCTGAGGAGCCTGCACCTGGGCCGGATCCTCAGGAGCAGGCACCAGGTGAATCCACTCTGGCTCCAGAGGTGGTTGAGGACTCAGTGCCTACAGGTGAGTCTCCCCCTGGGTCCAGTAACCCTTCTGAACTGCAGAGGCTCAGGGCAGAGAGGCGAAGGGAACTGGTTTCTCCCAGGAGGAGTGCTCGCCTTAAGGCCAGGAGAGGCGGGTCTCCTGGGGGCCGGGACCGCCCCTGGCCTCAGAGAAGATAAAGGCCAGTCAGCCCGGTCCCAGGTTGCGGGAGCAACGTCGTTGAAGAGCTGTTTCGGCCAGCATCCAGTCCGGTTCCCCCAGAGTTCCTGCCCTTGCCTGGCTTCTCGCTGTGGACCCCGCTTCACCCATGGAGGACTGTCTGCTGACCCTCGACTCAGGTCCTGGACCTCGCCCCACGGTAACCTCCCCCCTGGACCAGCACAAAAAGTTAGACAAATCCAACCATTTGGTTCTGATCACCCATACCAAGTGTTCTTTTCAACAGTGGAGGACCAGATGGGATTCTTCTTCCTGCCATTATTTACAACTTAGCATGACAAGCTAAGAAGTATGCTATCGAATGCTTTTTGTTTTCCGCTTCCCAGGATCACATGAACTGCTTTTATTTAAATACCAGTCACTCGGTGCCACAGCGCAAAACAAGTCAAAGCCAACGAGAGATCATTTTGCAAACTTGCGGAAAAAGGAGAAATAGCTGAGAGCTTTTTGTGGGAAAGGATGTTGCACGGGACCAGGCGCCCATTCAGTCAAGGGGAAAACCTTTCACAGGAGATCTATAATATGAAGTTCTAGTTTCGTTACTGCCATTCACTAAACAATGCTCCCTTGTAAAATAATCTAATACCTGATAATGGCTGTATATGGGAGTATCCGCTAAGTGGCTGTTGTGGATGAATTATTAACCTGAGTAATAACACTCCCCACACCCATGTTGTGGGCTCTGTTCTTTATTCAGAACTAACAATATGCCCTCATTGGGTTGGGGGTAGGGATGCTGAGTGTGGATTTCATATAGCATGAAGAAGGCTACCAATGGCTACTAGCCAGGAGATTCCTGCATTGCAGGGGGTTGGACTAGATCAGGGGTCACCAAATGTACCGCGCCTCGGGCTAGTGTCTCCAGCACTGATTGCGCGGCGGGCCGGATGGCAGGGGAGTGCATGTGCACACACTGTTTCCGGCACTCTTCCAGGTCAGGGGAGCATTGGAAATAGCTTGTGTGCATGTGCATGGACCTAATGGTCAGGGGCCCTTTACCTTTACGTGCAAATAACACTTGTGCATGCGCAAAATATGTTCTGGGAAGAAAGTCACATTGCACAAAAGCTACAATTGCCTCCAGGGAAATAAACATCACCACATTGTCAGGAGCAGTAGGCACATTCACATGTGTCGTTACAACCAGGTACAATGCTCATCTCAAAACACACACCAAAGGGACACACAGCAACCCGGAGGGAGGGAGAGAGAGAGAGAGAGGAGGCAGCAGCTGAGATCTGGCCGCTGGTTCACCTTCTAGATATGTATCTGAAACACCAGAGTTCCTCTGCCCCAACTGTGTGTAGATGAGGGCAAAGGCCTTGCTTGCTCGTGATAGTAACACATTACGATGGCGAGGCAAAAATATACATATTCAGATTTTGGAGGAAAATTAGAACACTTATTTCAAGAGACATGAAGAAGTAAACACCTCGGAATATATTTTTTTAAAGAATGAATAAATTCTAATGGGACTTCCTTCCCTCTCCTGTTTGCTCCATTGGGTCCACCAATTAGAGGGCTTCATGGAAGAAAGGGAAGTCCCATTGTGTATGTGTTGTCTCCAAACAACTCCCAGAATCCTTCACAAACTACAGTTCCCAGGGTGCTTGGGGGGGGGGAATCCATGACTATGATACTACTTTAAAGGAATAGCGGGGATGGGGCCTAAGAGACCTCCAGGAGTGGTTGGAAGTTAGGGGCACCACCACACACCCAGCCTTCTGGGAAGAAGACGAAGAAGAAGAAGAAGAAGAAGGAGGAGGAGGAGGAGGAGGAGGAGGAGGAGGAGGAGGAGGAGGAGGAGGAAGAGTTTGGATTTGATATCCTGCTTTATCACTACCCTAAGGAGTCTCAAAGTGGCTAACATTCTCCTTTCCCTTCCTTCCCCACAACAAACATTCTGTGAGGTGAGTGAGGCTGAGAGACTTCAGAGAAGCGTGACTAGCCCAAGGTCACCCAGCAGCTGCATGTGGAGGAGCGGAGACGCAAACCCGGTTCACCAGATTACAAGTATACTGCTCTTAACCACTACACCACACTGGCTCTCTGGAAGGGGCAAGGTGGTGAGTCAGGGCAGCAGTGCAGGGGCTCCAAGAGAGCTAATCCATCTCCCTGTACCCTGGTGGACCCATACAGTAGTGACCCAACCAGAGGTCAGCTGCATGGCACCACCAACTGCTCCTGCTCACCTCTCACCAAAGCAGCTCTTTGAGGTACAAAGGTACAAAGGGAAGGAAAAAGGAGAGGAAGCGATGTTGGCAGCTAATTGCACTTCTGAAGCCTATACACCTCCTGTCTTATCAATCTCCTGATATTCAACCCCACATTTAGTGGCAGATCAGGGACAACTGATTTCCCCAGGAACAAAAGGGCCTCAGTGCGGTACAAATTGCATGAGACGGTCTGAGTCAGCCCGTCCATCCCTCAAGCTTCATTAAGCCAATTAGTTCCAGGCAATGGTCCAAAGTAGTGATTAACAAAGGCACTTTTCTCAGAAGGTAGTCCTAGTAGCACTGGTTTCTAGAGGTGTTTGAGTACCTTTCCCTCCCACTGACTTCAGCTAGGAATGCAGCTAGTGCTTACCTCTGAGAATCTAGCCTCCAAACTGTCTGCAGATCACTTTCACCCACGGGTGTAACCAGTAGACAGGATGGCATTCCTTGTCTAGGCATGGAGGAGAGGAAAAGAAGGAGGAGGTTGGAATATCAAAGTGAAATTTCTCTTTCCAGTGAGGTTTATTGTATTCTGTGATCTGTGTTCCAGAGAATTCTCAATACACATAATAATAATAATTTATTATTTGTATCCCGCCCATCTGGTTGGATTTCCCCAGCCATTCTGGGTGGCTTCCAACACAGATTTTAAATACATTAAAATGTCACACAGGAAAAACTTCCCTGAACAGGGCTGCCTTTAGATGTCTTCTAAAAGCCAGGTAGTTGTTTTTCTCTTTGACATCTGGTGGGAGGGCATTCCACAGGGCGGGCGCCACTACCGAGAAGGTCCTCTTCTCACAGTGAGGGACCCACCAGAAGGCCCTTGGCCCTGGACCTCAGCGTCTGGGCTGGACGATGGGGGTGGAGACGCTCCTTCAGGTATACAGTGGTACCTCAGGTTAAGTACTTAATTCGTTCCGGAGGTCCATTCGTAACCTGAAACTGTTCTTAACCTGAAGCACCACTTTAGCTAATGGGGCCTCCTGCTGCCGCCGCGCCACCGGATTTCTGTTCTTATCCTGAAGCAAAGTTCTTAACCTGAGGTAATATTTCTGGGTTAGCGGAGTCTGTAACCTGAAGCGTATGTAAACCGAGGTACCACTGTACTTGGCAGAGGCCCTTTAGGGCTTTAAAGGTCAACACCAACACTTTGAATTGTGCTCGGAAACATACTGGGAGCCAATGTAGGTCCTTCAAGACCGGTGTTATGTGGTCTCGGCGACCGCCCCCAGTCACCAGTCTAGCTGCCGCATTCTGGATTGGTTTAAGTATATGTGATTAAATATATGTGATTGAGGTTCCACATTGGGGTTTCACTCACCAGCCCTGCCTACCTATTTGTGGTTTCCCCACACCTGATCCCGCCCCCTCCTTACACACCAGATCCATCCTTTCTTCTAAAGCAGAGGTTTTCAACCTTTTTGAGCCCCCGACTCCCTTCACCAACTACATTTTTTCCACAGCACCCCATGGGGCTCAGGAGCCCATTTAGGTCACCCCTTACCTGCAGGGCAGGCAGCCTTTTTCAAACACCCTCCCTTGTGGAGCATTCCTTCAGCCTCCTCTCTCCTCCCCTCTCCTTGGGAGTCCTCTGGGCAGCCACAGTTGCCGCCCCGGTCTCTGAGCTGCCCCACCCCACCCCAAAGAGAGATGCCTCCTCACATGGCTCTACAGGGGCCTGGGAAGCACCCCCTGACCAGAGGCACCATCCACCTGCTGAGCTTGTAGCCACGGCTGCTACAACAAACAGCTGTGCAAGCATTTGGGAGGCAGAGATGTGAGAGGGCATCAGAGGAGGGAGGGAAGGAAAGAGGGCCAGAGGCCAGTGTTGCCTGTGGCACCCCACCCATCATTCAAGGCACCTCAGGGTGCCACAACACACCGGTTGAAAACCACTGCCCTAAAGGTAAGGTAAAGGACCCCTGGACGGTTAATTCAAGTCAAATTTGACTATACGGTGCAGCACTCATCTCTGCTTTCAGGCCGAGGGAACCGCTCACAGCTCACCCCAACCCCCACTCCCTTTTAAAAGAGGGGGCAGCACTTCAGAGAGTGGCTTCTGGAACCTCCCCCCACTCCATTAAATGCTTGCCACCAATGTGGCTTCCTTTCTTTTCTGCCTGTTGTCTGGCACACCTGAATTGACATAGACACCTACCAGCAGCCATGAAATCTAAAGAGTGTGATGACAACCTTAGGTTTTTATGCATATAGGAAGATACAAATTTTGAGATGCCTTTCTATAAGAAAAGCCCATTGCTTCAAACTGATCTTGGTCCCAGGTCACACCGCATGAAACAAATCTCTGTGTTTCCCATTCACTCTTATGGGAAATCTGAAATGGCTATGACTTTTTCATTTCTTTTTCTTTTGCAGACACGCTTTTGTGGGCTAAGAAATAGGGATTCAGTTTTCTCCATTATCCATATTTATTTATTAGGTTAACTAAAACTCTAAAGTCCATATTAATTTCATATGGGGGGGATTTCTCTTTTCTTTGAAATAACTAGGTCCTCATCTACACAATATATTTAAAGCAGTATTATACCACTTTAAACAGTCATGGTTTCCCACAAAGAATCCTGGGAACTATAGTTTGCTAAGGATGCCAAGAGTTGTTAGATCTCTACTCCCTGCACAGAGCTACAATTCCCAAAGTGGCTTAGTAATCAATCCCTCTTCTCAGGGAGCTTTGTGAAATGTAACTCAGTAGTTAAGATGCCAGGAGGTGCTTCATCAGATCTTCACCACCGCAGGGCCATCATAGCACAGCCAAATCTGATCCGAGGACCTAGTGCTTTGGCAGTGTTTGAGGAAGAATTAGCTCCTTTCCGCTTATAATAATATAATATAATAATAATTTATTATTTATACCCTGCCCATCTGGCTGGATTTCCCTAGCCACTCTGGGTGGCTTTCAACAGAATATTAAAATACAATAATCTATTAAACATTAAAAGCTTCCCTAAATAGGGCTGCCTTCAGATGTCTTCTAAAAGTCTGGTAGTTGTTTTTCTCTTTGACATTGGGTGGGAGGGCGTTCCACAGGGAGGGCGCCACTACCGAGAAGGCCCTCTGCCTGGTTCCCTGTAACTTGGCTTCTCGCAGTGAGGGAACCGCCAGAAGGTCCTCAGCACTGGACCTCAGTGTCCGGGTAGAACGATGATGGTGGAGATGCTCCTTCGGGTATACTGGGCCAAGGCTGTTTAGGGCTTTAAAGGTCAGCACCAACACTTTGAATTGTGCTCGGAAACGTACTGGGAGCCAGTGTAGCTCTTTCAAGACCAGTGTTATGTGGTCTCGGCGGCCGCTCCCAGTCACCAGTCTAGCTACCGCATTCTGGATTAGTTGTAGTTTCTGGGTCACTTTCAAAGGTAGCCCCACATAGAGCGCATTGCAATAGTTCAAACGGGAGATAACCAGAGCATGCACCACTCTGGCGAGACAGTCAGCAGGCGGGTAGGGTCTCAGCCGGCATACCAGATGGAGCTGATAAACAGCTGCCCTGGACACAGAATTGACCTGAGCCTCCATGGACAGCTGTGAGTCCAGAATGACTCCCAGGCTGCGCACCTGGTCCTTCAGGAGCACAGTTACCCCATTCAGGACCAGGGAGTTCTCCACACCTACCCACCTCCTGCCCCCCAAAAACAGTACTTTTTAGTACTTAGACATTATTCCAGTCTAAATACTATGTCCCTCCCAAGAAGCTGCTCTTTGCTCCATGGACCCAGCTACTTTATCTTAGTTTGTAGTCCTCCTCCATCTGTGATTTGTGGGCATGTCCATTAACCTACTTTGAGGAACTGATGCAATGATTACTGATATAATATACCTGAAATCCTTTGAGTGTTTAGGAAACACATTATATAAATACTCAGTGCCAGTTATTAGTTCCCCTCTGCAGCTGGCTGGCTTGCAGACAAAATTCCTACATAATACTATTGCTACTAATGGCCCAGCTGCAATCCGGAGCCCATTTTAGGACATGTAACTCCCACTGGGTTTCAACGGGATCAAAGCAGGGCAACTCTGCATCCGGTTTGTTTTACAGCCAGCACTGGCATGAGTCCGGAACAGCAAAGGCTTATGGGAGGGAAGCCTTGGCTTCAGTGATTTATTGCTGATCTACAAAGCACATATACAGAAGTATCATTAATATCCAAACAGTGAGAGAATCTAGGGGTTCCACTCGCTTATGCAGGGTTTGATTTCTTCAAAATGAAGTTCAACTGAGCCTATGTTGTCTTTAGGCTACAGTGGTACCTCGCAAGACAAATGCCTCGTAAGACAAAAAAAACTTGCAAGACGAAAGAGTTTTTCGTTTTTTTAGTTGCTTCGCAAGACAAATTTCCCTATGGGCTTGCTTCGCAAGACGAAAACGTCTTGCAAGTTTGTTTCCTTTTTCTTAAAACCGTTAATACCCAGGGAATCCGTGCTTCGCAAGACGAAAAAACTCGCAGAACGAATTAATTTCATCTTGCGAGGCACCACTGTATTCGGTTTTATTTATACTCATACACAACCTGAGCATAAGATCACAGCATTAACACCATAACATATCTTGCTTCTCCCTTCGTGGCAGCTTTGGATTCCAGCACAGATCAAGCATGTATCTCTGTATCTACAGCTTCTCTTTTTTAAAATAATAATGATCTTTTTTTATTAGGAATTTCAACAAAACATTTTATCAAAAAACATATCATCCTTAATCCCCCCCTATTTTCCCCCTCCCCATAAAATAACCCACCCTCCCAGACTTCCCTCAGCTCCTCTCTCTGGTTTATCAACAAGTGTTATTCTCTGCGTGTTACAAAGTTGTTTAGTTCCTTAATTTATCTGACTAGCTGTTATCAAAAGAAAGTTTGTGAGTGTTTATTCAAAACCTGCCAAGGAGTCCAGTTCATTTTGTTGCTGCTTTAAGTACTTTGTAAAGGGTTCCCATTCATCTCTAAAGTCACATTTGTCCTTGTCCTGTAGTTTGTGTGTCAATTTTGCCAATTCTGCATAACCCATCAGTTTTTCTTGCTATAGTTCTTTAGTCGGGATTTCCTCATTCTTCCATCCTTGCGCTATTAAGACTGTTGCCGCTGTTGTCACATACATGAAAATATTTTTCAATTTCCTTGGCAGGTCTTTCCCTACAATTCCGAACAAAAACTCTTCAGGTTTTTAAACAAATGTTAGATGGAACATTTTCTTCAATTCATTGTATATCATTTCCCAAAACTTTTTAATTTCATTACTGTGGCGATCACACAGGGCCCCCAGACATTTGACGGTCTATTGCCCTTGTGCCACCACTGTGATTGCTTTCTTCGCTGCCACCACCCCGTTTCTCACGGGGACACATGGAGTCCAGACAGTTGTTAACATAAACAAATAAGCAAGTTTATTTTTAAATGCAGGAACAAGCTTATGGTTTCAGTTAGTTTTTCTTGACAGTTTCTTAATCTTAGTTCCTAACAACTTCAAACTGATTATCCCCAACTATCTATCTGACTCCACCTAACAATTCCTCTCACTCTCTCACAATACAACTCGACAACCTACTGCTTATTCCTCCTTCTTCCTTCTCCAATTCCCAAACCTCAACTGACTTTCGAAACCTCCCACTCTACCTTTTCCTCCTCCCTTGCATTCCCACTGGTCAATCACAACACACTCATTTTAACCCTTTCCTTATGACCCACCTAGGAGGCAAACGCCACAATTACAATCCCACCACTTATGGTAAAAAATCCCTTCCTTTTCTTTATCTCCAGCTTCTCAGTCTGCTTTCTAGATCAGCTCACACACAACTGCACTGCTATTGTTCTCTCCACCTAGCAGTTAGGCAAGGCAAGGGGAAGATTCATTCTACGGCACAGAGCTACTTCTTTAGTTATGCTAATTGTGGTGCTTAACTAGTCGGCCACAGCCATTGCCTAGCCCTAGACAAAGAGACTGGCTTGGCAAGCTTGCTCTCATATTTTCCACCGCCACAGATACAGGAACCCAAGAATTGGAAGAGACTTGGGTCATCATACAGACTGACCACCCCCTCCAAAAAAAACCTCACAACTATATACAGCAATCTTTTTGAACTGCACAGCAGTGGGAAATCCAGCCCCTCCTTCCCTGCTGAGGGGAAGGAAGCTGGACCAGGCTTCTTCTGATCTCAAATTCTTGCGGTATCGTGTTGTCATTTCTCCTCTTTCCTCGAAATCCCAGGAGGGCCAAATCGGTCGTCCTTTTGCAGCGACACACCCAGTTCCTAAATTGAAGCAAGCTGTGCTTCTCTTCCACATATCTCAAGCTCCACGATGCTGGATGGCAAGCCCCTCCCTCTCGCGCCTAAATGTTACCCTTCTTGCCTCTCCAACCCCCTAATCAAAATCAAATTCTTTGCGTGTAAGTTATATTTAAGCAGGGCTATTTATGGACACGGAGGCCCTGCACAGATCTCGGCGGAGCCCTTTCATTAGGAATTAGCCGAGCTAATGCTGAGCAAACAGATTGCGTCCATGTTTGCAAGCACAGCCACATGTGCCCGGCAGGTCTCCTTGGGAAAACAGAGAGGATTGGGGAGGGAGGGGGAGGGAGGTACAGGGTGACCTTCTGAAGGAAAGCGAGAGTGTAAGGCAGCCCTGTGAAAGCTGTTGGGGCTTGTGTCAAATCCAGCAATAATGACTAATGAGCAGCCGCGAATAATAATGATAAGACATCAGGTGCTCATTATTTTGCCAGCCTTATTTTGCAAGTGTGTGTGTATGGGAGCCATAGCTCAGAGGCAGGGTGTCTGCCTTGCAAGCAGAAGGTCCAGGGTTCAATTCTTGCTGGCATCTCCAAAAAAAGGTTGGGAAAGAGGGAGAGACAAGATAGTTGGACAAGATGACCCTTGTGGTCCCTTCCAAGCCAGAGGTGAAACTAGGCAGGTGACAAATCTATTATTATTATTGTTATTATTATTATTTTGTTTAGTCGTTTAGTCATGTCCGACTCTTCATGACCCCATGGACCAGAGCACGCCAGGCACTCATGTCTTCCACTGCCTCCCGCAGTTTGATCAAACTCATGCTGCTAGCTTCGAGAATACTGTCTAACCATCTCGTCCTCTGTCGTCCCCTTCTCCTTGTGCCCTCAATCCTTCCCAACATCAGGGTCTTTTCCAGGGAGTTTTCTCTTCTCATGAGGTGGCCAAAATCTTGAGCCTCAGCTTCGGGATCTGTCCTTCCAGTGAGCACTCAGGGCTGATTTCCTTCAGAATGGATAGGTGTGATCTTCTTGCAGTCCACGGGACTCTCAAGAGTCTCCTTCAGCACCATAATTCAAAAGCATCAATTCTTTGGCAATCAGCCTTCTTTATGGTCCAGCTCTCACTTCCACACTACTGGGGAAACCATAGCTTTAACTATACGGACCTTTGTTGGCAAGGTGACGTCTCTGCTTTTTAAGATCCTGTCTAGGTTTTTGAACTGATTAGTTCTCAAACGTTTTGGCTCCCGAACGCCACAAACCTGGAAGTGACCGTTCCAGTTTGCGAACTATTTTTGGAAGTCAAACATCCAACGGAGCTTCCGCAGCTTCCAGTTGGTACAGGAACTTCCTGCAGCCAGTCAGAAGCCGCGCTTTGGCTTCCAAACATTTTGGAAGTCAAACGGACTTCCGGAACAGATTCCATTTGACTTCCAAGGTTTGACTGTATCATTCTTTCACCCGGGTCAGAGACTCAGTTTGGCACACCACTTCCTTAAAGGACCTTCCCTCTCAGAAATGAAAAATTTGCAGAATTTGCCCCGTTTGAGCTTCTTTGCCCTGCTTCCTTTTTCTAATGGGACTCAGGGATGAACACGGTGAGTTCATTCACCTTTAGCTCCAGGCCAAGTTGATCTCAATTACTTTACCTTATGACATAGATGCATATATGCATCGGCCCACACACGTCTGCCATTCTTTCTGGAGTGCAAACGGAGTGCCGGCTTTCCACTGCGTGCTGCGCCGAAATTATTCCCTCCTACTCTTACAAATGATCTCATGTCGACGAACAACACACACACACCCCAACAGTCTCCTATTCAAAGAGCAGTGGCCCCAATCAAAATCTAAGCAATGTTTTCAAAGACTCCTAGCTGGAGACACTGGCTGTCTGACAAAGCTTTCCATCCATGTAGGTGAGCCAGACAAAAGATGCATTATTTATTCCAATTTTTTAAAGAGATGTTTCTGAAGCTCCAAGACACCGAGGGTGGGGAATCCACGCATTAATTTAGCTAGTGTTCCAATTTACCAGAGCATCAGCAACATACCTCTCAAACTGTTTAAGGGAGCTTTCTTCCTTGCATTCAGTCATTTGGGAAAGTGAGTAGGACTTTCTTTACGTCTACAAGCAAGGCTGAGTTTAGGCTTCAGTTCAGGAAGATGTTCAGCAGCTGTCTATTCAGAAATGGCACAACTCACAGCTAAAATAAGGATTCAGAAAGATGAAATATATGTGGAACAATGGAGACACTTTTCAGTTTATTTTATTTGTTAACAGATAATATTCAAATTTACTTTAATTTGGCATTATTTCTCTCTCTCTCTCTTTCTCTCTCTTAAAGACACAAAGACCATTATTTATCATAATTATTCTTGAGATGGTTTAACCCCTTCTGTTTTAACAATACAAATTCCACAACTATCTTCCATATTTTCTATCAAAGTAAGAAGGGGAATATGCAAGAGAAATGACTTTGGGGGCCCTTTTCAGTTTATATAAGAGCGCAATACAGCCAAATAACAAACAGGTTTTGACTTATGAACAGTGGAAAGACAATAGAAACGATTCATAATATAGGATTTAGGTAAATAGATAAGGTGAAGAGGTTAGACAGGCATAAGGGAAGAGAGAGAATTAGACTATAACAGATGTAATGGTGGGAAGATAAATAAATAGATTTTGATGCAAATTGTATATGACCTTAATGTAAATCAATGTAAAGCAATAAACATATTTTCACACAAAAATGAGGTGTCTGATCTGGCCACACTGACAGACACCTTAGTTACATCCCATTTGTGAGGTTTCCCAAACTTGGGTCTCCAGCTGATAAAAACTAACGTGCGGGGGGGGGGGCAGCTGGCTGGGCCAGGGAAGTGATTAATGCCTCCCTACAATAAGGGATAGGGACATGGGTGGTATTGTGGTCTAAACCACAGAACCTAGGACTTGCCGATCAGAAGATCGGCAGTTCGAATCCCCGCGATGCGGTGAGTTCCCATTGCTCGGTCCCTACTCCTGCCAACCTAGCAGTTTGAAAGCACGTCAAAGTGCAAGTAGATAAATAGGTACCACTCCAGTGGGAATGTAAATGGCATATCCGTGCGCTGCTCTGGTTCTCCAGAAGCGGCTTAGTCATGCTGGCCACATGACCTGGAAGCTGTACGCCGCCTCCCTCGGCCAAGATGAGTGCCGCAACCCCAGAGTCGTCCACAACGGTCACGGGTCCCTTTACCTTTGCAATAAGGGATGGCCCCTGCCTGCTTGAAGGAGGCAGTGGTAAAACCACTCCTCAAGAAACCTTCCATAGAGCTGGAAAATCTAAATAACTACTGGCCAGTTGCCAATCTCCCCTTCTTGGGCAAGAAATGCTTTGGTCACCCAGTATGACCACCTCTGCCAAGAGAGAGGCAGGGGAAATGTGTCCCTGTTATTTCTCCCCAACCTCTCAGCAGCTTTTGATACCATCAACCATGGCATCCTTCTAGAGCAGATGTCCAAGTTGGGGGGCCGGCATCACTTTGCAGAGTTTCCAGTTCTGCTTTGAGATGGGTGATGTTTGGGGAGGCCCCATGGAGGGTTCCTCAGTGTTCAATTCTTTCCCCTGTTCTGTTTAACATCTATATGAAAGTGCTGAGTGAGGTCATCCGGAGTTATGGAGTGCATTGTCAGCAATTTGCTGATGACACACAGCTCTACTTCTCCTTCACATCTGCAGATGAGGCAGTGGATGTGATGGACCAGTGTCTTGCCTCACTAATGGACTGGATGAGAGCCAACAGACTGAAACTCAGTTCATATAAGATTGAGGCACTGTTAGTGGCAGCTCCCTGGACCAGATCAATGGGAACTAGCCTGCTTTTGATAGGGCTACACTCCCTGTGAAGAAGCAGGCACTCATCTTGCAGATACTTCTGGATCCCTTGTTGTCACCTAAGCCTCAGGTGACCTCAGTGGCACCGAATGCCTTCTATCAGCTTTAGCTGGCAGCCCAGCAGTGTCCCTATCTGAACACGGATTGCCTAACTTCTGCCATCCATGCTCTGGTAGCCTCTAGTTCAGATTACTGCAACATGTTATATGTGGGGCTGTTTCTGAAGACCCTTTGGAAACTCCAGTTGGTGCAGAATTCAGCAGCCAGGTTGCTCACTGGTACAAGGTGGCTTGAGCATATTAGACCAATCCTGGCCCAACTGCACTGGCTGCCAATTAGCTTCCAGGTCTGATTCAAAGTGCTGCTTTTGACCTTAGGAACCACTGAGCCAGACCCTGCAATAATCATTTGAGTACCCCATCCACAAAGGACGCAGGTGGCACTGTGGGTTAAACCACAGAGCCTAGGACTTGCCGATCAGAAGGTCAGTGGTTCGAATCCCCACGATGGGGTGAGCTCCCGTTGCTTGGTCCCTGCTCCTGCCAACCTAGCAGTTCGAAAGCATGTCAAAAGTGCAAGTAGATAAATAGGTACCGCTCCAGTGGGAAGGTAAACAGTGTTTCCATGTGCTGCTCTGGTTCTCCAGAAGTGTCTTAGTCATGCTGGCCACATGACCCGGAAGCTGTATGCCGGCTCCCTCAGCCAATAAAGCGAGATGAACGCCACAACCCCAGGGTCAGCCACGACTGGACCTAATGGTCAGGGGTCCCTTTACCTTTACCTTTAGCCCATCCACAAGAAGTCTAGAGGGTGGCAACACAAGGAGAGGCCTTTTCTGTGGTGACTCCCCACTTGTGGAATGCTCAACCCAGGGAGGCTTCCCAGAAGAGGCCTGCTTTGAAAGGCTGGGATCTGGGGAGGGCTATGTGAGAAGGACACAACAGCCATGCAGCCTTCAATCCCAGCCGCATGGGATCTTTCTCATGCTGCCCTCCCAGAGCCGCTTTGATCTGGGAGGCTTTGACCTTGCTATGCGTGGCTGGTTTCAGGAGGACAGTGTGAGCATTGCAGCCCCAGAAAAATGCACCCAGGGAGATCGCCCCAGCAGCCTCCTCTCCCCTATGTCCCTGCCACAAATGGCTGGGAGAGAACCCTATCTGAAACCTGGAGAGCCATTGCCAGTCAGCGTAGACAAGATTGAGTTGACCAGTCTTTCTCAACCTGTGGGTCCCCAGATGTTGTTGAACTACAACTCCCATCACCCCTAGCTAGCAAGGCCAGAGCTCAGGGATGATGGGAGTTGTATTCCAACAACATCTGGAGACCCACAAGTTGAGAACTGCTGAGCTAGATGTACCAATGGTCTGTCTCAGCATAAGGTAACTTCCTAATCTTTCCATCTACCCCACTGGTTTTCAACCAGTGTGCCGTGGCACCCTGGGGTACCTTGAATAATGGTCAGGGGTGCCATGGACAACACTGTCCTTCTTTCCTTCCCTCTAATGCCCTCCCAAAGGCTTGTATAGCTATTTGTTGCAGTAGCTCTAACTACAATGGTGCCTCTGGGGCTGGTCAGGAGGTACTGGTTGTCAGGAGCTGAGGTGGCCTTGGAGTAAGCCAACAAGTGGGTGAGGGAGTCCAGCCAGCCAGTCCGCCAGCCCTTGCTGTTGGGAATGGACAGACAAGTCCCAGGCCCCTGTGGGGCCATGTGAGGAGGCACCCCTCTTTGGGGCAGGCATGGGGCAGCTCTGGGGCACTGGCAGCGGCTGCCCAGAGGTCTCCCAAGGAGAGGGGAGAGGAGGCTGAGGAAACACTCCACAAAGGAGAGTGTTCAAAAAAGATTGAGAGGCTGCCAGCCCTGCAGGCAACAGGTGACATAACTGGGCTCCTGAACCCCACAGGGGTGCCTCAGAAAGAATGTAGTTGGTCAAGGAAGCGGTGGACTCAAAAAGGCTGAAAACCTCTGATGCTATCACATCACAAAGCCAAAGTCATCTGTTCAAACGGAGAGGAGAAGTCTGTGACCTTGCGGTTACAGAAGCTTTGGGAGAAAGCAGAAGACATCTAGAAAAGTGTTGTATAAGGAACCTTTGCTTCCTCCCATGTGAGACGTCTAGACAGGTGGGAGTAACCAAGGAGGAGAGACAGAAGCACTTTAATCGCTGATAGCAGCCTTCTGAGCTATTGCTAAGAAGGAGAAGGCTCCCAACAGATAGCCTGGGGCCTGGGTTTGGAGTTGGGTTCATTCCCCTTTCGAATCCCTTGAAGTTTTGCCAATCCCATATTGGAACCCAAACATCTCCCATACATCTCCCTTTTAATTTGTTTTGTAAGATGGTGGAGCCAGCTGTGCAGGTATGCAAATGTCCTTTTGCGCACAAAAAGCAGTTTGTTGCTAGGCGTGTCCTGCGCATCCAGGTGATTATAATGTTGAGTACACTTTAACCAGAGCTCAATGAAGTCAGATAGGATAGAATATCTTACGTATCAACTGATAGAACATTTTTATTACCCCCCCTTCATTAAACATTCCAAAGAGGATCACAATCAATAAATGCTGATACAATAAAAACAGTTCGTTAAAATCCAATAAAGAAAGAAAATACAGTGCTGCCATACTGCATTGCAGGGACTGGACTAGATTACCTTTCATGGTGCCTTCCAGCTTTATAAAAATTCTATTATTCTAATAACCACCAAAGTCACAATTCTCAATGGCTTTATGTCAATGACCAGCAAATGCCTAGATCAGGGTTTTCCAAACTTGGGTCTCCGTCATTCCCATCATCGCTGACCACTGGTCCTGCTAGCTAGGGATGATGGGAGTTGTAGTCCAACAACACCTGGAGACCCGAGTTTGGGAATCTCTGGCCTAGATGAACAAATCTGTTTCCAGGAGGCACCAAGAACTCAACAGTCCAAACTTTGAGGAAAGTAGGTTAGTTGCACAAGACGT
Organism: Podarcis melisellensis; assembly: GCF_964234715.1. Lineage (NCBI taxonomy): Eukaryota > Metazoa > Chordata > Lepidosauria > Squamata > Lacertidae > Podarcis > Podarcis melisellensis. The sequence goes on along the minus strand of NC_138539.1, from coordinate 12,589,837 downwards.
CCCAATTAGTAACAATTATGAAACCTGGGTCCCATCTGCACTATACATTTAAACCAGTGCCATACCGCTTTAAAGAATCATAGTTTCCCTCAAAGAATCCTGGGAACAACGCGCTGGGAGTTGTTATGATACCCTTATTCCCTGCCCAGAACTGCAGTTCTGAGTTGCTAAATAGTCAACCCCTCTTTCCAGGGAACTCTGGCCTAGAAGCACATACCCTCCAACCTTTCTCTGATGAAAATAGGGACGTCCCATTCCATAATGAAAATTTTACTATTTATACCCCACACATCTTACTGGGTTGCCCCAGCCACTCTGGACAGCTTCCAACATATATAAAAATGTAATAAAATATTAAGCATTAAAAAAAAGTCCTATACAGGATTGCCTTCAGACAGCTCGGGGGTCAGATAACTCCATACCAGGCGTAGGCAAACTTGGCCGTCCAGATGTTTTGGGACTACAGTTCCCATCATCCCTGGCCACTGGTCCTGATAGCAAGGGATGATGGGAGTTGTAGTCCCAAAACTTCTGGAGGGCCAAGTTTGCCTATGCCTGCTCCATACCCTCCCACATTTCTCCAATGAAAATAGGGACGTGGGTGGCACTGTGAGTTAAACCACAGAGCCTAGGACTTGCCGATCAGAAGCTCGGCGGATCGAATCCCCGTGACGGGGTGAGCTCCCATTGCTCGGTCCCTGCTCCTGCCAACCTTGCAGTTCGAAAGCACATTAAAGTACAAGTAGATAAATAGGTACCGCTCCAGCGGGAAGGTAAACGGCGTTTCCGTGCGCTGCTCTGGTTCGCCAGAAGTGGCTTAGTCATGCTGACCACATGACCCGGAAGCTGTACTCCAGCTCCCTCGGCCAATAAAACGAGATGAGCACCGCAACCCCAGAGTCAGGGGTCCCTTTACATTTGCCTAAGGAAAAGCAGGACATTCTGGGATCAAATCAGAAACCGGGAAGGCCTTTCTATATCAGGGACATGCCTGGAAAATAGGGACACTTGGAGGGTCTGCAAGCAACACCTGAGTGCAGCTGTGATCTCCACCTATAATTCCCAAAAACTGCTATTCAGAGACATACTGCCTCCCAAAAAAATATGAGAGAGAGAGAGAGATTTTGAACGTGTTTAGCTTTTATGCAAATGGCCTTCTTGAGCTGGGGGAGTCCAACCAAGAAATCAAATTCAGCATTCCATCAGGTTTTGAAAGAGGGTGTTTTGGATTCCACAAACCAGTCGGGAGGCCGTAAAAGACTTCATCCTCCCGCCCCATCTCCCCTAAACACACTGCACAAGCTGATAAATGGACCCAAATGCCCTTTGGCCGGTTCAACCTGCGCTGCCAGGGAAAGCTGGTCCCACAGGTTCAGCTGGCAATCGTAAGGGGAGTCAATATTTGCAAACCAACAGATTTCCGATAGGGACACTCTCAGAGGGTACATTAGCTGGAAAGGGGGCGAGAAAAGCCCTCTTCCACAGGCTCCCCTCCTCCGCCAGCATCATTTTAGAAGCTTGCAGCAGGTCCAAGCCCGACAGTGAAATAAATCATACCTGGCAAAGCTGCCTGCTCAGCTATTAACAAGGAGAGTGGGGAGGAGGCGGGTGGGTGAAAGCCCCTGATAAGGTGACCTGTACTTTATGGAATTCTGGAAGAGTTGCCCTTTCAACTCAAAAAGCCTCATTCTGCACAAGATAAAAAGATTTACTGGCCCCTAAAAGAGCCCAGGGAAAACCAACAAACATGTTGCCACACGGTGAGGCAATCCTGATAATTCTTCTTTTCCAATCCCAACACTGTTGTTTAGAAACCAGGGGTAGGAGGGGGGAAATGGGGCCAACAACCCCCAACTGCTATGTCTATTTGGTTTCATCAGATGTTGGTCAGGCTGACATTTTGGGCTCCGCTGAAAAGGGCCTTTGATCTGCATGCAGAGGTGCATGACCCCTAGAGTTGTGATTCGGGGGACAATCACAGCATTGCGCTGGAACCCAAGGGATCTTTGCTCCAATCCAGTGACGGCAATCAGGACACAAAACAGACCTCCAGACACAGATGGCTGCCAAGCGTTGCAAGGGGCAAGGGGAGGCCCTGTGTTGGTTCCATGTGCAGAAAGGAGCATGCGCCTGAGCTGTCCTGAGCATACCCAACACATGTGCGGTCCCTTAAATCTTTATTAGAAAAGCACTCGGGATAACGGACGCAGGTATAGCAAGAGAAGATCAGAAAATATTCCTCCATGCCACAGGAGCGGCAAGGATCCTCATTGCTAAAAACTGGAAAAAAGAAACTGTGCCAACAAAAAAGGAACAGCAAGACAAACTGTTAGAGTATATTGAACTGGCTGGATTAACAGAGGCAATTAGAGATCACACCAGACAAGAGTTTCAACAAGCATGGGGGAAATGCAGAGGCTACTTCACAAAACAGTGCCCTAAAATACACACCTGGACTTGTTTCGATTAATGTCTGCAAGGGACTTTGTGGATATTTAAGTTATAATCAGAAAAATCTTAATAATTATTCATAAAGTAAACAGTTTAGAAGGAGTAAATAAGGAGGCCAAATACAGGATAAAGGAAGTCTTTTATTTGGTTGTTTGTATTGTTGTATGTTATGCTCACTGTATGTTATGTTCACGTTTAATGAGGGTGGATTTGTGTATTGGGGAGGTGAAGGTTTATGTTATGCTGTAAATAAAATTCCAATTAAAAAAAAATAGAAAAGCACTCAATAGATTGAAGGCCTGGACAACATTGGAGGAGACAAAATCTTGCTAAGGCAGGCAGCAACAAGGAGCTGGTTTAATCCCCTGTCCAATGGATTGCCCAAGTTTACTGTCTCCCATATATGTGAATGGTTTCCACTCTTTCCTATCACTGTGCTACAATACAGCATTTTAGTAGGGGCAAAGATGTGCTTCCTGGCACTGGGCAAACCAGGCCACCTGCTGACAACCTGGGGCCATGCTATTGCTTCTGCATTTCTCCATTTCCAGCAGGAAGCTCCAGGCTTGCAGAAAAGAGAGTAAAACATTTCTGATTCTTGTGGCTATGAAGTTGGTGACCTGATTTGGAATGTAGAAGGAGGGATGAAGGACACAATGCAGAGCGTGCACATGTTTGGCTGGGTCATGACACTACAATATGTTGTGCATCTAAAGTAGGAATGGGGAACATATGGTCCTCCAGATGTTGCTAAACTGCAGCTCCCATCATCCCTGACCCTTGGCCAGGCTGGGGCTGATAGGATCTGGAGTCCAATGACTTATGGAGGGCCACATGTTGTGCTAGAGAACTTCAAGCTGGCAAAGTAATCAGATATGCCCTCCAAATACAGAGAACAAGTGCGATTTTCACATAGCTGTTTACCTAGATCACTCGTGCTGCTGATGTTAGCTTTCAACCTTGGGAGGCCAAAGTGACGCTTTGTACAAATAAACAAGGGTTTCGTCCAGGCTTTCCAAACTTGGCACACAACATCGTCCAACTGATCCGTTTAATTTAGCCAGCCTAGTCGCTACTGAAATCAAAGTATGTCGGCCAGTGTGTTTACTGCTTATGGCTAAAGATTTCATGGAGAAAAGATACAGCTTGGCAAATTCATGTTGCTCTCTTGTAGGCGTGATACAGCCAAGCATACACATTTTAAGTCCAACTGAATTAAAAAAAAAAATCGTCATTATTGATGTACTGAAATTTTTGGCACCTGAAGCGAGCCACAAAATGGCGGCACCACCTCCCCCCCGCTGGGGAAGGAGGGATGAGGGATGATCTACATCAGGAATAAGCAAGGAATACATCAGGAACAAGGGTAGGAGGGGCCAACAGTGTCTCCTATTCACCAAGAGGCCCCTGTGGAGGTGGCATCTGGAGAGGGCTGCAGAGGAAGAGGCAGATCTGGCCTCCAAGGAATGTGACACCTGTTACTGCCACTGCGTCAGCAAGCAATGCATTCCTTGGAGACACAATCTGCAGCCCTTGTGCATCCTGCCACCTAAGGCGGTGGCTTCACCTTGCCTCATGGGTGGGCTGGCCCTGATTCCTGGTCAACTAAAGTGCCTGTACCAGGGATGGGGAAATCTGTGGCTCACAAAATGTTGCTGGACTCCAACTCCTTGAAAGATTCCATCAACGGTGTCTCCGAAAAATCTTACACATTACTTGGGAAGACAGGCAAACTAATACCAGTGTACTGGAAGAAGCAAAGATCACCAGTATCAAAGCAATGATTCTTCAGCATCAACTTCGTTGGACTGGTCATGTTGTGCGGATGCCTGATTATCGTCTTCTAAAGCAACTACTCTATTCCGAACTTAAAAATTGAAAGCGTAATGCTGGTGGTCAACAAAAGAGGTTTAAAGACTGTCTCAAGGCAAATCTAAAAATATATAGGATAAACACCAACAATTGGGAAACACTGGCCTGCAAGTGCTCCAGTTGGAGAACAGCCTTTACCAAAGGTGTAATGGGCTTTGAAGACACTTGAACTCAGGACGCAAGGGAGAAACGTGCTAAGAGGAAGGCACGCTTGGCAAATCCACACCGTGATCAACTCCCGCCCAGAAACCAATGTCCCCACTGTGGAAGGACATGTGGATCCATAATTGGCCTCCACAGTCACTTACGGACTCATAGTTTAAACCGTGTTTATGGAAGACAATCTTACTCGGCTACGAGTGATCGCCAAAGAAGAGAAGAAGAAGTTGCTGGACTCCATTATTCCCAACCGTTGGCCATGCTGGCTGGGGCTGTTAGAAACCAACAACATTTAGAGGTTCCTACCATGGACCTATATGCATGTAGATGCCCCTTTCAGAAGTCCAGTGAGATGCTTAGAAATCAGGAGGCAGAGCCAATAGACACAATCCCAGTCCATGCATTCCAATCTACACCTGAGGACAAGGCCTGATAATGCCTAGGACAATCTTCTCCCAACCTGGCATGGTCATGGAAACTGAGCCAAGCTGGGAAGAAATGTGTATGCAGTGACAAAACACAGCAAGGTAATGAAGGAGGAGGGTTCAAGTTCTCTCACTCATGAGCACTTTTGATTATGCACAAAATATATGCTCCCCATCTCTATGTGACTAGCACAGGCATAGGTAAAGGTAAAGGGACCCCTGACCATTAGGTCCAGTCGTGACCGACTCTGGGGTTGTGGCGCTCATCTCGCTTTACTGACTGAGGGAGCCGGCGTACAACTTCCAGATCATGTGGCCAGCATGACTAAGCCGCTTCTGGCGAACCAGAGCAGCGCACGGAAATGCCGTTTACCTTCCCGCCAGAGGTATTTATCTACTTGCACTTTGACGTGCTTTCAAACTGCTAGGTTGGCAGGAGCAGGGACCGAGCAATGGGAGCTCTCCCCGTCGCAGGGATTCAAACCACTGACCTTCTGATCGGCAAGTCCTAGGCTCTGTGGTTTAACCCACAGCGCCACCCAAGTCCCAGCGCAGGCTTAAGAATAAACTAAATGGTGAAACTTACCAGGAGAATAAGAAATCAAGATAACAATTTTTATTTTTTAGAAAGGAATGGAAATATTTTACTGAGTATTTACAAACAGATTAAGACTTTGGCAGGATTAATGTAAAAACCTGCAGTTTCAAAAAATATATGGGATATATATGGGAATAGATCTATAAAAGAATATGTTGAGATAATTTGGCATATTCAGGAAGATGAAGAGAAACGTAAAAAACCACAGAAAAAGGGGGACGGGAGACGGAGTTTGACATACTAAAATTGTGATTGAATATAATTATTGTAATATATATAAATGACTGCTCCCATCAATGTGTATATTGGTCTACACAGATTACCTGTGGAAGTAACTCTATATGAACAGCCTACAGGCTCATGTACCCCTCTCTTCTGTCCTCCAGTGGGTCTGCAAAGGGTAGACTGGAAGCATCCATTTCCATTTAAACAAACAGCAGTTTGTAATCTTATCTGAACCAGGTCTAGGAGATACTGGTTAATTTAAACCATGGTTTTCCAAATAAGTCAAGATCAAGCCATGGTTTCTGATCCTGGCTTGTCTGGATAAACTAAAGTTAAAACTAATCACAGTTCTTGTTCAGATGAAACAACATATTGCATTAATTTAAAATGAATGTTGATACTTCTCACCTCCTCACAGCCACAATGGAGAAGAGGGGAAGGCGGCACAGGATTGTGAATGTAACACTAAACTATGGCTTAGCTTTCTGCCCAGCTCTTCCATTTAAGACAATGCTTGGATGTGTATCTTCTCCCAACTCAACCCAAGGAATATTCAGAATACAAAAAACGTCTGAATGTTAATTGCCCAGGGAATCTCTGCAAAGCTAGCTAGCCATCTTTGTCAGCCACCAAGAGAGTATTCTACGCAATGATAAACTACCCAGGGTGATTTGGAGAAATTAAATATTTTGAGCTTTCACTCTTCCGAAAGATTTGTAAATGAAATATCCATGATAAATGACTCTGGTTGATATGTCAGGCCCGAAGTTTCTTCTTTTGAAAAATGATGTATTTAAATCCTATTGTAAACTGGGGCGGGGAGGGGCCCACAGATCTGTGAGTTAGGGCTGGTGATATCGGGGAGTAGTGTAACCTCCAGAGCCTTGTGGCTTTTCTTTCTAAGGAAAGCATTGGTTTAAATTTAAATCTTTGAAGAAGCAGAAAGCCTCCTTAACATCTTGTGCACTTGCTGGAGCAACCAAGGCTCATCCGTTATCCTGGCACTCAAGGAGATGAACTCACCATTCTTGCTTTTAAAAATAAAATAAAATTGGGGGGCTGAGACATGAGCTCCCCCGAAATAGGAAGTTGCACAGGAAGGAATCTCATAGAAGAGGTGCTCACTAGGGCAGGTGTTCTGTGTTACCATCCCTGGTTCTGTGCTCCAGTCTCTGTGCCTCTCATGTTGTTCCCACATTTGAACTACATTGGAAAGAAGAGATCTCTCCCATGGGAAGACATTACAAGACCCCCTCCAGATTGGTGGGTGTTTGTGGGTGAATTTTGCAGCTTGTTGTTGACCCAACCATAGTGCATCAGTTGTGGGTTTATACTGGACTGCCCACACATCATTCTGCTTTGTCCGTTGTCCTGCAATCCTTCCACATTTTCATATTCCAAAACCAATTCAGAGAAAAATGCTTAGATTTCAATTACAGTGGTACCTCTAGTTACAAACTTAATTCGTTCCAGAGGTCCGTTCTTAACCTGAAACTGTTCTTAACTAGAGGCGTGCTTTCGCTAATGGGGCCTCTTGCTGCCGATGCACCACCAGCACATGATTTCTATTCTCATCCTGGGGCAAAGTTCCCAACTCGAGGTAACTCTACCAGGTTAGCAGAGTTTGTAACCTGAGACGTTTGTAACTCAAGGTACCGATGTACATTGTCCAGTTCTTCTCTTTGGTAAATCATGGTCTAGCTCTCTCCTTTGCATCTAGAGCAGTGGTTCTCAACCTGTGGGTCCCCAGATGTTGTTGGACTACAATTCCCATCATCCCTGAGCTCTGGCAATGCTAGCTAGGGGTGATGGGAGTTGTAGTTCAACAACATTTGGGGACCCACAGGTTGAGAAAGGCTGATCTAGAGGAACTTGCCTCATGTTTTGATGTCATGATGTTCCATATTGTATTCTACATTGTCCACCACCCATCTTCAATTGCTCAGTTGGTAAAGCATGAGACTCTTAATCTCAGAGTTGTGGGTTGGAGCTGCTCATTCCTGCATTGCACAGGGTTGGACTCGCTGACCCTTGTGGACCTTTCCAACTCTACAATTCTATGATTCTATGGAACATTGTGATGTCAGGACATTTAGCCACAACTTCTAGCCATGGAGCCACATGTTTGCTGCCCATTGACCATCAAATCTTGTTTAGTCCTAAGGTTAATTCAGATCACCTCAATTAGTGAAGCATACATCGGCTTTTGATTATTGAATGTTATCTTGGATTTTTTTTAACTTTATGAAGATTCATCCACACTCTGCTCAAGGCTATAAAAGAAGAATAGTAAAGAGGAACCTCGAGAGTGGTCAGTCTTCAGGGAATTCTACCTGGGGAACTCCCAAATGGAAACAAAAACTTTGAATGCAGCCAAAGGCCAAGCCCTCTGCAGTGGAAGCCCAGCTGCTCACACGCTGCAATACACCCTACTACCATGAGCCGAAATGATGCAAATTTGCTTGCTTGGTCCCTCTCCCACCCAAGCTATTGAGAAAGCTAAAAATAAAACTATATTCATGAATAACTGTTCTGTCATTTTCTTTTCGCTTGACATTACGTGGGGTGATTATTTCTAAAGCCAAAACCAGATATTTGCGGTTTAGGAGAACTCAACATCAAATGTGCAAGCAGCACGTTTCAAATGTCTATTTTCACTTCAACGCTCTGAAGTCACTCCACAGATTTGTGCTGTAAAATGAAACACTATGTGCCCTATGGTAATGCACGAGAGAGAGAGAGAGAGAGAGAGAGAGAGAGAGAGAGAGAGAGAGAGAGAGAGAGAGAGAGAGAGAGGACTGACACAGAGTTCAGAGGTTAAGGGAGAAATTGCAAGCGTGAGGAAGCTTGAGGATTAGGAGGGGAGGGCAGGTCTCTGGGGAGACGTTTCAAAGGCGCTCAGCCGTGCATTTCGTACAATCTGTCATGAGCAGAGTCATGACAGCTCACAACCTGTAAACATGCTTGTGTGTGTGTTTTTTAGAGGTGGCATCACTGCAGCAAGGACAGTAAGCCAACCCCCTAACTTAACATTTCCTTACAGTGCATGTGGGAAAGAAATCTCATGCAAAGTCAGTAATTTATCCAAACAAAATCCCAGCAATTCCTTCCCCACAGAAAACAACAACCCGAATGTGAGGAGGGAGGGGCAGTGGTACCTCGGGTTACATACGCTTCAGGTTAAAGACTCCGCTAACCCAGAAATAGTACCACAGGTTAAGAAGTTTGCTTCAGGATGAGAACAGAAATGGTGCTCCAGCGGCAGTGGAAAGCCCCATTACCTAAAGTGGTGCTTCAGGTTAAGAACAGTTTCAGGTTAAGAACAGACCTCTGGAACAAATTAAGTACTTAACCCGAGGTACCACTGTATTAGATTTCAGTAGAGTAGGTAGGCCCCTTCAGAAGTAACACCCATGTGCTCCATAAATACCTGAGCAGTGAGTGGGGCCAGGCCACTTTGCCCTACGCCTGAAGTTATGCAGGCTGGTTTGCCCTGCCTGTTTGTATCCACACAGACATGCAGAGTTTTCCCTGCTGTTAACATCCATGCTACACATGCAGAACCCCTAAAGGTAAAGGACCCCTGACAGTTAAGTCCAGTCGCAGACGATTCTGGGGTTGCGGCACTCATCTCGCTTTACAGGCCAAGGGAGCTGGCATTTGTCTGCAGACAGTTTTTCCGGGTCATGTGGCCAGCATGACTAAGCCACTTCTGGTGAACCAGAGCAGCGCACGGAAATGCCATTTACCTTCCCGCTGGAGTGGTACCTATTTATCTACTTGCACTTTTTGGCATGCTTTCAAACTGCTAGGTTGGCAGGAGCTGGGACAGAGCAACGCGAGCTCACCCCGTCACGGGGATTTGAACCGCCGACCTTCTGATCGGCAAGCCCAAGAGGCTCAGTGGTTTAGACCACAGCATCACACGCTTCCCTAGGATGCAGCAAACTAGAGCAAGACTAGTTGACATGGCTTCCTCACATGTTTCAATCCAATGCAGGCTTAATTCACACCATACCTTTAAAGCACTACAATGCCACTGCAAGTAAGGAAGGTTTTCCTCTTGAATAGGAAATGATCAGTCTGAATCTGAAGCGAAGCGGATTCCTGCGTTGCAGGGGGTTGGACTAGATGGCCTGGGGGGGTCCCTTCCAACACTACAATTCCATGATCCTAAATGATGCAGGGTAGGGGTCCTAGGAAAGGAGCAGGTATATGTGACACGATTAGCTTCCTGTTCTCTATGCAATGTCAAGGCCTTTGGAAACTTTAAGCGCTGAAAAAATGATGATGCCCCCTATATGTAATTCAAAATCAATACTAAACTGTATTTCAAAACACACACAACCATTTATTGCAACACATTACAAGACCTTATTTTATTGCATTCTTTCTTTTCAAATTTTCATTTTATTTAGTTGTTAACATTCTTATATTACATCGGTAAACCTTGTCATATTACATTATAGGACTTACTATAATACAATTTCCAACATGTATACAAAAATTATATACAAATTTTATATACCTAGAAAGAAAATGAAACAAAAAAAGAAAGAACAAAGAGAAGGGCGAAAAAAACAATTCCCCCCCCCAAAAAAATCATATACATACCAACACACTAGACTTCCTGTCTATCCCGTTGTATATTTCTTTTTTTTTACAAATGAATGTACTCTTATTATTGTATATTTCTTTACATTTTATCTAATACATTCCTATATCAATATGTGCATTATTTCAATCTGGTAGGATGCCCCTCTCCTCTGGGTTTGGGTGGGGATAAGTAATAAATAATAGGGACACAGGTGGCGCTGTGGGTTAAAGCCTCAGCGCCTAGGACTTGCCGATCGAAAGGTCGGCGGTTCGAATCCCTGCGGCGGGGTGCGCTCCCGCTGCTTGGTCCCAGCGCCTGCCAACCTAGCAGTTCGAAAGCACCCTCGGGTGCAAGTAGATAAATAGGGACTGCTTTCTAGCGGGAAGGTAAACGGCGTTTCCGTGTGCAGCTCTGGCTCGCCAGATGCAGCTTTGTCACGCTGGCCACGTGACCCGGAAGTGTCTCCGGACAGCGCTGGCCCCTGGCCTCTTAAGTGAGATGGGCGCACAACCCTAGAGTCTGGCAAGACTGGCCCGTACGGGCAGGGGTACCTTTACCTTTACCTTAAGTAATAAATAATAATAGAGAAATGGAAGGAGAATTGTAGTAGAGTATAAGGAAATCTCACAAAGCCCTAGCAGTTGCTTAGCACAGCATCTAACAGACATCTAGCTGATCATCATCCATGCGTGTGGTGGGGGCAGAGGAAGGGAATGCGGTGGGGGCGGACCGCCCTGGGTGTCTTCACTGAGGGGGGTGACATTTGGCACGCCGCCCCCTGCGACTCCCAAGCCTACCCCGAGTCGTCGGGGGAAGGAGGGAGCTGCGCCGCTTTGCCAGTGGCCTCCCCTTTCCCCCTTTGTTTTGACAGCTAGGGGAGGCTTGGGAGTCACGGGCAGGCAGCACACTGAATGTGCGCCATCGGCGGCTCACTCCGCACCTGTGGGTGGCTTGCTCTGTCCCTGGCTGCAGGGTGCACGCACCGCTCCATGCACCTGAGCGGCTATCCCGTGCCTGGGGGGGCACCCTCCGCACCCCACGCCCCTCGGGAGTGCCCCCTGCCCCCCTCAGGAGCGCGCCCACTCTGGGCAGCGTGGCCATATGCTTCACCACTGGGGTGTGGTCTCATGTATCGTCAGGTTAGGGCTCTGAAACAGCTAGGAAGACTTCCCTGTGCTGGAAGAGTGAGGCCTATTGTGCAATCTAAGATGCTGACTTAGCGGAGAACATTCTTGTTAATGGCTTGATAGATATCGGAGGGCTCCCTTGTAATAGAGACGGAGGTGTGTGTGTGTGCACACACACACATACAGAAGGCTCTTCTGCTAATAAAGCATAAATTAAAAATGGCAGCAGGTATCCGAGATCATATCTACCTGATGAACGCCTCTGAGGTCTGAACATTCTCAATTTGGAGGGGGCTTTGTCTTTTAATGGAGCCTGGATAAAGAATAGGTTTTCCCCCCTTTCTTTAAGCATTATCGTGCAAATGAACTTGGTAATGGGAGCTGATAAGAATATCTCCCTGCTCAGCAGTGTTAGGCCGGCCTAATTAGACGATTACTATCCTCCAGATGATAGAAAGGCGTTCAAGGCAGAGGGAGACGCTCTAGGTGAGATGAATTTCCCTCTTGTTAAAAGGAGTGCGTGCTCAGGTGCAATATGCAAAGTAGCTGGAGCTGCGATGACCGTGAGGAGAAGGTCCCCTGAAATTTCTAGGACGGATAGCAAGTGGGAATTGATTGGTGCTTACAGACACTGTCCAATCCTTTTTGAGACTGTGGTCAGAGTCTGTCCACAATGACTCGGTTGGAGAAGGGGCGGTCACATCTGTAGTCCGTGGAGAACTTTTTTGGATCTTGAAACTCCCATTATGGCAGGTTGAAATCACTGCTGCTAAAGCCCGGGACTAGAAAATGCTCGTCCTTCTTGGCTCTGTGAATGTCCATAGGGGAAGAGATGGGATGTGTTGGTAGGATCTGACCCTAACTCCTACGTGTGCCCATGCAAACCTTATTCACCACCAGTATCCTGAAAAAAATACATGTTTGCATGTGCATAGCTTTTGTCCACACCATTTACTGGAACAGAGGAAATTACATGCTAGGTTATACAATTTGCCCATTTAGAGAACTACGGATGGGGGAGAAATTTGCTTCAGGTTGCATTTAAAGGAGATCCAGCCTAATTTGTACTCTTCGAAACAACCTACAAACCAAATCACAGCAAAGCACGTCTCTTGCCATTTTATGTGTATTCAGATGCATATACTAGAGTGCAGTGTGCATGGGAATGTATATACTTGTGAAAATAGCATACGAAAAATATGTAAGGGGAAATTCCTTTGCAAAAATGTATATATTGGGCAAAATAATAAGGTATTGGGGAGAAATTCACACTGAATTTTCATAAGTAGTTTTGGTTTTCTTAAAGCAAACTGTAGAGAACTGAACTTAAGAGTGGGAAAATAAGAACATGAGAGAAACCATAATAATAATAATAATAATAATAATAATAATAATAATAATAATTTATTTATACCCTGCCCATCTGGCTAGGTTTCCCCAGCCACTTTTGGCGGCTTCCCACAGAATATTAAAATACAGTAGTCTATTAAACATTAAAAGTTTTCCTAAACAGGGCTGCCTTCAGATGTCTTCTAAAAGTCTGGTAGTTGTTTTTCTCTTTGACATCTGGTGGGAGGGCGTTCCACAGGGCGGGTGCCACTACCGAGAAGGCCCTCAGGTTCCCTGTAATTTGGCTTCTCGCAGTGAGGGAACCGCCAGAAGGCCCTTGGTGCTGGATCTCAGTGTCCGGACTGAATGATAGGGGTAGAGACACTCCTTCAGGTATACTAGACCAAGGCCATTTAGGGCTTTAAAGGTCCCCCTAGGGTGAATGTGCCATTTCTGAGAGATCCTTCACCCCCTGCCAGAGGAACTACAATTCCCAAGGTCCTTTGCAGGGAAGCCCTAGCATTAAAACACCTTCCCCTCAAATCCTGTAGGATAGCTATGCTTTCCTTTGACTCGCATCTAATCCTTATTTTGCCTTTAGCATCTGCAACATAAATACAAGCATGTGCTTGAATGGAAGCTTCCAGCTGAACATCCGCTTACTCACTGCTGATTCAGGCTTCTAAAGCCCTGTCAGTGAGAGAGAAGAAAGTGCAAGCATTCCTCTGTACTATCATCATGAAAGAGAAACTACCATTGTTCCCATCATTAAAGGATATTTGCCATGTGGTTGTTCTCTGCCCTTCAGTGCCTGTGTTTGCATAAGCGAGAGGCGCGCAACATGTCAACACCTTCCCGCTCTTTCTTCTCAAGCTTTCCTTCGGTGGATCGGCAAGTAGATCATTTCTCTAGGCTTGCACTTTCTTCGTCTTTAGTCTTCTGATTGCTAGCGCGTCCTGGAAATCGAGAAAACAAGCAAAGCAGCTCAGCTTTTCGTTGCATGAAATACCCTTGTTCGAAAGATGAAAAAATATTGTTAGCAAAGGACTGGGGAAACCCAATGAGGCCCTCAAAGCTTCTCTGTCTGGCCCTTGGGAATCTCCCCATGCCACACCACCTCCACAGCCAACACCTCCCTCCCCGTTTGAATTCCTTGAATTCTGATAATGGTCCCCAAACGTGGGTCTCCAGCTGCTTTTGGACTACAGTTCCCATCATCCCTGACCGCTGGCACTGATGGGAGTTATAGTCCAAAACCAGCTGGAGATCCAAGTTTGGGAAGCAGTGATATAGAACCTAGGCTGCTGTGAATATATTAAATGTATATTTCTTGCTCCACCCTCTTTGTATGTCTCTGTACAAATCTGCAATGTTTACTTTTTAAAAAAAAATCACCGCAAAAATTCACAGTGTTTTAGATAGAATTTCTCCTAATCGGTATAAGATTTGATTTCAATTTTTGCAAGCAGTTTCCTTTAATATAATGCATTCCTGTATGCTAGATTTCCCCTACCATGTTGTAATGCTCATTCCCACAACACACACATTTTTGTATAGGGAACAACAGCATCGCAAAATTCAGAGACGTGCAAATTTTGAAGGAAGCTGGGTTTGGGTTCACGTATTGGTTTTGGGAAGTGCCGATGAGGCAGTTTCTCATCAATATGCAAACAAAAATGAAAAATCTCCCCTATCCCTACCAGCTAATGATCTGCCTTTGTACATTTCCAGGTCATCTCAGTGCTTTCTGCAAGCCAGGTACTCTGTACCCTGTTATTTCAGGACTTGGCCCTGACATGCTGGAATTGCATGCGATGCAGTCCAGGATATTGGTTTTGGGTTTTCATAAAAAAAGGAAACAGAGGGAAAGTATCCTACGCAAGGACAACATGCAGTCATTACAGACAGTGTCACAGGTCCAGGCAAAAATCAAATAAACTTTCACTAACCTTGGATGATGAGGCTGTGCCACAACTCAAATCAATTGCAGGGGATGCTTGTATAATCAAAGGAGCATTATGTAATAAGCAGGGGAACACTGACCTGGGAAATAGGGGACAGTGTCAAAGGCTAAAGGTTTTTTTGTGTGCAACACTGGCTGGACTTGTACAGATTTTGAGCTGTGCATATACCAAAGACTCAAGGTTCCTAAACTGAGGCCCATCCTCAACTTTGTAGAGTTGGAAGAGTGGTTTTGACGGTCATCTAGTCCAACCCACTGCCATGCAAGAATCTTTTGCCCACGGCCTTGAGATTAAGAGTCTCATGCATGGACTGCAAGAAGATCAAACCTCTCCATTCTGAAGGACATCAGCCCTGAGTGCTCACTGAAAGGGCAGAGCCTGAAACTGAGGCTCCAATACTTTGGCCACCTCATGAGAAGAGAAGACTCCCTGCAAAAGACTCTGATGCTGGGAAAGATGGAGGGCACAAGGAGAAGGGGACGACAGAGGATGAGATGGTTGGACAGTGTTCTCGAAGCTACCAGCATGAGTTTGACCAAACTGCGGGAGGCAGTGGAAGACAGGAGGGCCTGGTGTGTTCTGGTCCATGGGGTCATGAAGAGTCGGACACGACTAAACAACAACAACCAGCTGAGCTACATATTTGCCTTGGCTGTGTTCATCCAGTAGACTTTAAGATTGACCAGGTTTCAGAGGGCTGGTTGCAACTGGCAAACCCAATACAAGAGGACAACTTCAGATTTCGGTGGGGAGGGCAAGAATGTTATAATGTGAAGGTGGGGAACTGTTTGCAGTTTAAGGGGCACTTTTGCCATGTCCGGAACCTTCTGGGAGCTGCCTGCCCATGGTGGGTGGAGCCAGAGGCAAACACGGGCAGAGCAACAGATTTGTACAGTGTGCTGTGTTCCGGCCATGCAAAAGTCAGGGGTTTCATTCTGCACAGTCCACTCAGAAAAGTTTGAAGTCACAATCCAGCTAGGCAACAGCACTCAAGGAGAGGACAAGGCAGGAATAGTGAGGGGTGTCATCTGAGGACGGCCCCAGAGGCCAAGTGGTGAGGTATCTCTGGTCTGAGGTTCCTCACCCCTATTGCAATGTTTGAGGCAGCCCTGGACTGAGGTCCCATCTGCACAATCCATTTAAAGGAGCATCATGCCATGTTAAACAGTCAAGGGTTTCCCCAAGAGTTCCTGGAAACTGTAGTACGTTCTGAGTTATTTGGAGACCCCTCTTTCCCTCTCTGAGCTGCAATTTCCAGAGTGGTTTAATGATCAATCTTTATTTTTCAGGGAATTCTGGGAATTGTAGCTCTGTGAGAGGAATGGGGATCTCCTAACAAATCCCAGCTCCTTTAACGAACTACAGTTCCCAGAATTCTTTGCAGAGGATTCATGACTTTTCAAAAGTGGCCTTCTATGTGTGGTGTGGCCAAACAATTCCCATGATTCTTTGGGGGAAGCCATGACGGTGGTAGGATACTGCCTCAAATGCAGAATGCAGATGGGACTTTAAGAGAGCGTGACCTATATATATAATCAACAGAAATTACAGATTTTATAAAGCAATGGTTTTTTAATGGGAGGTAGTGTATGCAATCAATTATCAGCAGCTGAACGCGTTTATTTTTTTTCAAAAAAACATGTGAATGTTTCATAACTTCGCCCACTAAGGGCGTGGGATTAATATTAAGCCACGCATCACTTTGCTTTCTCTGTTTAAGAAGCAGGATTTCCATGTTCCTTCTGCATGCTCTCTGCTCTCTGTGCATACCTTCCGAGTGCCCTGCTATGTTTCCTTTCCCAGCACATACCGTAGCCGCTCCGTGTGAAATTGTTTCAGAGCAACAATGTGTTCTTTGTCCTGCAAACCATTCCTGTTTTGCAACCGCACACGGGATCTATGTACAGGCCTGCAGGAATCGCTGAACCCTTAATAAGGGAGGGGAAAGGCTTGGCATGCCTTTTCCATGCTCAGAGCCGACAATCAAGTCTCAACAAGAACGCTTTCTATCTCGTGTGGTTCCCAATCTTGTTTAAATATGCAAAATGTCACTTCTGGGAATGAGACCCACTTCCCGCCTGCCAGCCAGCTCTAGCACTCGTTCTTAGGTTATCAATGACGCCTTGAGCTGTTTTGTTTATAGTTTCTACCATTGACTTTTCCCAGGTGTATTAAGTTTGCAGAGAGGCCCCCGAACCTCTCATGTTGCGTTTTAAAGGCACACAAGCGTGATTGCCAACAGGATAGACCCGAACTGACGAATTATTGGCAGGGCTGCAGCATAAAAGCAGGAACAACCCAAGGACAGAACTACAGGAGGAGCAGCTCTCCAACAAATATGAAGAGCAAGAAGGTGATGTCTAGGGAGAATGCATTTCTTAAGGATGCAGACCACATGTGATGTATTTGGGCACAGTGAACTAACCACGCACTGCCTCTTTAAGCACAACCCAGACTTTCTTCCCCTGGACGTCATTAGGGCTGGGGAACTTAGAACTTTCTGACAGTAAGAGCTATTCAACAGTTGAACGGCCTCTGTTAGGAGGTTGTGGACTCCCCTCCCTTGAAGGTTTTAAGGCAGAGGTTGGATAGCCATCAGGGACGTGAGTGGCGCTGTGGGTTAAACCACAGAGCCTAGGACTTGCCGATCAGAAGCTCGGCGGATCGAATCCCTGCGACGGGGTGAGCTCCCGTTGCTCGGTCCCTGCTCCTGCCAACCTAGCAGTTCGAAAGCACGTCAAAGTGCAAGGAGATAAATAGGTACCGCTCTGGCGGGAAGGTAAACAGCGTTTCCATGCACTGCTCTGCTTCGCCAAAAGCGGCTTAGGCATGCTGGCCACATGATCCGGAAGCTGTACGCCGGCTCCCTTGGCCAATAAAGCGAGATGAGTGCCACATCCCAGAGTCGGTCACGACTGGACCTAATGGTCAGGGGTCCCTTTACCTTTGGATAGCCATCTGTCATGCATGCTTTAGCTGCTATTAAATATACCTTCCTGAAGAAACCAGAGGCCTTTCTCCTGGGCATGGTCGGCCAATTGGTGCCAAAGAAGGACAGAACTTTATTTATGTATGCAACAACAGCAGCAAGAATACTTATCGCGAAGTATTGGAAGACACAAGATTTACCCACCCGGGAAGAATGGCAGATGAAGTTGATGGACTATATGGAACCATATGGATGAAGTTGATGGACTATATGGAACCATATGGATGAAGTTGATGGACTATATGGAATCCGAGACCAGGGAGAAGAGTCGGTGGAAGAAGACTGGAAAAAAATCAAAGATTATTTACAGAAATACTGTAAAATTAATGAATGTTAGAAAAATGTTGGAATGAAGTTATATGGCTTTAGCAGAAAGGTTATAAGGAATTAAGTACAAATAGAATTTTAATGTATTAAAGGGGAAAAATAAGGTTAGAATAAGTTAAGTTAAATTACAGGACAGAAAACTGAGGAAGATGGAAAGGAATTGCTGAAACAGTTAATTGAAGTGGAATACAAAAAGGAAGGTGTGAGGAGGTCGTGGAAACAAGTGAATGAAAGATAAGATACTGAAATTATGGATGTTTTTTAAATTGTGTTTGTTGTGTTTTGTTAATTCAATGTTTCAGTGTCAGTGTTATGTAGTGTTTTTGTTTTTGTATTGTATTGTATTGTATTGTATTGTATTGTATTGTATTGTATTGTATTGTTGAATTCTTTTTCTTTCTTTTATAGTCTTTAAACTGTTAATAAATATTATTTTTAAAAAATAGCTGCTATTTCTGCATTGCAATGGTTTTGCGAAATCTCTGTCTTTTGCATTGCTGGAATGCGCAGAGCTACGTGTCGCATCCATCGCCCCTTCTGCTTTTGTCTCTGAGCTCACCCACAATTAGCATGTGGCCCTTAGAAGGTTCCTTTTGAGGGAATGTGGCTCTCAGGCCGAAAAAGGCTTCGTGCCTCAGATGCAGGGCTTAAATGCACCTTATCACCAGTCCCCCAGGAGTATCAACTTAGGAAGCCAGTGGAGGAGAGCTAGGAGATGAACAATATGCTCCTTATGGAGAGAGTGTCATTAGACTGCGTTTTAATTTCTGCTAATCGTATGATTCCATATGTGTAGTGATAAGGACCGACCCAATCAAAGCTAATGGCAAGTGATCATCACAATGGACATATCCAATAGAAGTACATGCATTTAAAATGAATAAAAGCAGTATTCAAATACATTACCTCTCTCTCCGTTTTGGTGGGGTTTTCTTAAGAGTAATGCTCTGTGGACCATGCTAAGAATAATAAGAATAACAATAATTATACAGTGGTACCTCGGGTTACATACGCTTCAGGTTACAGACGCTTCAGGTTACAGACTCCGCGAACCTAGAAATAGTACCTCGGGTTAAGAACTTTGCTTCAGGATGAGAACAGAAATCGTGCTCTGGTGGCGCAGCAGCGGGAGGCCCCATTAGCTAAAGTGGTGCTTCAGGTTAACTACAGTTTCAGGTTAAGAACGGACCTCTGGAATGAAATAAGTACTTAACCCAAGGTACCACTGTAATCATATGCCAACCATTTGATTCGGTTGTTCCAGCCTCTCTGGACAGCTTCCAACAAATTATAAAACCACAGTAAAACATCAAACAGAAAAAACTTCCCTGTACAGAGCTGCCTTCAGGTGTCTTCTAAAAGTTAGAGAGTTCTTTATTTCCTTGACATCTGACAGGATGGCATTCCACAAAGCAGGAGCGACTACCAAGAATGCCCTCTGCCCGGTTCCCTGTAACCTCACTTCTCGCAATGAGGGAACTGGCAGAAGAGCCTTGGAGTTGGCTCTCAGTCTCCGGGCTGAATGATACGGGTCGAGATGCTCCTTCAGATATACTGGGCCAAGGCCGTTTAGGACTTTAAAGTTCAGCACCGACACTTTGACTCGTGCTTGGAAACATACTGGGAGCCAGTGTAGATCCTTTAGGACTGGTGTTATGTAGTCCCAGCGGCCACTCCCAGTCACCAGTCTAGCTGCCACCTTCTGAATTAGTTATAGTTTCCAAGTCACCTTCAAAGGTAGCACCATGTAGAGAGCATTGCAGTAGTCCAAGCAGAAGATAACCAGAGCAGGCAGGCAGGGTCTCAGCTGACGTCCCAGATGGAGCTGGTACACAGCCGGCCTGCTTACAGAATTGACCTGTGCCTCCATGGACAGCTGTGATTCCAAAATGACCCCAAGGCTGAGAACCTGATCCTTCAGGGGCACAGTTACTGGGTGCATGGATTCAACATGCTTCCATTGGGGTCAACCTAGAGCAGCGGTTCTCAACCTGTGGGTCCCCAGATGTTGTTGAACTACAACTCCCATCACCCCTAGCTAGCAAGGCCAGAGCTCAGGGATGATGGGAGTTGTAGTCCAACAACATCTGGGGACCCACAGGTTGAGAACCGCTGACCTAGAGGCTCTCGATAGGTTAGGGAGCAGGGTTGGGTTCTCTCTCTCTCTCTCTCTCTCTCTCTCTGTTGATTTCCTGCAGAGACAATATTGAGCTCCTAAGGATTTACTGCTTGAAAAATATTGCTTTCATCCACAGAAAGAGACAAAGGGCAGTCGATTTGTGCTCCTCCGGGATAGATTTCCACTGCATTCATTATCCTGATTATAGCCGCTAACTTCAGGGAAACCGTTTGATAACTTCCATCCGCTCCTTCTCAGATTAGTTTTTTTTGGGGGGGTACTGATTACATGAGGAGGTTGTAGGGTGAAGGCAGAGGTGTAACAAAGTGGGGGGAGAGAAAGATTTCCAAACTGGGATGCAACTGGTGCTGTATGTTTTCCCAGACTCCTGTTCCATACACAGGCTGCATACAGACCTTCCAAGTGTCCCTATTTTCCAGGGACAGTCCCGGATTTACAGAAGCCATCCCAGTTTCTGATTTGATCCTGGAATGCCCTGCTTTTCCTTAGGATGTCCCTATTTTCACTGGAGAAATGTTGGGGTTATGGACTTTTGCAACCCCAAAGCCAAGGAGATAAATATTTCTTCTGAAGGCAGCCCTGTATAGGGAAGCGTTTAAATGTTTGATGTATTATTATTATTATTACTACTACTACTACTACTACTACTATTACTATTATTATTATTAAATAAAAAAGGTAAAGGGACCCCTGACCATTAGGTCCAGTCGTGGCCGACTCTGGGGTTGCGGAGCTCATCTCACTTTATTGGCTGAGGGAGCCGGTGTATGTAGCTTCCGGGTCATATGACTAAGCCGCTTCTGGTGAACCAGAGCAGCGCACAGAAATGCCGTTTACCTTCCCACCGGAACGGTACCTATTTATCTTCTTGCACTTTGACGTGCTTTTGAACTGCTAGGTTGGCAGGAGCTGGGACAGGAGCTAGAACTGCTAGGTTGGCAGGAGTTGGCAGGAGCTAGGTTGGCAGAAGCTCACCCCGTTGCAGGGATTCAAACCGCCGACCTTCTGATCGGCAAGTCCTAAGCTCTGTGGTTTAACCCACAGCACCACCCGCGTCCCTATTATTAAATAGGACATCCCTATTTCTATTGGAGAAATGTTGAAGGGTTTGTACTTTGAACCACATAGCTGCCCCCAAAGAATCCTGGGAACTCCTAGTTTACTCCTCACAGGGCTTAACAAGCACCCTTAACAAACTGCAGTTCCTGGGAGGTTTGGGGAGACGCGATGTGCTTTAAATGTGTCGTGTGTATACAGCCTCGCCCTCTATGACCCATTTTTAAAAATCAGCTCATAACCCTAGACCCTGGGCAACATTGCCCCATTACCAGCTTGAATCACAAAGGCCTCATTTGCACTATATATTCAAAGCAGTATCTCCAACTTTGAACAGCCATGGCTTCCTCCAAAGACGCTTGGGGACCATAGTTTGTTAACAGTGTTGAGAATTTATTATTTATACCCCGCCCATCTGGCTGGGTTTCCCCAGCCACTCTGGGTGGCTTCCAACAGAATATTAAAATACAATAGTCTATTAAACATTAAAAGCTTCCCTAAACAGAGCTGCCTTCAGATGTCTTCTAAATGTTAGGTAGTTGTTTATCTCTTTGACATCTGATGGGAGGGCATTCCACAGGGCAGGTGCCACTACCGAGAAGTCCCTCTGCCTGCTTCCCTGTAGCTTTGCTTCTTGCAATGAGAGCCCTCAGAGCTGGACCTCAGTGTACGGGTAGAACGATGGGGGTTGAGACGCTCCTTCGGGTATACTGGACCGAGGCCATTTAGGGCTTTAAAGGTCAGCACCAACACTTTGAATTGTGCTCGGAAACGTACTGGCAGCCAGTGTAGCTCTTTCAAGACCAGTGTTATGTGGTATCAGCGACCGCTCCCAGTCACCAGTCTAGCTGCTGCGTTCTGGATTAGTTGTAGTTTCCGGGACGCCTTCAAAGGCAGCCCCACATAGAGCACATTGCAGTAGTCCAAGCGGGAAATAACTAGAGCATGCACCACTCTGGCGAGACAGTCCACCATCTTCCATTCTGTGGAGATGGACCAAGCCAGAGTAGACATCACTGAGACAGCAATGTGAACATGCTTTGAATGTGCGCTTGGGAAAGCAAATCTTTGTTTGAAACTCTGTCCTGCCATACGATGCCCAAAATCTTCCTGACGCAACACATGTGGAAGGCATTGAGCTGTGACTTCTGACGGTTGTTGAATTGCCCATGGCTCACGTCCATAAAGCATAAAGCCAATATGTTGCCATTTAGAGAGATATACCCAAAGTATAGCGCATGGATACCCATGACCCTGATGGCAGCAAACAGAGAGAGGTTCTTTGTTTTTACACCTGCGCAACGGTTAATGAGACTGGTGTCCCTCCCTGCTTAATTCAAAATCTGTTAAAACCAAATGAGCTTATTTCAGTGGATTTTAATGGGATTTCAGATTAAACTGTTGGCTTCTAATGACAGTGCTGCCTCTTCAAGGCGTGGAGGAAAATAACTATATTAGAAATGCAGTGAACTCAGCAAAAAAGTGGAAGGGCTGTGTTGCACTGGCAGAGGGGTGCTTTGGATAGGATAGGGAGATTTAAAAGAAGATGTGTGTTCTCACTTAGTCTGAAGGTGAGTGTTTTCAAGCTTGGGTTTCCCCATGAAAGAAATGAACTCTCTAGCAGCCAACCACCCCCTCAGGTGATGCTGGCAAAGTTATTAGGTTTAAGGCAGGTTGCACGACTGAGGTTGCATAAGGTAACTCTTGTCATGTCAGCTGTTCTGGGATGTGCCAGGATCATATGAGCCAGATGAAAGGTAGACTCTTTTTAAAAAAAACAATAAAACGAAAGAAAGTGCACAGCTCTTGGAATACTGAAGGCCAACACCTCCCAAATTGCTCATTAACACAGGTTAATTGCATACAATCATGACACATACGTGACAAGTAAAGTCATCAGGGAAGTGACAAGGAAAAGTCCCAGAGGGGGGAATGCAATCCAGAAGCTCGTGGTTTGAATGAAGACATGTCCAAACTTTGTCGGAGGAGGAGAATTTTATGAGTATCCCACATGGTTATAAACTTCTGGAGCATCTTTTTAGGAGTCAGGGCACTTGGGCAAGGGGAAAATTGGTGTGACTCACAGCCAGCTGACATGGGAAAAAACCAGAGCTTCTCAAAAGCTCTTCTGCTGTCATATGTTCTCCAGATGGTAGGGCTGCAGGCCAGTGGTAGAGTGGTCCTAGCTTCAGTCTTTGGCGTGGGAATGCAGGTGGCACTGCGGTCTAAACTGCCGAGCCTCTTGGGCTCACAGATTGTAAGGTCAGCAGTTCGAATCTGCACAATGGGGTGAGCTCTGTCCCAGCTCCTGCCAACCTAGCAGTTCAAAAACATACCAGCATGAGTAGATAAATAGGTACAGTGGTACCTCGGGTTACAGACGCTTCAAGTTACAGACACTTCAGGTTACAGACTCCGCTAACCCAGAAATAGTACCTCGGGTTAAGAACTTGGCTTCAGGATGAGAACAGAAATCGTGCGGCGGCAGCGCGGCGGCAGCGCGGCGGCAGCAGGAGGCCCCATTAGCTAAAGTGGTGCTTCAGGTTAAGAACAGTTTCAGGTTAAGAACGGACCTCCGGAATGAATTAAGTTCTTAACCTGAGGCACCACTATACTGCTGCAGTGGGAAGGTAAACGGCTTTTCCGTGCACTCTGGCTTCTGTCACTGTGTCCCATTGCACCAGAAGCGGTTTAGTCATGCTGGCCACATCATCCAGAAAGCTGTCTGCCAGCTCTCTTGGCTAGAAAGCAGAGATGAGCACCACATAGTCCAATTTGACTGGACTTAACCATCCAGGGGTCCTTTACCTTTATCTTTTACCAATCTCTGGCATCTTCAGGTAACAGTGGGAAAGATTCCCTGCCTGAAACCCTGGAGAGACTGCTTGTAATAGAATCATAGAAGTGTAGAGTCAGAAGGGACCCCAAGGTTCATCTAGTCTAACCTCCTGCAAATGTCAGATTAGACAATGCTGAGATAGATGGACCAATGGTCTGTCTCAGAACATGGCAGCTTCCTATGTTCCTATGGGTGGTATTCACCATTCATTTCGGTGGCTCTACTCTGAGTCAAAGTTCACCGAATACAACCCTACATTCCAAGTCAATGAGCATTTGGATATTTGCTGAAAAGTTGGCAGATATTTGATACCTGCACTGACATGAAATAATATTTCGTTACAGTATTTCATACGCGTCTCTTGCAAGAATAAAGGAGGGATGCTAATAAATCCAAAGCACTTGATTTTAGATGCAAGGTCCCACTTTTGTTTTTGTTTTTAAGGTGAATTTGAAATTCGAACGTGAAATTCCACATTCAAAAACTGTGTTGTGAAACGGGATATTTTGGTTGATTTTGTTTTTATATGGGTAAAAAAACCACCACATTTTTGTGCTACTGATTAAAATCAGCCTTGGCTATGTCATGTCATCAGTTCTGATGCAGTTCTTCAAAACAAGCTACTGGGTGTTGGTGGGGATGCATAGCATCACAGAAACACAAGCTGCTGCATTAGTCAAAGTGCTAGGCCATTTAGCTGACTACTGTCAACACAGATTGGCAGCAACTCTCCAGGGCTATAGACCAGCAGCTCTCTCAGCCCTAACTGGAGATGACAGGGATTGAACATGGGCAGGGGTGCCATCTCCTCGAAGCCAAGCCCTTTTGGTCCCCCTAATACTTTTGGGCTGGCCCCCTGCATATAGCTATACGTGCATAGGTGCCCCATGTGAATAGGTGCCTATGCAGGGAACTTGATCAAGTAGAGCATCTATGTGCATACAACTATGTAACTGGATGCACATATGGTGAGGGGACAAGACCTGTATGCATGGGCTGGGCCATCAGAAATGCTTCTAGCTCCACCTCCAAATATTTAGTGTATGCAAGGAGGGGAATGTGTAAAGAGGACTGTTGCATTCTGAAAGAAATCAGTGGGATCTTGACCCACAGGATGAATCCAACTCTGCAGTCCGTGTTCATACACAATCAGTCAATAGTTCTTCTGTATTACAGTACTTAAGAAGTCAGTTAGGCTTTGACATTTGGAGCAACATCTTTGCTCCCTGGGAGCTTTCCCAGGTCCTGTAGAAATGGCTGGTTCTTTTGCTAATTGTCTGCAACCTGCTGCTTGCTGCCTTCTTGTTGGTCATCTGACTCCTGCTGTTTAACTCCAGCTACTCCTGGCCCATCGATTCAAAGCATCACTCTGCACTTACCCAGGATGGATTGCATTTTGCAGCGCCAGAATACACACAGACTTTGAACCTTGATGGAATGTGATAAACCTGTAGCATAGTCATACCTAAGATGAAACAAACAAGAAGGTGAACCAAATCCCTATGACTCTTTGAAAGGTCAGCCATATAGATATTGTCCAGGAACTCATTCAGAAGTTCCACTAGTTCATTTAGCTCCAATCTACATTCTCTTGTGTTTCACTAAAACACTTAGCTTTGGTGGCAAGTTGTCCCTGGCCTAATATGTAGAGTAGTGCCCACGCACACCTGGGCTCTTCTTCAGGTTTGAGCTCTGTCATAATGATTGCACACAAAATGTACCAGGCTAGAGAGGAATCTCTGAGAAAGGAAGATACCAAGTGATTCATTAACCCAGCACCCAATGTCATCTTGTAATTGCCAAATTAGCTGGATCATGACTGTGCATGTTTAACACTCCTGTGGGCAGGTTCTACATACATACCTGAAGACTGGAATTAACTCTGAGCCATCTCTCAGGGTTAGCAGAAGCAGCATATCCTATGGGGCTTTCTTTGCATTCAGATGTCAGGACTGGATTAATCATTCTGCTAAGTAGTCTCCTGAATGGGGTCGTGCCATGTTGAGATCCTTTCTATGGTGCATTGACCTGAGATCTCTCTGGGGTGTATATATATTATGCCAAGCACACTGCGTTCTTCCAAAAACCCACCCAGATGTTCAGGGTTAGTTTCTATGTTGTTCTGATGATGTGGTTGCTACTGAGATGAATTACATGAGCACTCAGGCATATGCAGGAAGGGCTGCCCACATGATTTGGAATCAACCGTATCCAAACATTACCAGGGATGGAGGAATGGTTCTTGTTGACTCCAACAAAAGGATTTGGCTTCCTGGCAGCAGCTACACCATGATAAGCACCTGCTCTTTAACAACAACAACAACTGTGGTGACTTTATGACAAGACAGTTTTGCTTAGAGCTGGTGGCTAGTGACCATTGGGATTGGTAGAGTGGAAGGCAGGGAGTGGTAGGATGGAAGGCAAGGAGGTGAACAGTAGGTGGCGCTACAGCCAATGACAGGCAAAGCTGACCAATTCTAGTTTTACCCCTTCTTCCTCCCTGCAGAGTTCTATGAGAGTAACACTGAAATTCAGGAGGAAGAAGCCAACAGCCAACGTCATCCTCTGGACTGGATGTAAGTAATTTAGATACTGTATAGTTTTGATCTGGTTTTAAGGAAGAAGAAGGGATAGGGTTTTATGAAAGTCTCAGTTTCAAGCTTATCCACATTGATTTTTTTTTCTGTTTTCCATCTCGCCCCTTGATTTCAATAAGAAGCAAGATATTTCCAAGTTCCACTAAAAATGCAAACAATTCTCACATATATTGTGCATTAATATTCATATAATATTGCATACACATTATGCAGATATATACATTCCAGGTTTCCTTAAGTAACCAGCTCATAAACAGATATGTACAGCAATGCCTATAACTGTAGAAAAAATATTTGTGCATGAGTAACTTACCAGTTGTGCTGCAGAAATATAGTACAGCATGAAGCTCGACTCTTATTACACACAAATACACACTGCATACATACAGAATTTTGCATATTATAAGTTGGGCTTTTTTAGAAAACACACAATGCGCAAGCAGCTTGAAGATAAGATGGATCTTGCAAATCTCAGTTGGTTTGGAATTGCCAAATATTATATATAAATCCATGTAAAATGGATTCCTCCTTCATCCTTAGGGAGAACACTTAGGAACAGCTTTAAATCACAGTAGCTGTTCCAGGAAGGTACAGAACTCTTAAGATAGGGAATGGCCTTATACTGGCTCTACCCATTGATCCATCTGACTCATTAACAGCTACTGTTGGTAGGAGTGGTCTAATAAGTCATTTCAGATGCCACCCTCCTAATCCTGTTACCTGAGATTAACTGGAGATATCAAAGATTGGACCTGGGATATTGGATGAGTTAGGCATCTGCCCAGTCATTGAGCTGTGAATTATCATATATCCCTATATTATATTATAAATATTATACGGTGGTACCTCTGGTTGCGAATGGGATCCATTCCATAGGCCCGTTCACAACATGAAAAGAGCGCAACTCACAGCGGCGCGTCTGCGCACATGCGGGTTGCGACTCTCTGCTTCTGCGCATGCACGTGACGTCATTTTGCACTTCTGTGCATGCACAAGCGGCGAAACCCGGATGTAACCCTTTCCAGTAATTCCAGGTTGCCGCGGGACGTAATCTGAAAGAACGTAACATGAAGCAGATGTAACATGAGGTATGACTGTATTATTAAGGCCCGCAAGGTCAGTTAGGTTGGTTTTATTCTGATTTATCTCGGTTTGCTTTCTTTTATTGCATCTGCCAAGAAGCTAGCCCCACCCTCCTAGTTGTTTCTAGTTTCAACCTCTCCATTCCCCGGCCCAGCCCAGAGCCCAATCGAGCCTCATCACCCCAAACAATCTTTTTTCTGGACTTCCAGAACCCTACCAATTTTGGCAGAGGTTTAAAAATAAATTTAAGTAGGCACAGCCCTTGCCTGGGGGAGTCAGTTGCTCCCACCCTAGTTATCAATTTTTTGATGAGGGAAGAGGGGGCATTAAAAGTTCCTCCTTAGCTGTTCTGCACAGTATATGTGTGGTGAAAGAGTACAGGTAGCCGCATTCACTGCTGACATTAGCCCCCTGGGACATTAATCAAGGGAGACTGCGGCCCTCCAGCAAAACAATACTGACCACCTCTGAGTTCTCTTTCTCTCTCTCTCTTATTCTCTCCCACAGCAGTCTATTGTTCTTTGTATATGCAAATACCATCCTCGTACCCTACGAGTGTCCCGGAAAAAACAGGACATCCCTTTTTTTTCTCCTCACGAGAGAACAGTGGCTATTTTGGACATTGCGATCCCGCATGATTTCGCATCACGGTTTCCCCATGAAAAAACTTTTTTTAAAAAAGTGGTGCAATCTCTCACGGCACCGCAAAATGCACATTCATGGGTGCCATGCCGCCCCCACAAAAAAAATGCTTTTCCGGGGAGAAATCACAGCACAAAAATTGTGCGAGATCACGGCCTCCAAAATGGCCGCCGTTCTCTCGCAAGATCGTGTCCCGGATTTTGTAGTCAAGGGGTGGGAGGGTATACATCCTCCCTGCCCTGGCGTGGCATTAGGCAAACTCGGCCTCCAGGTGTTTTTGAGACTACAAGTCCCATCATCCCTGACCACTGGCCTTGTTAGCTAGGGATCATGGGAGTTGTAGGCCAAAAACATCTGGAGGGCCGAGTTTGCCTATGCCTGGACTAGAGGGCAGGGAATCCAGATGAATTGCCTCCAACCATCACTTACCTTTCACTGTCCATCTTGTCTCCTATGGAGATGCACCTTCTGAACATCACAGCAAACAATCTGCCCTACCATTTCCGATAGTCACCGGTCCACAGAAATCTGCTGGGAAGCCATAGGGTGGTGGTGGTCATTCTGTGATCTCAAGAAGCCCCTTGCCTGCTCTCCATTGTTCTGCCAGGTTGAGAAAGTGGTGACCTTCAGTGCAAACCTTCCGCCCATTTTGTTTTCCTTCCTGGCACCATCCCATGAGTATGAAGGATGGAGCCAGAAGCATTACAAGTGACTCAGGTGTACCCCGGCACGATAAAAGATCCTGAGCTCCGCTTCCTCTTACTCACATCGCAGATATTGCTAGAGTAAACAGTCCTCTTAGAAACACAGTTCCATCGAGGCCATTCCTGAGCCTCAATATCTACTTCCTGGGAGGTCGCCAAGAACATCTTACCGTACATGAGTGCGGTAACACAGGCGAGGGGAGTGTTCAAAGTGTCTGGACAGGAAAAGTTTGAATGCCAGCCAGAGGAATCTTTTGGTTTCAAAATGTTCGGGATTTTGAGCACTTTCCCTGACTTACAGCTCCATAGCACTTTACCACAAGAAGTTCAGACTTGTCAGCCATCAATTCATTAAAAAAATGAATGGTTTCTCATTTCAGGTGGACCTAAGCTGCGGAATTCTGAAGGATTTGGCATGAATGAGCACTAGATTTGGGTTCAGAGCTGAGGTATAAGAGGCTTGCTTCAAACTTATGATTCTCTGCACATTGTCAATGTCTAAGAGGCTGGCAGCTGGAAGTCCCAAAGTCACTGAGATGTACCAGCTGGACTTCCCTCCATCTCAGGGAGGTTTGGAGGTATCTGGAGGAGATGGTGGCTCTGCCAGTTAGGGAGGACAAATCTGTCCCAGGAAATGATCCATAATGAATTGAAAAAAATTGTTTAAAAGTACTTTCCCCAAAGTCCTTTCTGTTAGGAATAATTCAGACTAAAATTCCCAGGTGTCAAAAAAGGTTATTTATGTATGCCATTACTGTGTCCCATGTTTTGTTAGCCCCAAAATGGAAAACGAGCGAGGTCCCAACCAAAGAAGCATGGCAACTTAAGTTGACAGAATATGCACAACTGGCAGACGTAACATATAGAATAAGAGAACAAGAAGAACATATGTTTAGAGAAGACTGGAAAACGTTTATTGAATATATGGGAAATAACTGTGTACAGCTGAAAATGCTGGCAGCGTTAAGACAAATTCAACAGTGTAAATAAGTTTTGGTGGATGTAATAATGGAATACTGAATGGTATAGTTTCTGTAAAATATGCAGGGATTTATGATATGTAAAATGAACAGTGAAAAGGGAAGAAGGGAAGTCACTGTTATCTTAAGGATGTAAAAACGAGTACTTTAAATTGTAAAACAGAAAATTAATATATATATGCGGACAAATCTGTCAATTTCCATTCTCTCAATTTCTTCTTTTTCCAATCCTAAATTCCATTCTCCACATAGAAGTCATAGAATCATACAGCTGAAAGGGACAAGAGGGTCATCTAGACCAGTGTTTCCCAACCTTGGGTCTCCAGCTGTTTTTGGACTACATTTCCCATCATCCCTGACCACTGGTCTTGATATCTAGGGAGGATGGGAGTTGTAGTCCAAAAACAGCTGGAGACCCAAAGTTGGGAAACACTGATCTAGACCAACCCCCTGCAATGCAGAACCCAGCTGTCCCTGGGTAGGCTCAAACTACCAACCTTCTGGTTAACTGCCAGATGTACTGACCCATTGCACAACCTGAGATTTCAGCAGAGTTTTTATTTTTATTTTTTAATCCTCGTGGAAATCCATCACCATTTCAATGTGACTTTCTCCTCAGAAACACATCTTTGTATGCTGCTTTGACATCCATGTTTCTGCAAGCAATTTTATCCAATGGAATGAATTTCCGTGTGCTGTTTTCACCAATACGCACATTTTGTGCACCTTGTAATATATGCCCCCCTTTTTTACACATTGCTTGGCTGAAGTTACAAAGATGAAAGGCGGCAACACTAACCCTGCTGTGTGGGAATCCCTTCAGACCATTGCAATGCCTGATGACAGACGGCAAGGTCGTGCAGCCACAGCAGTGACTAGAGGAGGAATGTCCACTGGGAGGAACACAGTGCAAAAAAAGCCTTAGTGCATCTGCAGCAGCACAGCTAGATGCCTTCGTCTGCCTCAACTGCAATACAACATTTGTCTCTACAGCCACAGCAGGCACTGTAGCCTTCCAACAGTTCGACTTCACCCCTGAAGGCGCACTCCTCCATTATCTCCCAAGACAGACAGATGCCAACAGCAACTTGGCTGAAATAATGCGCTGCAAAATTCAGAGGAGTGTGAATTTCAAATGACAACTGTGCTGGGCCCGGGGGTAAACCCAAGCAATGCTGTCCAGATCCGGTCCCAAATCCATGGGTTCTGCGAAGAGTCAGTCCAACAGGATCAAGGCAGGAAACCAGGCTAGTTCAGGCACAGGGTCACAGGCAGGATCTAGCAAACAGCAATGTTGCTCCCGCAACCTGGGGTGGGGTCCAACAGCCTTTTATCTCTGTTGGGGTAATGGCCGGTCCTGATCCCCCAGTAACTCACTTCCCTGTCTCACCCGAAAGCAAGCACTCCTCCTGCAAGTAGTCAGGTCTCTCCTTCTCTCAGACCTTAGTCTCTGCAGCTCAGGAGATGTCGGTGGGTTACTAGACCCAGAGGCCGCCTTAGCCTCTCCTCACCCAACTGGTGGTGGAGAAGAAGAAGAAAAAGAAGAGTTTGGATTTGATATCCCGCCTTTCACTCCCTTTAAGGAGTCTCAAAGCAGCTAACATTCTCCTTTCCCTTCCTCCCCCACAACAAACACTCTGTGAGGTGAGTGGGGCTGAGAGACTTCAGAGAAGTGTGACTAGCCCAAGGTCACCCAGCAGCTGCATGTGGAGGAGCGGAGACGCGAACCCGGTTTCCCAGATTACGAGACTACCGCTCTTAACCACTACACCACACTGTTTTTTAGTGGAGCAGCTGTAAGAGATGGCCCAGCTGAGGGAAATGAGGTAATCCCTGCATCTGGAGCCAGGGCAGGCTCAGGCCTCTGACTCGGCCCAGCTGGTGCTTGTTGCAGGGGAACCTGTGCAGACTGGGGCTCTTCAGAATCAGGCCCCAGACTTGCTTCAGACACCGCCTGAGGCAGAGGATCCGGTGCGGACTGAGACTCCTCTGGTTCCGAGTCCGAGCCCGAGTCCCAGGCCATCACAACAATTGTGTTTTGTGGACTTGTCAATTTGGAAGGGACCCTTAGGGACATCTACGCAGGAATTACAGCTAAGGTATCCCTGACAGATGGCCACCCAAACTCTGCTTAGAAACCTCAAACGAAGGAGAGCCCGCCATTTTCTGAGGTTCACATCTTGTTTCGGATAGTGTGAATTTCTTAGGTTTACCTCTTGATGAAGACTGAACTGAACTTTCTCCCTCATTCCTAGTGCCAAACTGGACACTTCGGAAGGATAGGAAAAAGCCCACCGCCTCCCTCCTCCCTACTCAAAGTATCCCTTCTGGAAAGCTATTTTCCACTTCAGACTTTCCACAATCCTCAGCCATCACAGTACTGAGTGGATCCTTTTAAGATGCAGTGGGATCACTCACCGGTAACATTTGCAACCCTGGAATATAATATATCTTTATTTGCAGCAGGGCCTCATGTTCCACCCCCCACCCATGGTTGTTGCTGGGTTTTTTAACATAAAGACAACCATTTCAGTCTGTGCGGATAGGATCTATATATATAAAGGCTGAAATTATGGCTTGGAAAATATTTGTGCCAAGGTATTTCTATAGGACCAAGCATAAGCAGGAGACATTTCTAAGCCTGGAACATTTGTGGACAAGTTTCTGACATGTTATTTAGGTTACGGTGATTGGAGCAGATGTGTCACATGGAACATTTCCTGTGCTTTGATTGGGGGAGTGCGGGTTACACCTTCAATGGACGGCCCTTCAGTTGGTCAGAGTCCAGTCAGTGCTCTCTCTGTGTGTTTCTGACATTGACACTCTTTTTCCATATCTGTCTGTGCCAGAGAGACTTGGTTACTGAAATATTCCTCGAGAGTTCATGCAACTGCTCCTTTGAAAGATACTGCAGGAGATCTAAATAAGCATGTGTGCCTTCAGAAGCAAAGCTAAATTTACATTTTATTCACGGTGGGGTAAACATTTGAACAATACCTTCTTCTGGAAGGATCAACCTTACCAGCACCTGCCTGCTTTCAAAATGTCGAATTTCAGGTGGTCCCCTTCAAGGAACCTGCTCCCTGCCCTGAGTATCCTAATATGGAATCCTAATCATCATCATCATAATGTTTAGCGTTTCAAAACAAAATTATTAATTTTATTAGTATTCTCCACACAACAACAACAAAAACTGAAAAATAACAATACACAAAAAACAAAAACAAGCATACGAAAAACGACAACACAATTCCAAATCTTACAAATTAATAATATAAACACTAAAAAACAAACATTGACTTCCACCAATCCCACAGCACCTCCTTTACCTCTCATTGTGTCTTCCTGTTTTCCTGTATACCTTATCATCTCTACCCTAGCATCTAGATATAAATCCGTCTTTGTTATCCTTTCCCTTCACAAGGTTATTCCAGACTCATCCAGATTTCTGTCCTTGAACTTTGGCTTTTAAGGTATTCATTTAGGCACTCCCATTCCTTTTTCACTTCACTTTTCGGTTTTTGCCTTATTATATCTGTCAATTTGGGTTTTTGTCTTATTATATCTGTCAAATTGACAGAAATTGACACATAATGTTTAGCATTTATGCATTTAGTGCCGTAACAAAATTGGTCCTCAGATTACGTATACGTCTTCTTCCATCGTGAAAGAGGCTTCCTTAATTCTCTCTCATTCTCAGGACACGTGAGACGGTGAGCTCCTGGTTGTTCCTTTCCAATTGGGGAATGCTGTCAGGGCTGGCAGCAAGTCCCACTGGGCTCAGCTTCACTAAGAAATCCCCCAGAATTTTACTAGCATGCCCTAGTAAAGGCAAAGGGACTTGCTTTCAGTGCCAACAGCAAGCCCTACTTCATCCACTTCCAGACAAAGTTTTGATTCACACCACGCCAGCAATCCCCTTCCTCTCAAAACAGTGTCTTTACCAACTGCACTGGCTCCTGGTGGAGTACAGGGTCAGGTTTAAGATGCTGGTTTTGACCTTTAAAGCCCTATGCAGCCTAGGACCCTCGTTTCTACAGAACCGCCTCTCCTGGTATGCCCCACAGAGGACCTTAAGGTCCACAAATGACAACACTTTGGAGGTCCCAAGTCGCAAGGTTGGTCTCAACTAGGGCCAGGGCCTTTTCAGTACTGGCCCCGACTTGGTTGAATGCTCTGTCACAAGAGACTAGGGCCCTGAGGGACTTGACATCTTTCCGCAGGGCCTGCAAGACAGAGCTGTCCCGCCTGGCCTTTGGTTTGGACTCAGTCTGACCCTTATGTTTCCCTCCCCTTCTGGTTTTGATCCATGGGCTGCTATTAAAATGAGGCTGCATTTTAAATTGTATTTTAACCTGTATTTTAAATTGGTTTCCCACCCCCACCCCCCATGATGTTTTTATTGTAATTTTACGGTGTTAGCCGCACTGAGCCCGGCTCTGGCTGGGGAGGGCGGGGTATAAATAAAAATTGATGATGATGATGTTCTGAGTGACACACTGCAGCTCCTATTTTGGCAATATCCAGTCCCACTGGGCTTCACCATTTCCCGGCACAAATGGAGAGAACAAAAAATTCCTTATCTCTATAACTGCCAGGGGAGATCTGTAGCGGTTGGCATGCTGCGTCTCAAGGAAGCAAATCTCCCATCACCAATCTCACGGTAAACGTCCAAGGAACTGCAAATCACAGCTTGCCGCCCCTACTATTAGATAGGGTGTGCAGTTGCCTTAGGTGGCAGGTGCTGAGAGGGAGCAGTGTTACAGGAGATCACTGTGGGTGTTGCATGGCCTGATGTAAGATTTAGCTGCTCATTCAGCTTGTTCACATGGACTGGGAGAGAGGGTACCATCTTGCTTTGCTCAGGCAGCAAAATGTCTTGGACCGGCCCTGAGCTAAGAATTCGCTGCCATCTAAATTACATCAGTACTGTAATGGTTCTAGGGGTTGCCCGTGCGTAAGTTGCCGCCACTCCTGGCTAGGTTGCCTGGTTGAACCCTTTCTGTCTGGACAGCCCTTCACTTGGTGGCTGTCTCAGTCGCTGGCAGAATCCGTCAGTGGGCGTTTCTTGAACTTCTTCCAGCAAAGAAGTTCTTTGACGCCAAGTCCCCTCCTACTCTCCCTGCACGGAAGTCTTCTGCGCAGGGAGGGTGTGGGCAGCGGAGTACCCATGCTCTCCCCACTGGTCTCCGGCGAGGAGTCCTGGAGCCTCCTCTCTGATTCCCCCATCTGCCCCCCTTCTCCACTGGTGTTACGCTGATTTCCTTCCCCAGCAGATGGGCTGCCTCTCTCCCTACTGGAACCCTCTCCGGCATCCCTCTGGAGCCTTCCCTCCGCCTCTAGCTCCGATGGCAGTTCCCTGACAAGTACACATCATCAAGAACATCCATGCAAGCAAAGGACAATAAGAGGCTAGAGGTGGTTGCAGGATTAAGAGCATCTCTGCACACCCTGTGTCCACTGGGGCTTGCTGCCTAGTAACTATGTTCAGGATTGCAGATTGAATCTATGTAATAAAGTGTATTTAGATGCCCCAGCAAGTTTCAGATAATTTGGAGATACCAGCCAATCAAGCCTTGGGGGATGATTTCTTCCCAGAGCCAAATGCAGTAATGAAGGAAACCCTGTGTGGACATCTGCAAGCCGGATCCTCGCAGAAAGTCCAGTTTCCACCTTTTCTTTTTAACAGCAATAGTTACAATATTTCAGAAGTGCCTGCTCCTGTTCCCAGGGGTGTAAGTACAGTCTGTGACAACTCGGTTGCAATAGTGAGGCACTTCGCACATGCCCAGAGGCAATCTCCTCTTTATTCTTAAGATTCAAGCATACACTGTGATAGAGTTCCCTTTATTCCTGGGAAAGATTCCCATAGCTTTGTAGAATGTAGGTGGCTACTGAAAGCCGTTTTCCATGCAAAGATTGTAGCTCTCCTTAGAAAACCATATACACTCAGAGTTACTTGATCCTAGCTAAGTAGTCGCTTAGTTATAAGCTGCTATCTCTGTTCCTTGAGCAAGCAGGTAACTGTGCAAAGG
The DNA here is from genome assembly GCF_964234715.1 of Podarcis melisellensis. NCBI lineage: Eukaryota > Metazoa > Chordata > Lepidosauria > Squamata > Lacertidae > Podarcis > Podarcis melisellensis. Next base: position 12,553,698 of record NC_138539.1, on the reverse strand, counting down.
AGACGAATGGTCTCCCTTGGAAGGTTGTGAATTCTCCCTCCTTGGAGGTTTTTAAGCGGAGGTTGGATGGCCATCTGTCATGGATGCTTTAGTTGAGATACCTGTGTTTCAGGGGGTTGGACTAGATGACCCCTGGGGTCCCTTCCAACTCTGCAATTCTTTGATTCTATGAGGCACGGTGTACAATGTCATCAGGTGTTTTGGGAAGTGCCAGGCGCTCTAAAGAGCTGAACATCTTTCACCCCAGCCTCTTCCGAGATCATCGCTATTCCACGCAAACGGAAGCGACATTATTTTTGGCCCCCGCCTCTGTGCTTCTGTCTACATTTGCAGAGTAATGGCGTAGTCTTTCACCTGAAGATCTTTGCAGGAGACAACAATCGGGAATTCATTGCCTGTTGTAAATGCCTTTTAAAAGTCCAAGCCTTTCATCACGATGACAGCGAGTGAGAAGGTGCAGCGACTGAGTGAATGAGTGATAGGATGGGTGGGTGAATGAATGTGCATTCTGCTTAGATTATTCCTAATAAGGCGGTGTACAAGCGATTGTTTTGCGGAGGCTTAAAGGCGCTATGATAGAGTGATCATTGCCCCTGGGAACACACCTTCCTGTGGCCAGCTTTTTTGGCGCGCCAACAAAAACTAGAGATCTTGCTGATGCTCCAATAAAAGGCAGCATGTAGATTCCTAAATAAATAAAACCACACAGAGATGCAGCAGAATGACTTACCCTAAGTGGAGGGTGTCTGTTGCACCTCTGCATGAGCCATTGATCTGGGATAGCCTGCTTCTGATTACAAGGAAAGTGGCAAATGGGGAAGGGTGACAGCAGAAAATATTGCGGTGGGAAGAAGAGGAGATAGCAAAAGAGAAGCAGATGGAGACCAGGAAGGATACAAGGACATACCGTATTTTTTGCTCTATAAGACGCACCAGACCACAAGACACACCTAGTTTTTGGAGGAGGAAAACAAGAAAAAGAATATCCTGAATCTCAGAAGCCAGAACAGCAAGAGGGATCGCTGCACAGTGAAAGCAGCAATCCCTCTTGCTGTTCTGGCTTCTGGGATAGCTGCGCAGCCTGCATTCGCTCCATAAGACGCACATACATTTCCCCTTACTTTTTAGGGAAAAAGTGAGTCTTATAGAGCAAAAAATACGGTAATCAGCCTCTGCTCACAGACTGGGGGAATTAGCAGGAGAGAGCGGTTGATCCCATGTGCTGCTGGCCACTGTGATAGCAGAATGTTAAATAAAACAGACCTTGATGTAACTCTACCGGGGTTCTTCTTAAGGATATCAGAGAAGTAATGCTGGATCAGACCATCAGAGTCCCTCTATGCCAGCATCATCTGTTGTTGTTGTTGCTGCTGCTGCTGCTGCTGCTGTTGTTGTTGTCCATCCTTCACCCTAGGGTCCCAGGGTAAGTTACAACAATCCAAACACAATATTACACAATATTAAAAAAAACACTTTAAAACAACTCAAAATTACAAAAATAAGGTGAAATTACAAAAAATATACATCTGAAGTGTCAAAAGTCAGGTTGAACAGGTACATATTCAGCACTTGTTGGAGTCTGTATGGTGAAGATGCCAGGCACACCTCTGTGAAAAGGGAGTCTCACAACTTAGGGGCTGCCACAGAGAATGCCCTGTCCTGCAGGGGTGGACTTGGGTCTTTTCCATTTCAGCGGCACCCTGTGCAAAGCCCAAATTTACCACCTCTGTGCCTCCTGCCTTCCGTTCTGCTTGATTCACTACGCCATAGTTGCGACATCTTGCAGCTCTCCCTAGACTCAGTGCACAGGGCACTGCCCTAAATCTGCCTCTGCTCTCCTGGTCTGGCACCCCCAAGCTTTTGAGTGGGGTGAAACAGCCAAGCGAGGGTCCTCTGCTGATCTTTGCACCTGAGAGGGCCTGTAGGGAAAGAGGTGGGGATTTGGGGATTTGGGCCCTGAGTTGTTAAGGGCTTCAAGCACTCATGTGAGCACCTGGAATGGGGCTGGGGAATGAACTGGCAACCCGTTCTCATCGTGGCCAACCAGCCTGGATAGCTCAATTGGTTAGAACGTAGTGCTATTAAGGCCAAGGTTGCAGGTTCGATCCCCGTATGGGATAGATGCATATTTCTGCATTGCAGGGGGTTGGACGAGATAGTCCTCGGGGTCTCTTCCAACTCTACAATTCCGTGACCCAGATATAACCATCCTCTCCCCACTTGTGATCCCCAGCAATTGCCATTCAGAGGAGGCAGAAGAACATCATGGCCTGAATGAATGCCAGCAATTGAAGAAAATGTGAGAAGATGGATGAGTTGGAATTTGACTGGCTGTCTGTGTGCTTGCTTCTTCTCCACCATAATACCTGATCAACCTGTACATTTGTAAACCCAACCAATTATTACACATTAAGCCTCCAGAACTTTATGCTCCAAAAGTAAGGTAAAGGTAAAGAGCCCTCTGACCATTAGGTCCAGTCGTAGCCGACTCTGGGGTTGCGGCGCTCATCTCGCTTTATTGGCCGAGGGAGCTGGCATACAGCTTCCAGGTCATGTGGCCAGCAGGACTAAGCCGCTTCTGGCGAATCAGAGCAGTGCATGGAAATGCAGTTTACCTTCCTGCCAGAGCGGTACCTATTTATCTACTTGCACTTTGACGTGTTTCGAACTGCTAGGTTGGCAGGAGCAGGGACCGAGCAACGGGAGTTCACCCTGTCACGGGGATTCGAACCACCGACCTTCTGATCGGCAAGTACTAGGCTCTGTGGTTTAACCCACAGCGCCACCCGCATCCCTGCTCCAAAGGTAACACCCTGCAAAGACTGCTCTGAACTTCCCATTACTTAAAGAATGGTACAGGGAGGGAGGGAGAGATGCAATGCTAGAAAACAACTCAGGTATCTGATATAATGATGGAACTCCGGCATAGCTGATTACTCTGCTTCCTTCCAATGTAGCCTCCTTTGTCTCGGGAATTAAGCATGCTTTGTACCATTGCGCCGGCTAATTATATCGCCACCTAATTCGCTTTCAAGTATTACGAATGCAAAGTGAAAGGGACCAGTGTCCGCATTTTTCAGGCTGCAGCGGGGCGGAACGATAAGTGGCGGGAGCGACTTCGTTTCTTGAAAGAGAACCGGGAGGAGGTGTCCGCTCCTTCCCTCTTAATTGGACAAATTGTCGGAGCCGCCGTGGAAAGGAGAAGAACAGATAAAAAGAGTAGGAAAGGGGGGGGTGTAGAATCCACTTCCAAAGCTCGCCGACTTCTCCTCTGACAACCCGAAAGAAACCTGAGTGCGGAGATAAGGGCAGTGCCAACGGCTGGGTTCTTCTGGGAAGCAGGAGAGACTGGAACGGGTTAAGGCCTATCTGGCTCAGTCCCCAGTAGACATAAAAATCACCTGAGCCTGCTCTGAAATAAATCAGTGTCCCTTTTCTGCTGCTGCCGTTGTCTGGAAATAATGCAAATGCAAGAAGGCCCGCAGTGACATTGTGCCGCACTCCAAGGAGACACATAATAAATTGTCCCCTAATACTGTTAAAGCGACATTTTCTTCTTACTCAGTAGCTTTTGAGGTTGAACCGAGGTTTTCTCTCGCCAAACACCGTAATACGGTATCATGTCATCGTGTCCTCTTATTCCTCCCGCCCCTCCTGCCTCGAATGCACAGTCGCAGCTTCGGAGTGGGCAAGATGCACTTTTCCTGTTACTGTACATTCATTTTATTGGCATAACCCAGAGAGTTTTCCTTTCTCTCCTCTTCTCCTTTCTTATATAGAATCATTTCCTTTTGAACTTTTGCCTGAGCTGATATTTGGCTCTGCTGGTGCGCTCTCTCTCTCTCTCTCTCTCTCTCTCTCTCTCTCTTTCTGCAATCAAGGGAAAAAAATGCATACAAGTGCAGTTTCTTTACAAAAAGATAAATAGAAGAAGAAGGGGACAAGGAGGACTGGTGTGTCCATTGTGTCACCATTTGATCTTTGCTTGCTCAAAAGACTCCCCACTTCAGTGGAATCAGTACCTAGGCATTGCCATGGATCCAGCCACTTCAAAGGAATTTTAACTTCGAATCATAGAATTGTAGAGTTGGAAGGGATCCCAAGGATCATCTAGTCCAACCCCCTGCAATTCAGGAATCCCCCATCCAATTAAACCATGCAGGACTCTGCTTAGCTTTGCAAATGTGGTAGTAGTTTTGCTGCCGCATCTAAAGGGAAGCATCGCTTCAAATAAATGCATGCACAAGACTCAAACCAGAGGTGAAATGAACTCCCCCCCCCCGAGAAAGGGATATAGACTTTTCATGATGGTATCATTGTCTGTCTTAAAATATTGGGGCGTCCTGGTTTTGGAGTTCTCCAAAGAGGAAAAGTTAAATGGGTGCAACTTTCCAGAGCATTCGCCCCGTTAATCTCTCTCTGCAAAAAATAATAACAACAAAACCCAAGAGTCTTGTATCACCTTTACAACGAGAGCATTTATCGATATTTAACAAATGTTTTTATCTTTAAGGTAGTGCAAGACTCTTTGAGGGCTTTTTCTGAATGGATTAATTTACCCATTTTCTTATCTCTCTCAAGTATTTTCAGAATGGGCTTCTGAAAGCCTTTCTAGATGTGAAGGAGTTCGGGGAAACCCCGTTTTCATTCTTACGCTAGCACTGCCGCTCCTCTTTGTTCCCCTGCAAGAAACAGAAGAAACCCCTTCACCAAGTATTCACTGAACATGTGAAGAAGATACATAGAAAGCTACCTCATACTGAGTCAGACCAACACAAATTTACAGAATTGTGGATTTGGAAGGAACCTTTCTCTGGTCCAGGCACCCCCAAACTTGGCCCTCCAAATGTTTCGGGACTACAACTCCCATCATCCCTAGCTAACAGGACCAGTGGTCAGGGATGATGGGAACTGTAGTCCCAAAACATCTGGAGGGCCGAGTTTGGGGGTGCCTGCCCTAGTCCAACCCCCTGCATTGCAAGAATTTCAACACAAACCAATTGGAAATTGGTTTCCAATTGGAAACCAGACCAGACCCTGCTCAGCTTTGCAAATGTGCTAGCAGTGTTACTGCTGCATCGCTGGGAGAATGGAGCTAGCTCAGTATGGCTTACACTGGCTGGTAGCAGCTCTCCAGGTTTCAGACAGGGAGCTTCTCTTAGCCTTGTCTGGAAATGCTGGCGGACTGGAGGTGAACTTGGGGCCATCTTCATGCAAGGCAGATGCTCTACCACAGACCTGCAGCCCTTCCCCTCTGCCCCCTACCCCCACTAGCCATTCATCCCAGCAGACAAGCAGTTGCAATTTCCCTACATTTATAATCTGCCTTTCATGCCTGATGCAACTGAAACCAGTGTTTCTGTGTATTATGTACTGAGTTGAATAGGATCCAAAATGCAGTAGTCTGATTGGTCCTAGAACAATAGGATCCAGAATGCAGCAGTCTGATTGGTCCTAGAACAATAGGATCCAGAATGCAGCAGTCTGACTGGTCCTAGAACAATAGGATCCAGAATGCAGCAGTCTGATTGGTCCACAGGAGACACCCAATCTAGCTCCAGGTGGAAGTGAATCTGCAACATGATTGGCCTACAGGTGAATCCCAGAATTAGCCAATCACGTGGGGCCCATTGTGTAAATAATGTATATAAAGAAGACATTCTGGGGGAATTTCCATTCCTCCTCACCACTATGAGCTGAATAAAGAGCATGAAATCCACTCTCGACTTCAAGTATATTTCATTGTGTTTCTGAAATGGCCTCCCATCCAGGCAGTGACCAGGTGCAGACCTGCTTAGCTTTAGTAAGGATGGTGGCCCCATGTGGCCCCATACCCTACAGCAGAATGTTATCTGATATGGAGACAGCTGTAGGCTCTTCCTTGTGGTTTTATCCATGCATATCTGGTGTTTTATATGGAAGAGCATTTCTCATTTTAATTCCCCCACCTGTAATCTGAAATGGGAAGCCCCAGTGGCAGATACATCTGGCGGAGTTTCTCTTGATTTTCCTTAGCTTCTTGCCATGGCTTTGTGGTGCAGCATTATCCAGATTAGTGGGTCTGCAGTCGCGGATGACTTTGGGGTTGTGGTGCTCATCTCGCTTTATTGGCCAAGGGAGCCAATAAGCTGCTTCTGGCGAACCAGAGCAGCACACGGAAACACCATTTACCTTCCCGCTGGAGCGGTACCTGTCTATCTACTTGCACTGGTGTGCTTTCGAACTGCTAGGTTGGCAGGAGCAGGGACCGAGCAACAGGAGCTCACCCCGTCGCAGGGATTCGAACTGCCGACCTTCTGATCGGCAAGCCCTAGGCTCTGTGGTTTAACCCACAGCGCCACCCGCGTCCCATGAACGATGCCTTGGGTAAGGTCAAATCTCTATATTACACTGCCCTTCAAGCCATATTGAATCAGTAAAGTATCTTTTCAGTTACGGTTATATTAGAGATAGCTATTGACTTCCTTCTTGTTTATTGCACTATAAAACATGCTGTAGCGGGGGGGGGATAAAAAAAATAAAGGTTTACTTTGCAACAGAGAACTGGCGGGCGTCGTTTAGAGCTGACTCTTCAGGTCCTCGGCCACATGCCCCAACGCCCGTGTTTCATGGGATATTCAGAAAACCAATTAACTCTCCTCCAACCAACGACACTGACATGCATAATTAGAGAACGCTCTCTTAGGCGTATCTATAAGTTTGGTGCTAAAGTGGTCCCCTGAGTCTCTTGGTTGTATAATCAAAATACAAATGAAAGGTTATGAGAGCCCATTTCTTTGCTTTATTGTTTCGAGCTAACAATCTGCTTTCTTTCTGTTGATTCAAAAGTGGGTGGGTGCCCTTCTGCTTCTCTGAAGCCAAGGAGAAAGTCAGCTTCTCTTTAACATCTCCACCTTCTAGTGTGGATGGCAGCAGCGCTGCGAGAGCTCGCAGAGCCCGGAGAGGGCACACACATGCCAGGGGCAGGTCGCAGAGGGTGAAGGAGCCCACCACAGCCCGGCCAGCCAACACGGCACTTGGTGGGCATGAAGCGTTGGTTCCTCTAATGCTAGGAGAGGAGGACTGGGCCGGGTCATTCTGGGGGTGCCTGTTTGTGGGTGCCTGCTTCGTGCTCCCTCAAAATAATAATATTATTATTAATAATAATAATAATAATAATAATAATAATAATAATAATTTATACCCCGCCCATCTGGCTGGGTTTCCCAAGCCACTCTGGGCGGCTTCCAACCAAATATTAAAATACAATAATCTATTATACATTAAAAGCTTCCCTAAACAGGGCCGCCTTCAGATGTCTTCTAAAAGAAAGATGGTTGTTCTCCTCTTTGACATCTGGTGGGAGGGCGTTCCACAGGGCGGGTGCCACCACTGAGAAGGCCCTCTGTTTGGTTCCCTGTAACTTGGCCTCTCGCAGCAAGAGAACCGCTAGAAGGCCCTCGGCACTGGACCTCAGTGTGACGTTAACATATGAGAGTGTTGTAGGTGAAATAGTTAAACAGGTTACCCAATCAGAACCCAGGGGGGTGGAGTCAGAGGGACTATAAAACCAGTTCTGGGAGAGGCAAAGGGGGGAGATCGTTGGGAGGTTGGTTGGAGTGGGAGTGAATTGGGATAGAGTCTGTGGGTAGGTTGAATTAAAGGTAAAGGTAAAGGTAAAGGGACCCCTGACCATTAGGTCCTGTCATGGCCGACTCTGGGGTTGTGGCGCTCATCTTGTTTTATTGGCCGAGGGACCCGGCATACAGCTTCCGGGTCATGTGGCCAGCATGACTAAGCCGCTTCTGGCGAACCAGAACAGCGCACGGGAACATCGTTTACCTTCCTGCTGGAGCAGTACCTATTTATCTACTTGCACTTTGACGTGCTTTCGAACTGCTAGGTTGGCAGGTTGAGTTAGTGTAGCAAAATAAGCTGAGTCAGGAACAGTTAGGAGCTAGGAAGACAAGTAAATATCTAAGAGGTGGTTTAGTGGGTGAGAGCAGGTAGCAGAAGTTATAGGTCTGGATAGGCACCCCATGATTGTAATTGACCGATACCGTTAATGAAACCACACGCTTGTTAAACAGCAATAAATAAACAGAAGTTTATGTTCCAATTTAACCCTGACTGGACTCAGTATTGTACCAGGTAGGGCCTGTGTGTTGGCAGCGAGAAATAAAGTGGTGGCACAAGGATCAATAGACGGTGAAATGTCCGGGGACCCTGTGTGATCACCACATTAGGTGTCCGGGCAGAACAATGGGGGTGGAGACGCTCCTTCAGGTATCCACGCTCAGGGCCATGGCCCCTCTGGCATGCCCACAATACACTCCTGATCGATGGCTGCCAGCTTTAAAAGACGATTAGACAAATGCATGGATATAAGGCTATCAGGGGCTATTAGCCCTAATGATTATGTACTTCCTTCAGCGTCGGAGACGGTATGGCCCTGAGTACCAGTCGCTGGGAGTCGCAAGAGGGGAAAGAGCTGCTGTTGCACACTGGCACCTGGTTGGCTAATGTGTGAACAGGATGCTGGACCAGATGGGCCTTTGGCCTGATCCCCTAGGGATTTTCGGCAGGGATCCCACATGGCAGAATGACACCTTATCTGGGTGATGAAATGGGCAAACCCAAATCCTAGTGCAAATGTGGGACATGGGGACATCTGTAGGGGAAAACTAACATTTACTCAGAGTAGACCCATTGAAACAAGTGGACCAAACTTACTTACATGCATTATTTTCAATGAACCTACTCTGAGTAGAAAATTAGCTTCATATCACGGTGGCAGCAGGTAGTGGATTCTCCTTTCTTGGAGGTTTATTATTATTATTATTATTATTATTATTATTATTATTATTATTATTACATTTTCAGTCATTGTGGAGTTTCCTGCATTCAGGTTGTTGGACTATCATAGAGTTGGAAGGGACTCTGAGAGTCATCTAGTTCAACCCCCTGTAATGCAGGAATCTCAGCTAAAGCATCCGTGACAGAAGACCATCCAACCAGTGTGGTGTAGTGGTTAAGAGCTGTAGTCTCGTAATCTGGGGATCCGGGTTCCATTCCCCGCTCCGCCACATGCAGCTGCAGGGTGGGGGAGGAAGGGAAAGGAGAATGTTAGCTGCTTTGAGACTCCTTAGGTGGTGATAAAGCGGGATATCAAATCCAAACTCCTCCTCTTCTCTTCTTCTTTGCTTAAAAACCTCCAAGGAAGGAGAGTCCACAACCTCCTGAGATTACCCTCAGGGTCCCTTCCAACTCTATAATTCTATGGTTTTATTATTTTATGATAATCTGTTACTTGCCCATTACAAGAACACCTGTCACACCATCACAGACTTCTGCACTACAGTGAGATAGATTGTGTTTCTGGCTAGATGTGTAGGTAAAAATGTAAAGGGACCCCTGACCATTAGGTCCAGTCATGACCGACTCTGGGGTTGCGGCGCTCATCTCGCTTTATTGGCCGAGGGAGCCGGCATACAGCTTCCAGATCATGTGGCCAGCATGACTAAGCCGCTTCTGGTGAACCAGAGCAGCGCGCGGAAACGCCGTTTACCTTCCCGCCGGAGCGGGACCTATTTATCTACTTGCACTTTGATGTGCTTTTGAACTGCTAGGTTGGCAGGAGCTGGGATCGAGCAACGGGAGCTCACCCCGTTGTGGGGATTCGAACCGCCAACCTTCTGATCGGCAAGTCCTAGGCTCTGTGGTTTAACCCACAGTGCCACTCGCGTCCCTAGATGTGTAGGTAAGGAGGTAATAATTCTATTTCTTTTGCTATAAGCCTTACCAAGAAAGGAAGCAAAACAGCATTCAGGGTTGAGCCACAAATATGGCTCTCAATTCCCTGGCGGCTAGAGGAAAAATGCACTCTGTCTTTATTTAAACGAAAGTAACTGGTTGTAAATGTGCATCTATGCATATATAGTGCTGCGTGCAAATCGTATGCAAATCAGCCTCTTCTTTTCTTTTCCTTTTGATGGTGCATTAAGTGGCCACCCTTTTTCCTGAGCTTCTGCATTGAACTGCAAAGCTATAAGAGACCAGGGACACCAGCAATTTTGCCACTGACAATTTTACAGGGATAAAGAAACTTTATGAGCCCATAGGCCACATTCCCACACAGTGGTGCCTCACAAGACAAAATTAATCCGTTCCGTGAGTCTCTTCGTCTTGCGGTTTTTTCGTCTTGCGAAGCACAGCTATTAGTGGCTTAGCGGCTTAGTGGCTTAGCAGCTATTAATGGCTTAGCGGCTTAGCGGCTTTAAGAAAAAGGAAACAAACTCGCAAGAACTCACAAGACGTTTTGTATTGCGAAGCAAGCCCAAAGGGAAATTCGTCTTGCGGAACGACTCAAAAAATGGAAAACTCTTTCGTCTTGCACGTTTTTCGTCTTGCGAGGCATTCGTCTTGCGAGGTACCACTGTATCAGTAACCTTCCATGGCCCAGAGGTGCCAGAGGTGATTGGGGCCAGAAGCAAAAATAGGTGGGGCAATGACTGCAGATTTTACCTGTGTACAGCAGGTACACAGCTCCCGTTGCTTGGTCCCTGCTCCTGCCCACCTAGCAGTTCGAAAGCACGTCAAAGTGCAAGTAGATAAATAGGTACCGCTCTGGCGGGAAGGTAAACGGCGTTTCCGTGCGCTGCTCTGGTTCACCAGAAGCGGCTCAGTCATTCTGGCCGCATGACCTGGAAGCTGTATGCCAGCTCCCTCGGCTAATAAAGCGAGATGAACGCCGCAACCCCAGAATCGGTCACGACTGGACCTAATGGTCAGGGGTCCCTTTACCTTTACCTTACAATTCTGTATTACACAGGACAGGTGGTAACTCTATGTGAAGCAGATCCAGTGAGGGGTGTGATGTGGGGAGAGGTCCAAGAGTGAGATAGAGAAGCCTGGCAGGCCAATTTGGCCCCAAAGCCTAAGGCTCCCCACCCCTCCCATGGCAGAAGACCACATCCCCACCCATAACCCCAAGCTTGCTTGTTTGGCCAAGGCTCATATTTCTGGCACCCAAAAAAAAAAAGAATATTTTTTTTAAGCACTGGGTACGATTTCCCCCCTTTCTCTCTCTCTCGCTGCCTCTCCTTCCCCCTCTTACTCTGCACATTAACAAAGAGCTGCAGCTTAATTGCCTGATTTGATCTATTTCATTAAAGCTCTTTCCCCCTCCACTTCAAAAGGTTAACGCCACTCATATTTCCTCCCTTTATTGTCTGGCTTCACAGAACACCATGGGACGAGGCGGAATAAGCCGTTGCTCCAACGAGCCATCATTCATTCCGCCGGAGCAGCGGCTGGTTGTAACTCAGGCTATTTTTAAATACAAAACGTAATGAAAAGCGCTAAAAATACAGCACCGTGCCAAGGCCAGACAAATAGACCCCGAAATGCGTAACAATTAACACTCTGTCGCAAGCGCACCAGGCTTTGATGTGTGTTATGACTGCAAGATTTGTTCTTTGCAATCAGAGCAGTCCATTGGTAGCCACTTAATGTCTTTATTAGAAACAGATATTCCTGCTCCGTGCTATTTTTAAAATGGTTGGAACACGTAATAACCCTCCAGGCATGTCGGTCAAGGGGTGGGGTGGGGGGTAGCAGCAGTATCTGTCACAGACGTCAACCATATCCTGTAAGCCAATTTCCTACCAGGGTAGGGAACCCGTAGGCCTCTGGATGTTATTGGACTACAATTCCCATCATCCCTTATCACTCTCCTTGCTGGCTGGTGCTGATGTGAGTTGGACTGCAACAACAACTGGAGCAGGGGCAGGTTGAGGGCTCTGCAAGCAGCGCACCATGCACTGGGTGCTGAGCCAAGGAGGGTGCCTTCTCAAAGTCCGGTAAGTGAGGTTCCAGGGTTTGGGAAGGAGGTCCAGAAGAAGAGAAGAAGAGTTTGGATTTGATATCCTGCTTTATCACTACCCGAAGGAGTCTCAAAGCGACTAGCATGCTCCCTTCCTCCCCCACAACAAACACTCTGTGAGGTGAGTGGGGCTGAGAGACTTCAGAGAAGTGTGACTAGCCCAAGGTCACCCAGCAGCTGCATGTGGAGGAGCGGAGATTCGAACCCGGTTCCCCAGATTACGAGTCCACCGCTCTTAACCACTACACCACACTGGCTCTGACAGGGTTCTAGTCATCACCCACTTGGACTACTGCAACACGCTCTACGTGGGGCTACCTTTGAAGGTGACCTGGAAACTACAACTAATCCAGAATGTGGCAGCTAGACTGGTGAATGGGAGTGGCCGCCAAGACCATATAACACTGGTCTTGAAAGACCTACATTGGCTGCCAGTATGTTTCCCAGCACAATTCAAAGTGTTGGTGCTGACCTTTAAAGCCCTAAACGGCCTCGGCCCAGTATACCTGAAGGAGCATCTCCACCCCCATCGTTTATCCTGGACACTGAGGTCCAGCTCCAAGGGCCTTCTGGCAGTTCCCTCCCTGCGAGAAGTGAGGTTACAGGGAGCTGGGCAGAGGGCCTTCTCAGTGGTAGCACCCACCCTGGGGAACACCCTCCCATCAGATATCAAGGAAATAAGCAACTATCTGACTTTCAGAAGACATCTGAAGGCAACCCTGTTGAGGGAAGTTTTTAATGTTTGATGATTTATCGTGTTTTTAATATTCTGTTGAAAGCCGCCCAGAGTGGTTGGGGAAACCCAGCCAGTTGGTGGGGTATAAATAAATTATGATGCTGATGATGCAGCCTTCACAAATTGTAATGGGTATTGCAGCTCCTTTAACGTGTGACTCCAAATTTTGGATTCCCCCCAAACTGATGCCAAAGTTCAGTGCTAGTTTTGTGTTTCTTCGTGCTGCAAGTCCCAAAACTGAGTAACTGACACACAAACCGGGGTCACAAGTAAATGGGGGGGGGGAACCCAGCCTGGTCCAATTGAACTAGCACTAACCTTTGGCATTAGTTTGTGGGTTTACCCCCCCCAAAAAAAAAAAATAATTCAAGACCATACTTTAATGAAGCTTTGCATCCCAAAAACTGGAAAGGGATTCCCAGCCAAGGAGCGGGTCCCTCCCATCATTAGTTTCCATTGATGAAACAACAAACCATCTTTGGGGACATATGAGCAAGCGATCAGTCTAACAAAAGGGGGGCTCTTAACTTGGATAATCATTGTTCCCTTGTTTCCATACCTTGGCCAGATTAAGAGGTTTGGAGAGTAAATGGACCAAAGAAAATGGGTTAGTTTTTTACTAAAAATAAGATCACAAATGCAGTAAATTCAGCAGCTAGAATAATCATTTAAATGGTAGAGAAATAAGTACTTGCATTTTTTGAAAGAAATAAACGAGAGCAAACATCTCAATTTGATAATAATATATAAGAGGTTGTGATTGTTTGCATTTATTTATTTGCATTTATTCTGAGTGACAAGCAGGGACATTTGCAAGTTGCAAAACAGGAAATTTAAAGCACTGTGTAGATAAAACCAGAGCTTTTTACACATTTCTCTCTTTCCTTGATGTTCATCGTTTTCTAAACATGTTTTATAATACTCTAGATCCCCCCCCCTTTTTTTAGCTATGCCTAAATGCCTCAACTGTGCTAGCCTTTACCCATCCAGAAAATTCAAATGTAAGAAGAGCCTAGCGGGATCAGGCCAATTGGCCCATCTAGACCAGAATCCTCTTCCCACAGTGGCCAACCAGATGCCTGGTCATGGGTGGCATTCTCCCATCTTGCCTCCCAAGGTGGTAGCTGTGACGTTAACATATGAGAGTGCTGGAGGTGAAATAGTTAAACAGGTTACCCAATCAGAACCCAGGGGGTGGAGTCAGAGGAACTATAAAGGGGCAAAGAGGGGAGGGGCAAAGAGGGGAGTTCGTTGAGAGTTGGGTGGTTGGATGGAGTGGGAGTGAATTGGGATAGAGTCTCTGGGTAGGTTGAATTAGTGTAGTGAAATAAGCTGAGTCAGGAACAGTTAGGAGCTAGGAAGACAAGTAAATATCTGAGAGGTGGTTTAGTGAGTGAGAGCAGGTAGCGGAAGTTATAGGTCTGGATAGGCACCCCATGACTGTAATTGACTGATACCATTTATGAAACCACACGCTTGTTAAACTGCAATAAATAAACAGAAGTTCATGTTCCAATTTAACCCTGACTGGACTCAATATTGTACCAGGTAGGGCCTGGGTGGTGGCAGCGAGAAATAAAGTGGTGGCACAGGGATCAATAGACATCGAAACGTCCGGGGACCCTGTATGATCGCCACAGTAGGTACCTTGGAAGGTGAAGAACTCTTCATTGGAGATTTTCGAAAAGAGACTGGGTAGTCATCTGTCATGCATGCTTCAGTTGAGATTCCTGCATTGCAGGGGGTTCTAACTCCTACCCCAGAGTCTGCTTAGGTCCCTTAGGGGTAGAAGATTGTGGTCCTCCAGACAATGCTGGATTTGGGTAATAGGGAGCCCTGTGCAAGGCAGAAATTGATGTCCCCACCAAAGCCCTCACTTCCCAAAGCTGGGTAGGAAATGCACAGGGCTTTGGGAAGGAGGTGCAAGGCATCTGACAGAAGAGCGTTCCACAGGGTGGGTGCCACCACCGAGAAGGCCCTCTGCCTAGTTCCCTGTGACCTCACTTCTTACAGGGAGGGAACCACCAGACGGCCCTCGGCACTGGACCTCAGGGTCCGGGCTGAATGATGGGGGTGGAGACGCTCCTTCAGGTATACTGGGCCAAGGCTGTTTAAGGTATGGGTAGGCAAACTAAGGCCCAGGAGCCAGATCCGGCCCACTCGCCTTCTAAATCCAGCCAGCGGACGGTCTAGGAATCAGTGTGTTTTTACAATGGTAGAATGCGCCCTTTTATTTAAAATGCATCTCTGGGTTATTTGTGGGGCATAGGAATTCGTTCATTTCCCCCTTAAAAAATATAGTCCAGCCCCCCCCCCCAAGGTCTGAGGGACAGTGGACCGGCCCCCTGATGAAAAAGCTGACCCCTGGTTTAGGGCTTTAAAGGTCATCACCAACACACTTTGAATTGTGCTTGGAAACAGTTAAAACAGAGCTTGCTTAAAACGAGGAGGATCCAAAAGTGTTTCATTAAGACTAGAGAAAGGTCTCTGCAGTGTTCCCCAAAACTCTAGTTTTCATTAAAGTTGCAATATTATACAATAATTCATTACTGCTCTCTGGATAACTGGTGATTATAATTAATTGCAGGCAAACCTTCTTGGATATTTATCACAGTCATTACATCCACTAAAGCTCTCTCTCTCTCGTTACACATGTGAATCTGCTTTATACTGGGCCAGCTTTCTGAAACAGAGGACCACATTTGCTTCTGATCAACCTTCCAGGAGCCACAGGGAAGCGGTGGACAGTGTCAGAAGAAAAAAGTAGGTTGAACCAACAAATGTGAATTTCACCTTGTAAGGTCATTTTGCTTACACACACATCTCTAGCCAAGCCAGTGAGCGGCATTATCAGAGTTTAAGGAATTCTGTTGTTGTTGTTGTTGTTGTTTAGTCGTTTAGTCGTGTCCGACTCTTCGTGATCCCATGGACCAGAGCACACCAGGCACTCCTGTCTTCCACTGCCTCCCACAGTTTGGTCAAACTCATGCTGGTAGCTTCGAGAACACTGTCCAACCATCCCGTCCTCTGTCATCCCCTTCTCTTTGTGCCCTCCATCTTTCCCAACTTCAGGGTCTTTTCCAGGGAGTCTTCTCTTCTCATGAGGTGGCCAAAGTCTTGGAGCCTCAGCTTCAGGATCTGTCCTTCCAGTGAGCACTCAGGGCTGATTTTCTTCAGAATGGATAGGTTTGATCTTCTTGCAGTCCATGGGACTCTCAAGAGTCTCCTCCAGCACCATAATTCAAAAGCATCCATTCTTCGGCAATCAGCCTTCTTTATGGTCCAGCTCTCACTTCCATATTCAAGGTAGATGGGTGCAAAGCACGTAATAGGGCTCGTGGCCTAGGGAATGTACAGTATAGTGGTACCTTAGGTTAAGTACTTAATTCGTTCCGGAGGTCCGTACTTAACCTGAACCTGTTCTTAACCTGAAGTACCACTTTAGCTAATGGGGCCTCCTGCTGCCTCTGCACAATTTCTGTTCTCATCCTGAAGCAAAGTTCTTAACCCGAGGTAATATTTCTGGGTTAGCAGAGTCTGTAACCTGAAGCATATGTAACCTGAAGCGTATGTAACCCAAGGTACCACTGTATACCAAAGGCCAGTTGGAGAGGACCCGAGAGACATATTTGGCCCCTGGGGCCTAATATTCCCCACCCTGATGTAGGTTAATTACCTCCTGGAACAAGAAGACCTGCAGTAACGCTGCATGATTCCAGGCAAACAGACGCTTTTCCCAGCCCGGCAACCTGAAATATGTATTTCTTTTTCCAAGTGGAGAAGGAGCCTGGGGCGAAGTACATCTTCTGCCACTGAGCAAATGCCAGTTACACTATGATTTAGTTCTTGGCGCCAGAAAATAGGACAACTCCTATGCAGTTCATG
Organism: Podarcis melisellensis; assembly: GCF_964234715.1. NCBI lineage: Eukaryota > Metazoa > Chordata > Lepidosauria > Squamata > Lacertidae > Podarcis > Podarcis melisellensis. Next base: position 12,537,214 of record NC_138539.1, on the reverse strand, counting down.
CTCTTAGCCAGGATAGATGAAAGTCTCTGCTGAGCTAGAGCTGGCACATCACAAGATACGCCACCCCCATGTATGCATGTGGGGAGGGGGATACATAAATGATGTGAGCCTGGAAGAAAAGACAGGATGGATGTCTTAACATAAATAAATATTTTTAAAACTCCATACTAGAGGACTTTGAAGAAGTTTGGGGTGCAAATTGGCCTCCCGTAAAGTGAGTGGTATTCAACTATGTTTTGCTCAATGAACCTAGCTTAATCACGACCCTTAATTTCAATGGCACCCACCTGAGAGGGGCTGGAACTGAGTTCCGGTGAGTTCCAGCTGGAAAAAACCCTGGTTAGATAAGGAGAGGCGAGAACCATGTACAGTCATACCTTGGTTCTTGAACAGCTTGGCTCCCAAACAAATCAGCTCCCGAATACCACAAACCTGGAAGAAAGCGTTCCGGTTTTCAAATGTTTTTCGGAAGCCGAATGTCTGTCGCGGCTTCCACTTGAGTGCAGGAAGTTCCTGCAGCCAATCAGAAGCCGCGCCTTCGTTTTCAAACGTTTCAGGAATCAAACGGACTCCCGGAATGAATTAAGTTCAAGAGCCACTTAGAGCTCATTGGAGGGAAAAGTGGGATATAAATGTAGTAGTAGTAGTAGTAGTAGTAATAATATACCCTTAAAGGTAAAGGGACCCCTGACTATTAGGTCCAGTCATGGCCGACTCTGGGGTTGCAGCGCTCATCTCGCTTTACTGGCTGAGGAAGCCAGCGTACAGCTTCCGGGTCATATGGCCAGCATGACTAAGCCGCTTCTGGCAAACCAGCGCAGCCCACGGAAACGCCATTTACCTTCCTGCTGGAGCAGTACCTATTTATCTACTTGTACTTTGACATGCTTTCAAACTGCTAGGTTGGCAGGAGCAGGAACTGAGCAACGGGAGCTCACCCCGCCACGGGGATTCGAACCACTGACCTTCTGATCAGCAAGTCCTAGGCTCTGTGGTTTAACCCACAGTGCAACCCGTGTCCCCAATATACCCTTACATGCACCATTATACCAATGGATAAGAGGGTTATGTATTGTGGAGATGCCATTTTTGGAAAAATCCCTTCGTCAAATGTAAAACGCAGTGACAACCTATCAGGGAGCCAATCCCAACAGCAAGGATGTCAGCAGGACAATTACACTGCAGTTACATATTTGTCACGTTGACACTTTTTTTTTTAAAGTGCATGCTTAAAACATCTTAGATGTCGCCTTCAGATTAAAATAATAATAGTAACAATGCAAACGTGTGAAGTTTGCCCACATGTTTTGAGATGAAAGAGCAACCGTCGTCTACATTAGCTTCCTGTAAAGATCTTCTTCAAACCAATTTGCCCGCCCCCGAACTCAGAGTTATTAGATCAAAGGAGTAAACAACAACATGAGTCAGAGGCGACATGCGCAAGCGATTTTGGAGAGTTCGCTGCACCTATCCCCCAGGGCAGCTTCTTCGCCTCCTCTTTCCTTTGCCCTTTTCACTCCTCTGCTCTTAATGTCACCATCCATCCCCTAGAGAGACTCTTCCGAGCCCATTACCCAGAAGGGAATGTGAGCGATTGCAGAACACTTTTCTCTTGCCAAGCGGAAGCTAGCCTGGAATCTTCTAGGGATGGGGCCTTTGATCGTTAATGAATTCTCCCTCTGTGCCTGGTCTATTGGATTTAGAAAGAAGCTGGTTTTCTGATTGTGGTGGATGCAAGGCTGGTGACAATGAGGAGGTCAGGCAGTCTCCAGTTTAGGCAGAGAAAGGCACATCTACCCACTCATTCAGAGCAGGAACGCTCCCAGAAGCCTCACAAGGTAAGAGGCAAGGAGGCAAGGAGGCAACCGTAGGCGAGATTCTGTCTGCATATAACACCTGTGCTCAGAGATCTGCACTGGTTGCCCATTTGCCATCACGTTCAAGGTGTTACTACTATAAAGCCCCTAACAACTTGGGACCAATTTACCTGAGAGATCACTTTACCTACCCTTTTAGATATTGTTATAGATTTTTCGGGGGGGGGGCCATAAGCATAGCCAGGGAGAGCAGTGGGGCAGCTGCCCCCCTAAATCAGGTAAGTAAATAAAAATAACTGACCGGTTGCATTGCCTGCACACATACACCCTGTAAAATAAATTCTGGCAAGGCTGATGGGGACCCCCTAAACCCTAGAAATGAATAAATAATAGAATTTTTATTGTTTGGGATGTGAAGGAAGAAACACAAATTGCAGAGGAATTCCTGAGCTAGCCTATGCAAAACAACCTGGCCAAGCCAGGGCTATTAAGAAACAATATAGGGCCATTGAGAGCCACTGGCAATGCAAGAGAATTGTTGTTCCCCCTTGGAAGGTTGCCAAGGTAAACTGGGTGTGAGGTGACAGGAGAAGAGAGGTTTTTTAGCAAAGTGTTCTGGTAGGAAGAATCAGGAAGAGAAAAGGCTGGGATCCATCTTGGGCAGGCTGGCTGCAGGCTGGCTGCACTGCTGTGGGGAAGAAACCCTTCTTGAAATGACCGTGCTGTAAGATCCATGCAGACTGAATGTGTAAATAGGGGAATAAACCATACTTCTTAAAGCTACAACAGTCTCTTCAGTGTTTCAGTTTTCCAAAGGACCACAGACCCTGGATGAACGCCTGGAACCCTATGGACTCTTGCCAGTGCTGGGCAGAGAGAGGAGGAGGCACCCGACTTTTGTAACAACATAATGTGGATTATGGGACATGGGTGGCCCTGTGGTGTGAACCACAGAGCCTAGGGCTTGCCGATTGGAAGGTCGGTAGTTCGAATACCCGTGACGGGATGAGCTCCCCTTGTTCGGTCCCAGCTCCTGCCAACCTAGCAGTTCAAAAGCACGTCAAAGGGCAAGTAGACAAATAGGTACCGCTCTGGCGGGAAGGTAAACAGCGTTTCCGTGCACTGCTCTTGTTCGCCAGAAGCGGCTTAGTCATGCTGGCCACATGACCTGGAAGCTGTCTGCGGTCAAATGCTGGCTCCCTCGGCCTATAGAGCGAGATGAGCGCGCAACCTCAGAGTCATCCGTGACTGGACCTAATGGTCAGGGGTACCTTTACCTTTAATGAGGATTATATTCTGTTAAATCCCTGCCCCCCATTGGCCATCGCTGGCTATCTCTACAACGCCATTGAATTGGTCGGCGCAGACCTCTCTGCTGTTAGTTATGCTTCCATCACTTGGAAGCTAAACTACTGTAAAGCATAGCTGTCAAGTGTCCCTTATTTGAAGGGACAGTCCCTTATTCCAGCGCCATGTCCCACTGCTGTCCCTTATTGATGGATGTCCCTTAAATGTCCCTTAAATGATGTCCCTTAAATTTCAAAGGAAGCAGCTCCCCTCCCTCCCTCCCTCCCTCCCTCCCTGCCAGCCGGGGGGAGGAGGGTGGCTCCAGCTGTGTTGCTTGGCTGTGTTGCTCACCCAATAAGAAGTCTAAGAACGACTGGGGGGTGGAGCTTACATGCCTTGTGTGTGGCTAGTTAATGCAAGCTGAGGGGTTTTTTGAATGCTAGACGCCATTTTGTTGCACATGCTGCTGCAAACTTTGCAGTGCAAAGCCAGGCCGGGGAGCCATCTTAAGTTGAGGCTGCATACGCCTTGTGGTGCATGTGATTCAGATTCTATTCATTTGAACCTCTGGTTACAAAGTTGGTTGGACAGTGTTCTCGAAGCTACCAGCATGAGTTTGACCAGACTGCAGGAGGACAGGAAGACTGGAGTGTCTGGAACAGGTGAGGCTGCAGGTCCCTTATTTTGGCTGCTGGTCCCTTATTTTCAAGGCTGCTGGTCCCTTATTTTCAAATCTGTAAGTTGACAGCTATGCTGTAAAGTCTATTATGCTGGGCTACCCTGGGTGGCAGATGCTAAATGCTGAAGCCCATCTTCGGATGGGGCCAGGTCACCAGGAACTCAGCACATCAGTGCTCTGCTTCATAGACTCTCCATGGTCCTTGGGTCTCACTTTGAAGTACTGCTTCTGGTTTCATTAACTACATTGCTTGAGCCTCCACAGTGTTCCACCACACCTAGTAAAATTGACCAGGTACACTCTGTTAAGTATACATGCCTGCAACAGGTCTGGATGACAAGAGTGCCTGGAGAGATTGTCTCAGTTGCTGCTCCTAGACTTCAAAATACTCTTCCCCTGGAGAAGTGCCAAATCTGGGGAGGAACTTCCAGAAGTTGTATAAGATTGAAAGTGGGTTTTGATGGCCAGGAGAAGAGAGAAAGAAGGTAGAATAATTAGCATATCATCTCCCTCCCTGAGTTATTGATGTGGGTTATAAGGCAATTCAAGGGAGGGAGGGAATAATGGGTGTGTTATTCTGTGTTGGGGAGCTGTGAATTCATGAACTCGTGGGTAAGGATGTCACTCTTTCAGTCTCAGTTTCCCTTAAGTAAAATGGGAATACTAATTATCTGCCCCCACATATTGTTGCAGAGACAAATTAGATGAAGATGGTAGCATGCTCTGCAGTCATAAGTCCTGTATAAAGAATTAATAATAGTTCGTTTGTCTTCACTGAAGCAGAATTAAATATATGTTTCAAACTATCCCTGACAGATGTTAATCCAACCTGCTATTTAAAAGCTTTAGAAGATGGGAACATCACAAACCTCATCTGCTTATACTTGCATTCTTGTGGCTGGAAAGTTGTCTGTGCCATTTAAAAATTGGCCCTGTGAGGCTCTGACCTGAAAGAACAAATTGAGCCCAATCACCTTCATAAAGCAAACCTTTGAGTTTCTGGAAGTAGCTGTTGCATTCATTCCTCTATAGAGATGATGGGAAGTTTCTCAAAGGTGGAGTCCCAAAGCAAATGCTTACACAAAAGAGACAGCAGAGATAGGCCTGAGAAAATGTATACTGATGGTGCCATGGGGGGGATATTTTCATTATGATGCAGGACTAAAGAGCAGGTATAATGTTGTGACTAAGGGGCCAAAAGATTTGAGCAGGTACCTGTGCATAGCCCTGACCTCCATAAATCTATCTACCGTATTTTTCGCTCTATAAGACGCACCAGACCACAAGACGCACCTAGTTTTTGGAGGAGGAAAACAAGAAAAAAAATATTCTGAATCTCAGAAGCCAGAACAGCAAGAGGGATCGCTGTGCAGTGAAAGCAGCGATCCCTCTTGCTGTTCTGGCTTCTGGGATAGCTGTGCAGCCTGCATTCGCTCCATAAAACGCACATACATTTCCCCTTACTTTTTAGGAGGGAAAAAGTGAGTCTTTTAGAGCAAAAAATACGGTAATTCTCTTTAAAAGCCATCCCACTCGAAGGCTGTCACTGATCTAGACTGTGCACACTGTACATTTGAAGAACATTTCCTCATGCTCCAAAGAATTATGGGAACTGTAGTTTACCCCCAACAGAGCTACAATTTAAACTACAGTTCCCATGAGTCTTTGGAGCATGGGAAAATGGGCTTCAAATGTACGATGTGTACACGGGCCCAATTCAAAGTGCTGGTCTAGACCCAGAAAACCTTAAATGGCTCAGAAACCGACCTGGCCTCTGCATTCATCAGCTGTAGCTCCTCTTCATGTGCTTTCTGCAGGAGAGGGCCAGAGGGTGGCAACATGAGAACAGGCCTTTTCTGCAGTGGCTCCCCATTTGTGGAATGTTCTCCCCAGGGAGGTTTGTCTGGCTCCTTCATTATACAGTGGACTCCTGGGTTGCGAGCATGATCCGTGCGGGATGCACATTCGCAATCACAGCATTCACAACCCGCAGCAGCACATCTGCGCACACGCATGTTGTGATTCGGTGCTTCTGCACATGCGCAAAGTGCGATTTAGAGCTTCTGCGCATGTGCGATGCCCGAAACCCAGAAGTAACCCATTCCAGTACTTCCCGTTTTTGGCGGGTCTGTAACCTGAAAAAATGAAACCTGAAGTGTCTGTAACCCGAGGTATGACTGCATATCTATAGGCGCAAGACAAAACCATTCCTCTTCAACCAGTCCTTTGGCTGATTAATATTCTACAGCATTTTATATGCATTTGTGGGGAGTGTGTCTGTGTGTGTGTGTGTGTGTGTGTGTGTGTGTGTGTGTGTGTGTGTGTGTGTGTTATTGTTCCATTGTTTCTCTTTTAACTACCTATCTGTCCTTTTATCTCATGTTTTTATCTTGTGAACTGCCCTGAGATCTTTTGAGGAAGGGCACTATATTTATTATTATTATTATTATTATTATTATTATTATTATTATTATTATTATTAGGTCCCCATCTCATTTAATCCTTACAACAGCCCTGTGAGCTAGGCCAAGCTAAGAAGGACCAAGTTTCCTGCAAACTCTTGGCAATCCAATCTAAGTGTGAATGTGTTGTGTGTTTATCTTTCTCCTTAAGAAAGCCTCTTGAGATTACACAGCAGTTCCAAACACCTGATTTTTCCTAATAAGTAACAGCTGCTAAAGCCATCAAGCAGCTTAAAGAGCTGTCAAGGAAGGCACTCTCCCTGGGAAGACAGTTGTTTTCTTCTGTCAAGTGCTCCTCCAAGAGATGTTGTGTTTGCTCAGAGGGGAGGGGAGGTGGCACTGAAGGATGTCAAGTATTTCAATAGCCCTTTTTATATTTTAAGGAAAACCCTCTTGCGTCTCTCGACTGCCTATCATCATGGATCAAGAATTTAGAAAGTGGCAAATACCAGGAGCCCTTGCACACTCTACATATTTCTTTGCAGAATGAGATGCTAATAGAGAGGTGGTAGAATTTGGAAAGTCACCTGTCAAAGTCACCTGTTCCCTCCCAAGCAGTGATCCCAACCTAGAATCACTACAGCACAGAATCCACAGATGATACATCATAGTCTCCTAGCAGCACTTCCACACCCAAGAAATAGACTGCCAGGAGAAGGGCAGGATTTAGGTTTGATGAGGCACTAAGCCATGGGACATGGGTGGCGCTGTGGGTTAAACCACAGAGCCTAGGACTTGCCGATCAGAAGGATGGCGGTTCTAATCCCTGCGACGTGGTGAGCTCCCGTTGCTCAGTCCCTGCTCCTGCCAACCTAGCAGTTCGAAAGCACGTCAAAGTGCAAGTAGATAAATAGGTCCCGCTCCGGCAGGAAGGTAAACGGCGTTTCCATGCGCATAACTCTGCTCGTAGTTATGCTGGCCACATGTATTAGCAGATCTATTTTTCGCCCTCCATGGTTAGAAAACCCATTGTTTTGCACTATACGACACAGCTAGCATAAAGACCACAGACCAGACTGCGATACTAAGCATACTTACTAGAAATGCAGAGGTAAATGCAAGTAAACGTGCTAAAGATAGCCCTGCATATGGAGTAATAAAGCAAATAAAGATTTTTCTTATTAAAAAGCAGGGTGGGGGGAAAGCATGTGAGTAAACATTTTATTTTTGACCAAACTGCGGGAGGCAGTGGAGGACAGAGGTGCCTGGCGTTCTCTGGTCCATGGGGTCACGAAGAGTCGGACACGACTAAACGACTAAACAGCAAACATTTTATTATGCAGCCACAAGATGGTTCTGGAAGTGCGTTGTCTGAACTGGCACCATAAAACTCTAATCGCTAATCAAGGTGTTAATCTATTAAACACAAAAATAGTCATTATTCAATCTCTGCGCAAATCAATCATTCTGAAAGAGATCTCTTCATTACTTAGTTGCCAAATCCTAATCACTTGTGCACGAGAGAACTAGGAATTTGAATTGCCACTTAATGATGGCTTTGGAAGTAATACATTAAACGTCTGTGTTTAATAACTGCTAGAGCGATGAAGCCATTAATTAGCCATAGGTGCATATTAGTCGGAGAGCTTCTCAATCCCATTGCACCACTGTTACAGTCTGAAATGTTGTGGTTTTTTCCTTAGTGCTTTGTTGTCACTCTCACCTAGGGTTTAGCCATTTTTAATCAATGAAAGTGGTAGGCAGCTGGAGTGTGGTCACAAACAACAAGAAAACAAAGATCAGGCCAAAGACCAATGGCAAGACCAAAGAGCAACAGCAACAACCAGGCAGATGAAACCTAGGGAACTGTTATGTACTGAGTTGAATAGGATCCAAAATACAGCCGTCTGATTGGTCCTAGAACAATAGGATCCAAAATGCAGCAGGCTGATTGGTCCGGAGGAGCCACCCAATCAAGCTCCAGGTGGAAGTGAATCCACAACCTAATTGGTCTACAGGAGAATCCCGGAATTAGCCAATCACGTGCAGCCCATTGTGTAAATAATGTATATAAAGCAGATGTTGTGGGGGAACTTCCATTCCTCCTCACCACTATGAGCTGAATAAAGAGCATGAAATCCACTCTTGACTCCGAGTATATTTCAGGAACCGTTAAGCAAGGTGTCAGATCTGGGCAGGGGGTAGCAGTCCAAGGTGAGCCAGGAGCCGAGAACCTGGACCCAAAGAGCCCATATGACATACCAGGAGGCCAAACCGAGGAGTAAATCTGAAGATGAAATTTAAAATAATAATAACAAGGACACAAGAAGATGCCTCATCACAGGGACACCTTGTTGCTTGAGGAAGTATCAGCTTGAAGAGGAAGCCCTTTTATTCAACTTCCTCTCCAGGAATGTTTATTGGCCATCCTGGGGAGGCAGAGTCAAAGTAGATCCCAGCGAAGATGCCCCCTGCAATTTGGGTACTCGGAGATCTACTGCTGCCTCTCTGCACGTGGTGATTCTATTTAGCCGTTATGGTTAACAGCCATTGATAGACCCACCCTTCATCCATTGATCTGATTCTTTTTTTAAAGAGAGTGGTCACTACCTGGTCCTGCAGCACTCAATTCCAGAAGTTAATTACTTGTTGTTGGAAAAAGTAGTTCTTTAAGACTTAGGGAGACCATGTGTCCTGCTATTAGGGATGGAAGGAATTTCCTCTTTATGCTCTCTCAGTTTCTCATTTCGTCATTCTTAGGTATATTCTATAGTTCACATTTCTGCAGTATTTCATTTTTTCAAATAACCTCATGGAAGTTCTTCAGCATTTTAGGGCAAATTTCTCCTGAGAAACACATTTCTGTATGCAGTTTAGACCAGTGCTATTCTTCTAGGAAAAGAGGTGCCAGAACTCACAATGAACACCTCCATTGTTCTATTATAGTGGCACCCACCTGAGAGGCGCCGGAATTGAGTTCCAGTGAGTTCCAGCTCAAAAAAAAGCCCTAGTTTTGACTCATATGCACATTTTCACAAACAATTTCTCCTAATATAATGCATCTTCACTAATATTTCATTTTCATGCATCTTTTAACCTAATATCTGCAAAAAAAAAAATTGGAGAATTACATTGAAGAATTCCGATTAGTATGGATTATGAAGGATGAACTGCGTCAGTTCTCATTGTTTCAGAAAGTATGAATCTGATGGATTCAGCTTTAAATGCAAACTAATGAGATATCTTCCTCCATGCCTAATGGCTATCCAGTCCAAAGGCCCTAAGGATAAATAATCCTAAAATGGAGAAGGATGGGACATGAAGATGGCCATCAACATTTAGCACCCAAACGGCAGACCAGTCAGCTGGGTCTTTCCCACTATGCTGAGATGTCTTCTTCTTCTTCTTCCTCTTCTTCTTCTTCGATCACTCATAGCTGAGTAAGATTGTCTTCCATAAACATGGTTTTAACAATGAGTCCAAATTATTTCGACTGCGTGAGACCAACACAACTACTTACCTGAAATGAGATACATTAATTTCAGGGAGTCTAAAACATGGGTAGGCAAATTAAGGCCGGGGGGGGGGCTGAATACGGCCCAATTGCCTTCTAAATCCAGCCTGCGGACTGTCTGGGAATCAGCATGTTTTTACATAAGTAGAATGTGGCCTTTTATTTAAAATGCATCTTTGGGTTATTTGAGGGGCATAGGAATTCATTCTTTTTTTCTCCCTCAAAATATAGTCCAGCCCCCCACAAGGACTGAGGGACAGTGGACCAGCTCCCTGCTGGAAAAGTTTGCTGACCCCTGCTCTAAAACCTAGCTGAATAGAGCCCATTTCATTTCCGTTTAAATTATTGTAACTATTTAAAAATGTGTATCTATACAAATTAGTAGTAGTAGTAGTAGTAGCCCCCTGCCTTTCATCTGTAGATCTCAGGACAGTTCACAGCATAGAAATACAAAAAAACACACAAAATACATTATAATAATAATTTAAAAAAACAAGAACAAAACAAGTGATCCTCGCCCATCCAATTTTTCCAATATGCCAATTTTTTGCAGATTTGTGTGCAGTGTGTGGTGCTGATGTGTGATGTACTTCCTCTTTTTCCATGTCAATTTATTTGTGGCTGCCCTGTGTCGACTCTCCTGAACTTAACCCCACTTGGCTTCACTGGTTGACCCCAAGTTCTCGTCTCCTGGGAGAAGGGGAATCACAGAGAAAATCTTTCAAATATTGGCCAAGAGAAAATTACTACAGGAGCATGTAATAATAATTTTGAAAGCTGCCTTGCGCTGATGACAGGTTAATACTAATCAAATTCCCGTGGGGTTAATCTATTACAAATTACCAGGCCTTTTCAAAGAGAGGTTTAACCCTACGCTCAACCGTGTTAGGCTCCATAAAAGTTCATCAACCCCAGACAAAAGGAACAAGAAAATCATCGCCCCCCGTTGTTAAGCTTCTCACTTCCACAGAAGTGTTGCAGGAGCAAATGACATTCAAGCCAGTGAAGTCAAATAAATAAGTTTAGAATTAAATCAGGTGGGGCAAGCAGTGTAAAGCAAGTACTGGCACCACACAGGTTCCATTGATGAATTTCATTTATTATTTCATTTATAAACTTCGGCCTTCCTCCAAGGAAAGGATATCAAGGTGACATGCATAACTCCTTCCCTCCATATTATTCTCACAACAACCCTATGAGGTAGGCTAAGCTGAGCTGGCTCAATATCATCCAGCGAGAAGAAGAGGAGTTTGGATTTGATATCCCGCTTTATCACTACCCTAAGGAGTCTCAAAAGGGACTTGGGTGGTGCTGTGGGTTAAACCACAGAGCCTAGGACTTGCTGATCAGGTGGTTCGAATCCCCGCGACGGGGTGAGCTCACATTGCTCTGTCCCTGCTCCTGCCCACCTAGCAGTTCGAAAGCACGTAAATAGGTACCACTCCCGCGGGAACGTAAATGGCATTTCCGTGCGCAACTCTGGTTCACCAGAAGCGGCTTAGTCATGCTGGCCACATGACCTGGAAGCTGTGCGCCGGCTCCCTCGGCCAATAAAGCAAGATGAGCGCCGCAACCCCAGAGGCGGCCATGACTGGACCAAATGGTCAGGGGTCCCTTTACCTTTTAAGGAGTCTCAAAGCTGCTAACAATCTCCTTTCCCTTCCTCTCCCACAACAAACACTCTGTGAGGTGAGTGGGGTTGAGAGACTTCAGAGAAGTGTGACTAGCCCAAGGTCACCCAGCAGCTGCATGTGGAGGAGTGGGGAAGCGAACCCGGTTCCCCAGATTACGAGTCCACCGCTCTTAACTACTACACCACGCTGGCTCTCCATGGCTGAGTGGGGATTTCAACACCGGTCTCCCAGGCCCTAGCCTGACACCTTAACCACAGCCACACCAAACATTTAAAGCAGTTAAAGGGTGTGGATTCCCCTAAAGATTTCTGGGAACTGTAGTGCATCTCTCACCATGCTACAGTTCCCAGCACCCTTGACAAATGTAGTTTCCAGGATTCTTTGGGGGAAGCCGGGTGCATTAAATCTGTGGTGTGAATATGACCTGGGCTCTCTAATGATGCATTAGAATCATAGAATCATAGAGTTGGAAGAGACCACAAGGGCCATCGAGTCCAACCCCCTGCCAAGCAGGAAACACCATCAGAGCACTCCTGACATATGGTTGTCAAGCCTCTGCTTAAAGACCTCCAAAGAAGGAGACTCCACCACACTCCTTGGCAGCAAATTCCACTGTCAAAACAGCTCTTACTGTCAGGAAGTTCTTCCTAATGTTTAGGTGGAATCTTCTTTCTTGTAGTTTGGATCCATTGCTCCGTGTCTGCTTCTCTGGAGCAGCAGAAAACAACCTTTCTCCCTCCTCTATGTGACATCCTTTTATATATTTGAACATGGTTATCATATCACCCCTTAACCACCTCTTCTCCAGGCCAAACATGCCCAGCTCCCTTAGCCGTTCCTCATAAGGCATCATTTCCAGGCCTTTGACCATTTTGGTTGCCCTCCTCTGGACACGTTCCAGTTTGTCAGTGTCCTTCTTGAACTGTGGTGCCCAGAACTGGACACAGTACTCCAGGTGAGGTCTGACCAGAGCAGAATACAGTGGCACTTGGGGGATACATCCATTTGTCTGTCCTGAATCTGCTGCCAATTCCTTTCATAGCTAATTTATAGAGTTGCCCAATATTCTGGCCGTACAAACCACACACTGAAATCTTCATATGGCACAGAATCAAACGTTTACAGTATGTGTCCCATGGCTTTGGGCCATGAGAATTTTTTTTGGCAGGGCTGCAACTCTTATTTTGGCTGAAACTCCTTTGAACGTTCAACATATGCTGCGGAAATTATCTGCTGAGACTTAAATTGCTAATAACGCCATGCAGAGAATCCAAAACCAATACGTTTTTTGGGCCTGGTGCAGAAAAATGCAAATGTCACCCCTTTCCACTAATTAATCTGCGGCACAATCCACCAAGGTAGAAAGCGCAGTTGAAAGTAATGAGCTGTACAAGAGCTCAGTAAAGGTAAAGGTAAAGATAAAGGGACCCCTGACCATTAGGTCCAGTCGTGGCCTACTCTGGGGTTGCGGCGCTCATTTCACTTTATTGGCCAAGGGAGCTGGCGTACAGCTTCCGGGTCATGTGGCCAGCATGACTAAGCCGCTTCTGGCGAACCAGAGCAGCAAACACCGTTTGCCTTCCCGCCAGAGTGGTACCTATTTATCTACTTGCACCTTGACGTGTTTTCAAACTGCTAGGTTGGCAGGAGCTGGGACCGAACAATGGGAGCTCACCCCGTCACAGGGATTCGAACCGCCGACCTTCTGATTGGCAAGTCCTAGGCTCTGCGGTTTAACCCACAGCCCCACCCGCGTCCCTACAAAAGCACAGAGATTCTTGCAAATCAGCTGTTTTCCCCAACACCACCCTGTCTCTTCTTCTAGCAGTAGCGTAGTGGCAAATTCAGAACCACAGGACCAGCCATGCCCTCTTCTAAGATTATGCAACCTTCTAAAATGATTCAATAATTTGATAACTATTCAACAATAATAATACAGTCATACTTCGGGTTACAGATGCTTCAGGTTCCGTTTTTTTGGGTTATGGACCGCCGAAACCTGGAATTACCGTAACGGGTTACTTCTGGGTTTCGGTGGTTACGCATGTGCAGAAGCGCTAAATCACGCTTTGCACATGCACAGAAGCACCGGATCGCGTAGATGCGTAGATGCGCCACTACGGGTTGCAGGTGCTGCTGGCTGTTAACGTGCATCCCGCACAGATCACGTCCACAACCCAAGCGTCCACTGTAATAATAATAATGAGGTTTGCATTGCATCAATCAATGCAGATCTGCAAATGTTATCTTCTAGCTAGATCTACTATCTTCTGTGCACATACATGAGCAAATGATTTGGAGTGGTCCAATATCTTCTTTCAGAGTGACAAGTTATATTTTCTCCTTGACGTTCCATTGCACATAGCAGAACTTAACACACCATTCTACAGACACTGAAGCACCTTGTGGTTTCAGTGTTCCTGAAGGCTTAGCTTTGAAGCGTACGAAACATCAACTCCTCACTTACTCCAGAGTGACCCTAGGAGCCAATCCTCAGTGGCTGACTCAACTTCTTTCATTCTGGTTGGCTCCAATCAGCACAAAGGGGCGAGATGACTTCTCAGTGAATGAAAAGTTCCCCTTTCATGCTGATTGGCTGGCTCTAGGACCCTGGAAATAGGGTCTCCTCTAAAATAATAATAGGTCTTTGACACCCACGACCCTGGGATACTACACCTTTGTTTTCCATGCTTTGGGTGTAGTTATAATTAATAACTAGAGGTATTTCCTTAATGGCTTTTGATGGCTGGCAACTACTCCAAGAACGTGTACCAACTTCCATTATCTCAATGTTAAAGTGAGGGGCTGTGTCTCCCCAATAGTTATACACAGATGTATTGGCTAGTAAAACCTAGGGGATAAATTTATTTATTGCCATTTTAAAATTTATTCAGTCGTAGACCCCAGGGTGGTTCGCAACATAAATGTACAAAATGAGAACACAAAATACCGTATTTTTTTGCTCTATAAGACTCACTTTCTCCCTCCTAAAAAGTAAGGGGAAATGTGTGTGCGTCTTATGGAGCGAATGCAGGCTGTACAGCTATCCCAGAAGCCAGAACAGCAAGAGGGATCGCTGCTTTCACTGCGCAGCGATCCCTCTTGCTGTTCTGGCTTCTGAGATTCAGAATATATTTTTTCTTGTTTTCCTCCTCCAAAAACTAGGTGTGTCTTGTGGTCTGGTGCGTCTTATAGAGCGAAAAATATGGGTACATGTTAAAACAAACACGATCCTGTCAGTTTGCATTTCTCAGTACAGAAAGTATTGATCTGATGTGTAGTCATCTTTCCTAATTCATTCAAGAGGGTTCTGGAAGCTTCTGTGTGTGAAAGAAACTTCATGGCGTTTGGGTTATTCCTTCAGAGAAGCTGAGTACAGCTGGCTTAAACGGGTTCTCTTATCTCGTTCTGTCAAGGTCATGCTGACTATAAAAGTAAGGTCAGAAGGAGCCTGGTTTTCTCTTTCTGTCTCTCTTCCTTCTGGTGTGGTGTTCTGTACATTGTACGCTTAGCGTTAAGGTTTAGACTGATTATAAGTTATTGTAAGTGTAAGTTAAGTCTACTGCAACTGGATTTTTTATGTATTGGATTTGTGATCATTACACTCATTTGCCTTCAGTAGCAGTAACGCTCTGCTGGATGAAATGCCTCTGGTCTATTTTTTGGGAATTCTGCAATGTGTTTAAGTTGTTACCCTGCTAACTATAAATTGGAATCTACTCTGGATCAATATTGAGTAGAATTTCAATGACAGAACCAATAGCCCCCCTCCAACAAACACATTTTAAAAGGCCATAACATGTTAATCAGCCAAAAGCCTGATTATAGAGAAACGTTTTCACCTGATGCCTAAAGATATGTAAAAAATGGCACCAGGTGAGCCTCCCAAATTTCATTTGGTCAAGAGCCTCGATTCTAGGATAGAATAAATGAAATCCATGTGTTCTGTTTTCTTTCTCCAAGTCCAGAGCATGCAAGGCTCATCAAAGTCACTTTTGGAGTAAAAGAGGGTTATTAAAGAAACGAGTTGCGTTAGATATAGATATACTGTGGATATATTTATTTATTACATTTCTATACCATTTATTTATTTATTTATTTATTTATTTATTTATTTATTTATTTCATTTCAATCGCCTTTTCTTCCAAGGATCTCAAAGTGGTGTACTTGGTTCTCCTCTTCCCCATTTCATTCTCACAACGACCTTGTGAGGTAGGCTAGGCTAAGAGATGGTGACTGGCCCAAGGTCATCCAGGGAGCTTCATAGATGAGCAGGGATTCAAACCCTGCTCTCCTGGTCCTAGCCGAACACTCTAAGAGCCAGTGTGGTGTCGTGGTTAAGAGTGGTAGACTCGTAATCTGGGGAACCGGGTTTGCGTCTCCGCTCCTCCACATGCAGCTGCTGGGTGACCTTGGGCCAGTCACACTTCTTTGAAGTCTCTCAGCCCCACTCACCTCACAGAGTGTTTGTTGTGGGGGAGGAAGGGAAAGGAGAATGTGAGCCGCTTTGAGACTCCTTCGGGTAGTGATAAAGCAGGATATCAAATCCAAACTCCTTCTTCTTCTAACCATTACGCCATATACAGTCATACCTCATGTTACGTCTGCTTCAGGTTATGTTCTTTCAGGTTACGTCCCACGGCGACCTGGAAGTACCGGAAAAGGTTACTTCCGGGTTTCGTCGCTTGCGCATGCGCAGATGCGCAAAATGACGTCATGTGCATGCGCAGAAGTGGTGAATTGCAACCCGCGCGTGTGCAGATGAGCCGCTGCAGGTTGTGCTCTTTTCATGTTGCGAATGGGCCTCCAGAACGGATCCCGTTCGCAACCAGAGGTGCCACTGTAGATCAAGATCTAGATATCTCTAACATACACCCCCCTTTTCACAAAGTTCATAATCAGAGATTGGCCTGGGGCGGGAAAGAGTCAGAGAGAGAGAGAGAGAGAGAGAGAGAGAGAGAGAGAGAGAGAGAGAGAGAGAGGTGGAATTGATCTGGGTGAATTTACTACCTGTTTCAATGAGGACTTCACAATTCTTTTAAAGAGAATGAAAGAGTGTATGCAGAAATTATTCCTGCTCAGGGCACTCTGTGCCTCCTGGCGTTCTCCCTGGTCAGTTAATCACTGCTCTGGCAAAGCAGCAATCAATACCAAAAAAAAGACTATTGCAGAGAAACGAAGAAGAGCATTAGGTTTCAAACACTGGTGGCTAGTGGTCTTTTACCCCATTGCATTATGCAACAGAAGAGAACAGGTCATGGGCATCAGTCCCATTCCACTATGGGAAATCATCACACAAACCCTCTTCAGCCACAATTAAATTGTAAGCATGTAGGAGGCCTAGTTAAAGCTATGGTTTTCCCAGTAGTGATGTGTGGAAGTGAGAGCTGGACCATAAAGAAGGCTGATCTCCAAAGAATGGATGCTTTTGAATTATGGTGCTGGAGGTTGAGAGTCCCATGGACTGCAAGAAGATCAAACCTCTCCATTCTGAAGGAAATCAGCCCTGAGTGCTCACTGGAAGGACAGATCCTGAAGCTGAGGCTCCAAGACTTTGGCCACCTCATGAGAAGAGAAGACTCCCTGGAAAAGACCCTGATGTTGGGAAAGATGGAGGGCACAAGGAGAAGGGGACGACAGAGGAGGACGAGATGGCTGGACAGTATTCTCGAAGCTACCAGCATGAGTTTGACCAAAGTGCGGGAGGCAGTGGAAGACAGAAGTGCCTGGCGTGCTCTGGTCCCTGGGGTCATGAAGGGTCGGACACGACTAAACGATTAAACAACAACAGGAGGCTTGGGCCACTGGGCACTGTCCCTTCCACTCGAAGGCTTTTCAGTCACAGGGATGCTTGCTACCGCACTGAGACAAACACACTTGACAGTCTCCTGCCACACCTTGATGCTCAGCCAACCAGGAGAACAGACAGAGGGAATAATAATAATAATAATAATAATAATAATAATAATAATAATAATAATTTATTAATACCCCACCCATCTGACTGGGCTTCCCCAGGTACTCTCCAACAAAATATTAAAATACATCAAACATTAAAAGCTTCCCTAAACAGGGCTGCCTTTAGATGTCTTCTAAAAGTCTGGTAGTTGTTGTTCTCTTTGACATCTGGTGGGAGGGCATTCTACAGGGCAGGTGCCACTACCAAGAAGGCCCCCTGCCTAGTTCCCTGTAGCTTTGCTTCTCGCACTGAGGGAACCACCAGAAGGACCTAGGCGCTAGACCACAGTGTCCGGGTAGAACGATGGGGGTGGAGATGTTCCTTCAGATATACTGGACTGAGGCCATTTAGAGCTTTAAAGGTCAGCACCAACACTTTGAATTGTGCTGGGAAACGTACTGGGAGCCAATGTAGGTCTTTCAAGACGGGTGTTATGTGGTCTCGGTGGCCAGCACACCAAGGCCACCACACACAGCTCCATGCCTCCTCCTTGCTTATAATTCCATCATGGCTAAAGAGGCATGTCATGTCCTTGGTTCTCTGCGCTGTCCTAATTCAGCTTGCTGTTAAACCTACCCCATCTGAGGAACTGTCTGTGTTTCCTAAGGTGACATTGCCTGATTCCTCAGCTGCTAGCTCCTATGAGGTGGGGTGAGGAGGTGCCCTCCATGTCTGTGGAGTCAGGTCAAGCCACATCCTCTATCCTGGAAGGTCCTAGAGTGAGAGACAATGATGCCTCTTCCTTTTCTGAGTCTTCCTCTGAGCCAAAGAGGGGACTGAGGCCAGAGGACATCAGTGGCATCAAGTCATGACTTGAATGGATGGATTAGTCCAACAAGCTATGCAGTGGTACCTTGGTTCTCAAACTTAATCCATTCCAAAACCAAAGCGTTCCAAAACCAAGTTGAGCTTTCCCATAGAAAGTAATGCAAAATGAATTAATCCATTCCAGACTTTTAAAAACAACCCCTAAAACAGCAATTGAACATGAATTTTACTACCTAACGAGACCATTGATCCACAAAATGAAAGCAATAAACAATGGACGGCAGTCACACAATCAATCAATCAATCAATCAATCAGTAGCTGAACTGGGTTCCACACAGTCACAAAAACAAGAGCCACAAAAATGCAAAATAAATAGCAAAGACAGGCCTCAGCGTAACACTCAAAACGGAAGTGTGGCACTCAAAATGGAAGTGTAACACTCAAAATGGAGCACATTCAGCTTCCAAAAAAAGTTCGTAAACAGGAAAACTTACTTCCGGGTTTGCAGTGTTTGGGTTCCAAGTTGTTTGAGTACCAAGGAATTTGAGAACCAAGTTTCCACTGCATTCATATCACCACAACGTGTTGCAATTTTTCTTTTTCCTTTGGAGGCAGAGGTAATGCAGTCTAACAAGATCTACACTACATGATTACGCTGTTTGAGGAGCTCAACATGTCACTAGCAGGGTAAAAGAGCACTGTTAACACTAAGGCCAATTCTTGCAACTGGAGGAGGGGGGTAATATTTTTGTATGTTCACACACAAACATGCACACGCATTGTCCTTTCATGCAGTAAACTAGGGTATTAGGGATAAAGCCAATGTATTTCTTCTTTGGTGCTAGTTGTTTTCTTATACGGGAAGCATTCAAAACTATGACCCCCACGTACACTCTATAAAGTGGTTCAATAAAGAATTCCACCACCTCACTCCTTGTAAAATGCAGAACGGCTCCAAACACTGGAAACTTTCTTAGCTCAGGTACATGGAATTATTATTATTTTTGGAAAAACTGAAGATGCCAGGAAATGAAACAGAGACCATTTAGCACAAGACAGGAGCACTATGTAGATAGCATAATTATACAATTTAGTCACTAGGTAGCACAGGACTTAGTTGAAGTCAGGAATCTGTTCACTTCTGTATTAAGAGAGGCAGTAAAGTTCTTGCCTGGCTTTAATTTTCATTCTTTAATTTCAAAGGTCCATCCAACTGTTACAGCAAAATACATCATTTTATTTTATTGAAATGGATATACACCAAAAGAGGTTTCACTTTCAAACCTCTTGCTAACGTGTTTCAATAGCGGGGAAATACTTTCTAAATACCATTTCTAAAAGGAGGGATATGGAACAATTGAGGACGGTGGAAAGAATTTGCTGAAGTGTCCCCAGGACATTCTGCAGGTGCAGCTTTGCACAAACGGCCAGATCACACCACAGGAATGTAGGCAAAGAGGCCGATGGAGTGATCCGCCACTGCCGTACAATTTCCATTCACTGTAGTGGGTCTGGTTTATGTGGTGTCACCAAAATGTCATCCACAACAGGGATGGTTCCCAGTTGACTAGATCTGGCACACAAAACACAATCCTGCCTGCCTCCACTGTGGGCTTTGTAAATCAGATTATTTTTGCAGTCCCTGCCTGGACCTGCAGAGAAATAATAATAATAATAATAATAATAATAATAATAATAATTATTTTTATTTATTTATTTATACCCCACCATTCTGGGTTTAAAAACTGGGCTCAGGGCGGCTTACAGCAAATATAAAACATTGATTAAAATGTGGCTTTAAAACAGCATAAAATACAACATCAATGCAGCATCAATGTCAATAAAATTCAAAAATTCAGGGGTCATTTTTTTTGGGGGGGGAACCCCAGTGAGTAAACATCAAATGATCACCAGGGTTAACTGGTCAAGTTGGACCTAATAGGGCCAGCAAGGAGAGTTTAAATGTGGGGTCCCAGAAGGGTTTCTTCATAGAGAAGGAAATGGAAAAGGGAATAGAGGATCAGGCTAGTTCAAATTGAAGGCCAGGCAGAATAGTTCTGTCTTACAGGCCCTGCAGAAGGAGATTAAGTCCTGCAGGGACAGAAATGGTGGTTGATTGCTAGTAGGTCAGCTTCATTGGTGCTGGAGGAGACTCTTGAGAGTCCCATGGACTGCAAGAAGATCAAACCTCTCCATTCTGAAGGAAATCAGCCCTGAGTGCGCACTAGAAGGACAGATCCTGAAGCTGAGGATCCAATACTTTGGCCACCTCATGAGAAGAGAAGACTCCCTGGAAGAGATCCTGATGCTGGGAAAGATAGAGGGCACAAGGAGAAGGGGACGACAGAGGACGAGATGGTTGGACAGTGTTCTCAAAGCTACCAGCGTGAGTTTGACCAAACTGCGGGAGGCAGCGGAAGACAGGAGTGCCTGGCGTGCTCTGGTCCATGGGGTCACAAAGAGTCGGGCACGACTAAATGACTAAACAACAACAAGGTTCCACAGCGTTTAAAGCAGACTTCATCAAGGCTGATCTCCAAAGAATGGATGCTTTTGAATTATGGTGCTGGAGGCTGAGAGTCCCATGGACTGCAAGAAGATCAAACCTCTCCATTCTGAAGGAAATCAGCCCTGAGTGCTCACTGGAAGGTCAGATCCTGAAGCTGAGGCTCCAGTACTTTGGCCACCTCATGAGAAGAGAAGACTCCCTGGAAAAGAACCTGATGTTGGGAAAGATGGAGGGCACAAGGAGAAGGGGACGACAGAGGACAAGATGGTGGGACAGTGTTCTCAAAGCTACCAGCATAAATTTGACCAAACTGTGGGAGGCAGTGGAAGACAGGAGTGCCAGGCGTGCTCTGGTCCATGGGGTCATGAAGAGTCGGACACGACTAAATGACTAAAGAACAACAGCTTCATTCAGTTTGGTGGATCAGAAGATGTGCAGGCTTGATGTGGAATCAATGAAGCTTACTCCGCATCCCTAAACACAGATACTCAAGCCACTACACTGACTCCCAATATTCACCTGAAATAGCCCAGACTGCAAAAACAGAGCATCCAGTCAGAGCTTTTCAGCTGCAACGTTCGTGTCTGCATGCTTGAAAATCTGCAGGGTGTGTGTCCCCTGTTTTAAAAGGTAACTGAGTGAAAGAGCAATGTGAAATGGGGATTCCCTCCCCGTCCTCCTTTGGAAAGTTTCCCCGCATACTCCAGCAAAGTTTTTTTTTTGTGGTTCCCCCTCCCTCCTCTATTCTGGCACACACATTCCTTGAGAGATT
Organism: Podarcis melisellensis; assembly: GCF_964234715.1. Classification (NCBI taxonomy): domain Eukaryota; kingdom Metazoa; phylum Chordata; class Lepidosauria; order Squamata; family Lacertidae; genus Podarcis; species Podarcis melisellensis. Next base: position 12,515,871 of record NC_138539.1, on the reverse strand, counting down.
AAATTTCCAATGTAAAATTCCTCTCCCAAAGCCAGAATCCTACAAAGATCCCCTGGTGGCAGCTGAGGGGCATCAGACACTCAACACCTCATCAGATTGGGCTCTCATTATGCCAAGTCCCGGAGCACAAATCTTTGATTCTGGTTGAGAAGCAGGGATTCCCGAGCAAGATCTCATTAACCCCTGGTACCTCCCTCAGGTGATAATAGTGATGCTCTTTGCGCTGAGCAGCAACACGGCTTTCATCTGCAGATCTCAAAGAGCTGTACAAATATAATTAAGTCTCGCAGAGCACTCCTGTGTGGCAGCGATAAGCGTCGTTTAATAAACCTCTTTTATAGATGAGTAAGTGGAGGTAGCGAGAGGGCAGGAAGCCCACCCAAAGCCATTGGGGGTGAAGAGACACAAATGCAATGGCTTTTATCTGTACAGCCATTCACCTCCACAAGGAAACAGACAAGGTGAAATACCAGGGGGTAGCAAATTTTGTTCCATTTTCATTGCTACTACTGGGAGTGTTGGTGGTGATGCTAATAGTATTTGCTGCTAGTAGTAATATTAATAGTCTTCTTCTTCTTTGGCAATCACTCGTAGCAGAGTAAGATTGTCTTCCATAAACATGGTGTTAACAATGAGTCTGTATGTGACTGTGGATCCACACCTCCTTCCACAGTGGGGATATTGGTTTCTGGGCGGGAGTTCATCATGATGTGGATTTGCCAAGCGTGCCTTCCTCTTAGCACGTTTCTCCCTTGCGTCCTGACTTTGAGTGTCTTCAAAGCCCATTTACAGATAGGTAGCCGTGTTGGTCTGCCATGGTCAAAACAAAAAAAATTCCTTCCAGTAGCACCTTAAAGACCAAGAACTAACTTAGTTGGTCTTTAAGGTGCTACTGGAAGGATTTTTTTTTTGTTTTGTTCAAAGCCCATGACACCTTTGGTAAAGGCTGTTCTCCAATTGGAGCACTTGCAGACAAGTGTTTCCCAATTGTTGGTGTTTACACTACTTTTTTTTTTTATTTGCCTTGAGACAATCTTTAAACCTCTTTTGTTGACCACTAGCATTACGTTTTCCATTTTTAAGTTTGGAATAGAGTAGTTGCTTTGGAAGACAATAATCAGGCATCCACACAACATGACCAGTCCAACGGAGTTGATGCTGAAGAATCATTGCTTCGACACTGGTGATATTTGCTTCTTCCAGTACACTGGTATTAGTTCGTGTGTCTTCCCAAGTGATGTGTAAGATTTTTCGGAGACACCATTGACGGAATCTTTTGAGGAGTTGGAGATGGCGTTTGTAAGTGGTCCATGTTTCACAAGCAGACAGTAAGGTTGGTAGTACAATAGCTTTGTAAACAAGCATTTTGGTTTCCCTGCGAATGTCCTGGTCCTCAAACACTCTGCACTTCAATCAGGAGAAAGCCGCACTCACAGAGCTCAGGCAATGCTGGATTTCGGCATCAATGTAGTATTAGTAATAGTAGTATTGTAGTAGCAGCTGTATAACTAGAGTAGTGACGGTAACAGCAGTGATGATAGGGTTATGCATGGCACTTTACAAATTACAAGGTAGGGCCGTGCAGCAGATTCTGGGAAGTTCAAAGCCTGAACCAAATTGGGCCAAAGTGTAAAGGATCCAGGCTTCAACTAAGTCAGGTAGAGACAGCCCAGGTCAACCCAGGTTAGATCAGGCCATCTGAAGCAGGGCTGCCAGGGTGCAGAGCATTGGGTGGGAAGCAGAGAAGCCAGCAGCCTCTGCAAAGAGCAACACAGGACTGTTTGCAAAAGGGCTTTCAAACAGCCCCACACTGCACTTTGTCTGCACGTTCCTGTACCCAGCAGGAGAACACACAGTCAAACTGAGCAGGATTGAACTGTCCACTCATTAGCTGATGAGCAGAGGGCTCGATCCTGCTGGCTGCATGGTGCTGATTTGCAGGTATGTTTCCCACAGGGAAGGCGCTTGTAATATGGCACCCGACATGACAGAAACCTCCTGCTCCCTGCAGTGATGTTGGAGGAGGGGAACAAGCATCTCATTCTTCCCTGCCCCTTCCTGACTGCATGTTTGATTCAGATTTTTAAAATCCTAATTAATACAATAGTCCCACCCCTGAATGGGGTGTTCTGTGGGTTGTGTCAGGGGGGTTGTACACAGCCCTAATACAGCCAGTGTGGTTAAAAGTGGTAGACGTGTAATCTGGTGAACCGGGTTCGCATCCCTGCTCCTCCACATGCAGCTGCTGGGTGACTTGGGCTAGTCACACTTCTCTGAAGTCTCTCAGCCTCACTCACCTCACAGAGTGTTTGTTGTGGTGGAGGAAGGGAAAGGAGATTGTTAGCCGCTTTGAGACTCCTTCGGGTAGTGATAAAGCGGGATATCAAATCCAAACTCTTCTAATACAAGGCATAGGTCCCTGTCCTTAGGAGCTTACAGTCTAAAACTAGAAATGGAGGAAACAGAGGGAGAGGAGGAAACTCAGGGAATGAGCATGAAAGGATACGAAATGGTTTCAGTTACAGGTAATTACAGGTAATTGATTGCAGGCTGAGTTACAGGTAGGCAGCCTGAGAACGAGGGAGTTGTGTCTAATTAAACCACTGCAAAGGTTTCAAAGTGATTCACAGTGAAAGCAAATGAAACCGGTTTAAAGTTGTTCCATCCATTGAAATAAACCCCCAAACCAAGAAATGGTGCGCTGGCAAGACAAACAGAGCAGTGGAATGTGCAAAACTGCAACAAAATTAATTGCTTAATCTAGCTGGTGAAGCTGCTCTGGAAACGTAGGCTTCATGGGGAACAGTTGATGGAACTGGGTATGTTTAGCTTTCCTGGTGAAGGGAAGACTGAGAGGTGATATGACATCCATCTTCAAATTTCCCAAAGGCTATCACGTGGAAAAGGGAACATGCTTGGTTTCTACCATTCCAGAGGGCAGGACCCTAACCGATGAATTCAAATTACAAGGAGGGGAGTCGAACTAAGCATTGGCAAGAACTTTCTGACAGCAAGAGTAGCTAGATAGTGGAACATTGTACAGTAGTACCTCGGATTACAGACGCTTCAGGTTACAGACTCCGCTAACCCAGAAATAGTACCTTGGGTTAAGAACTTTGCTTCAGGATGAGAACAGAAATCGTGCGGTGGCAGCGGGAGGCCCCATTAGCTAAAGTAGTGCTTCAAGTTAAGAACAGTTTCAGGTTAAGAATGTTACAGATAGGTAGCCGTGTTGGTCTGCCATAGTCAAAACAAAAAAAATTCCTTCCAGTAGCACCTTAAAGACCAACTAAGTTAGTTCTTGGTATGAGCTTTCGTGTGCATACACACTTCTTCAGATACACTGAAACAGAAGTCACCAGACCCTTCTATATAGTGAGAAGGTGGGGAGGGGTATTACTCAGAAGGGTGGTGGGAATGGGTGATTGGCAGATAGCTGTGATGAGCCTGTTGACGACTCTTAATGACTGCAATAGGTCTTACAGGAAAAGCAAGGGGTGAGAAGGTGAAAAATGGCTTTGTCATGTATAATGAGATAAGAATCCAATGTCTTTGTTCAGACCAGGTCTCTCCATGGTTTTAAGTTTGGTAATAAGTTGCAATTCAGCAGAAAGAGATGCTTCATGGATGCTTCAGCTGAGATTCCTGCATTTCAGGGTGTTAGACTAGATGACCCTCAGGACCCCCTTCCAACTCTACAGTTCTACGATTCTATTCCTAAGCAGTGGGGTATTTTAAAAACCAGTTGAAAGTAGGCATTGTCATTTTATTTATTGTAAATCAAAATCCATTAATCAAATTGACTAAACGTCGCAGCCCTTCTATCTTTGCACATTCATACATGAAACTCCTGAAATTTCAGATGTGCTTGGGAACGGGGAATGAGAAAGGGGAAGCAGGTCTCAATGACGTTCTGCTAAGATTAATCGTTTCGTCTCCGAAAGCATCCAGATTTCAGTCAACATCACCAAAGAGCAGCTCCTGCCAAACACATTTCGTACAATAAATTCCCAGCAGCAGCCATCCCCTGAATAGATCTATTGCTTTCTAAGAATATAGTGTGGCATGTGCCTGCCAGGCAACTTGCCGAAAAATTCTTTTCCAATGAAGCACCCGACACAGCAGTTTCATTTTCTCTGCACTCAGTTTAATTTTTTTTTCAGGAGCGGCAGGACGGTGAGCTGTTTTTCGTGCCCAGATGAAATGTATGCTTCCAACTGGAACAGAGGACATTGCTTCATCATAAGTTCAACAGTTTGTCTATCCAGCCTAGTACAGTGGTACCTTGGGTTAAGAATTTAATTCTGGAGATCCGTTCTTAACCTGAAGAACCACTTTAGCTAATGGGGCCTCCCGCTGCTCTGCACCGCTGCTGCACAATTTCTGTTCTCATCCTGAAGCAAAGTTCTTAACCTGAGGTACTATTTCTGGGTTAGCGGGGTCTGTAACCTGAAGCGTCTGTAACCTGAAGTGTCTGTAACCTGAGGTAACACTGTATAGGCTTCCAGGGGCTCGAGCAAAAACCAGGTTCACATCATGAGCTAGCCCAGAGTTGCCCCATGAACAATGAAATGAAACATCATTTCTACACCTATAATTAGTCATCTTGCCTCATGGCTTTCTCTGGGGTGAGGTGCACCAGCAAACCATGGTTTAGGGAAGGTGTGTTGATTTTGCATGTAATGGCAAACCATGGTTAAAACATTTCATGAATATTTTTCTTTTCCAAGGCATATCTCCGTATCTCACTTTATCCTCACCTTATCTTCCTGTCCTCAACCTAAGTCTTCTTCCCTCATCACCCTTGCTCTTCTGCTTTTTATTATTATTGTTGTTATTCATTTCAATGCTATACTGCTTTAAAATTTTAAGGGAAGGGAAATCTCAAAGCGGTTTATAAGCTGCAGGGACTCACAGGTAAAGAGAGGACTCCTGTGCTTGCATCCTGCCTGAGGATACCCCACAAACTTCTGGCGTTGCAACGCTGAGAACAGAATGCTGTGCTACATGGGCTTTGGCTACATAGGATTCTCAGAGGTTCTTATGATTTGCAGAAAGAGTTTTGGGGAACTGATTGCTTTTAATGAAATGACTGGTCAGCCTGGATACCGCATGGTGCTGATAATGCCAAGGTTGCAGGTTCGATCCCCACCTGGGACAGTTGCATATTTCTGCATTGCAAGGGGTTGAACTCGTTGGTCCACCTTCCAACTCTATAAATAAATAAATATTTATCAGTGTTTAATTGTTTTTTAATGGCTGTTTTAAATAGTTCTTGTTTTTCTCTGTAAGCTGCCTTGAGCCCCCTCAGGGGAAAAGGCGGGGTATAAAGAAATATATTAGAATGACAACAACACCTCCTGGTACATCTGATTCATCCTCCCTCCAGATACTCTCAGGGCAGGTTAGCCAAATCGGTGCCTTCTAGATGTTGCAGAAACACAACTCTCGCTGTCCATTGTTTGCACTGGCTGGGACTGAATGCAGTTGATATCCAACAACAGCTGGAAGGTGCCATGTTGTCTGTGCCTGTATTATGCTATAGCTGCTCTGCAAGTCATTATTTAAATTTTTTACAAGTGTGTATTTGTTGCATCTCGGCGATCTTTTTAATTTTTCAGCTGCTGGTCCTTTGGGTTTTGTGATCTGCTGTTCTGTTCTTTGATCTGGCTGTTGATTTATTTTATTTTATTTTACAGTGCGGTTAGCTTTAAATTATTATTAACCATCTTTGGCAGTCCAACAGAAAGGTGGGGATGCTGTAAATGGGAGAAGGAATGAAACAAAACAGGAAAGGCAAGTCCAGCCTCCATCGTCTTTCCAGCCTCCATCCCTTTGAATCCAGCACTGCAAAAGGAGCAGTTGCCATGGAGATCCAAGCGAGTTGCAAATTCTATCCCTGATGCCAAGATCCAGAGTTGAAAACTCTGCTCTTCCATTATAAGCAACGTTCTGTGCATGAACCACAGATTCTCTCCCTTAAGTCAAATCTGCGGGAAGAAAGCCAGCGATGCCTTGGTGGGAGGCTACGGTCTGGTGTTATAAGTGCTCCCTATTGGCGCTTGACACATCACAATAATTCATACCCAGCGTCAGGCCTGACTACCGCCCAACGTTACAATTTTGCAATTCTGCCGCCGCAGCTATTTTTAAGGCCCTTGCGCTCTCCCGGGTCCTGGCTGTGCGCCGGAGCCAAGTCCTGTCACAATAATGCAATCCTTCTGAATTTATATGGCAGGCGGACAAATGAATGGCTGGGTGCACCGTAGAATGATGATGCTCCTCCGATGGGTGCTAATCTGCAGCTGCGTTTAACAGAGGCTTCTCTGCTGCAAATCAGTCTTGGAAGGAGTGGCTGCGCAGCAGAGAAGGGAGAACATAACCCTTCCCCTGAAACTCCCACATCCTGAGTTGCAATTATTCTGTCAGATTCCAAACCCGTGTTTGTGCAATGCACAGTTTTGGAACATGAGCTGAAAGCAATATCTGCGTGGGAGCAGTGGGTGTAGGAATGGGGGGTGAGTTTCAGGGTGTGCTGGGCCTGGGGGTTAACCCGAGCAACGCGGTCCAGGTCCGGTCCCGAATCCATGGATTCCGCGAGGAGTCAGTCCAACAGGGCCAAGGCAAGTTTCAAGGCAGGAAACAAGCCTAGGTCGTGCACAGGGTCTCAGGCAGGTCTAGCAAGCAGCAACGTTGCTCCCGTAACCTGGGGCAGGGCCCGACAGCCTTTTATCTCTGTTGGGGTAACGGCCGGCCCTGATCCCCCGGTGACTCACCTCCCTGTCTCGCCCAAAGGAGCACTCCTCCTGCGAGTACTCAGGTCTCTCCTTCTCTCAGACCTCAGCCTCTGCAGCTCGGGAGATGCCGGTGGGTTATTAGACCCAGAGGCCGTCTCAGCCTCTCCTGACCCAGCTGTAAGTGATGGCCCACCTGAGGGCAACCAGGTAATCCCCGCATCTGGAGCCAGGGCAAGCTCAGGCCCCTGACTCGGCCCAACTGGTGCTTGTTGCAGGGGAACCTGTGCAGACTGGGGCTCTTCAGAATCAGGCCCCAGACTCAGTTCAGATGCTGCCTGAGGCAGAGGATCTGGTGCAGCCTGAGACTCCTCCGGTTCCGAGTCCGAGCCCGAGTCCCAGGTGGAAAGTGATGGGCAGGAGAAGAAAGAAGCACCCAGTTTACATTGTAAGATTTTTTTATCAATTTTTTTAAAGGAATGTGCCTTCCTTAAAAAGTGGCATCTTCAGTGGCATCTCCCCGTAGGACTGGCATAGTCTCCAGCCTGACACACCCTGTGAGAACAGGATGCTAGACTAGATGGGCCATTCGACTTGTCCTGCAGGCTCTTTCTGGGATGGAAGAGATAGCACACGCATCACTGTTGCCCTACTCCCACAGGTATGGAATTTTCAAATTAGAAGAACACCTGAAGATGTCTCTAGCTATATAAAGGGTTGTGTTATGGACTGGTTGGATGCAGAGGAATGGTGCGAAGAACAATCTGAGGAACCCCCAAGGGAAGAAGGCTCAGAGCCCAGGGAGTGGTGGTGGGACAGTGATGAGTGGTGGGAGGGAGAAGACAGGGAGGAGGTGGTGTCAGAAGCTGAAGAGGTAACAGGGGTTAGTGAGTGGGGGGAGTCTCTGGCAGAGAGAAGTCCAGAATCAGAGGCCAAACCTGACGTAGGAGAGGAGGGAGGCCAAGAGGCAGAGGTGAGTCCGGCTTGTGAAGAGGCATGGGTGGTCACCCCCTCCTGTTGCAATGAACTCCCCTCCCCCTGATCTCCCAGAACCAGAAGCGGCTTGTAAAGGGTGGAGGAGAGGTTAGCTGCACGCAGGCACAGTCTCCAGTTGCTTAGGGGAAAGCCCTGAGGAGGTGGGGATTTTCAGTTCTGGCTGGTTTTCATGGAGGAAGCCCACCAGGAATGAACTGATCTGCTCGTTAGGCATGACACTCAACCAAGTCTGTGGAGATCATTTACCACTGATGAGTTAACAGTGTGATTACTGACCGCCTTGCTCCTGTGACAAGTGGGAAACCTCAGGTTCAGGGTCCAGATGTGGCCCTCTGAGTCATTCTATCTGGCCCTTGTTCTTGTTGTTTAGTCGTGTCCGACTCTTCGTGACCACATGGACCAGAGCACGCCAGGCTCTCCTGTCTTCCACTGCCTCCCGCAGTTTGGTAGCTTCGAGAGCACTGTCCAACCATCTCATCCTCTGTCATCCCCTTCTCCTTGTGCCCTCCATGTTTCCCAGCATCAGGGTCTTTTCCAGAGAGACTTCTCTTCTCATGAGGTGGCCAAAGTATTGGAGCCTCAGCTTCAGGATCTGTCCTTCCAGTGAGCACTCAGGGCTGGTTTCCTTCAGAATGGAGAGGTTTGATCTTCTTGCAGTCCATGGGACTCTCAAGAGTCTCCTCCAGCACCAGAATTCAAAAGCACCGATTCTTCAGCGATCAGCCTTCTTTATGGTCCAGCTCTCACTTCTGCTCACTCCAGCTCATCACTACTGGGAAAACAATAGCTCTAACTATACAGACCTTTGTTGGCAAGGTGATGTCTCTGCTTTTTAAGAAGCTGTCTAGGTTTGGCCTTTGGACACATCCAACTCCCCAGCCACACCTTCTTTCCTCAGGCCACACCCCTTAGTAGCCTTGTTTCATGTCCCCCTTGAATGTTTTTGCATGGCTGGAGTGTTTACCTGGGCCAAGGACAGAGGGCCTGTGTGAACATGCATAGAAATTAGGCTACGGGACAAAGCTAAGAGTTATCTTATTTGCTCTGGCCCTCTCTTTCACTGGCATATGTCCCCCCCCTCCCGAAGGTTGGGGCCAGAAGGGAATGCTGCAAAGGTTTTCCCACCCCAAGCCAAATCTAGAAATAACTTCTAGATTATCTTGGGCTCCGCGAGAGATACATCTTTCCACAGTCTGAGTCCTTACAGTCGTTTTACCGCAAGTGGGCCGACATTTCCATTTCACGCAGTCACTGTTAACCTTCTTTCACCGAATCCAGAGGAGCAATTATTCCGCCTCCTTGGAGATTGCACTTTCTGGCACCTTTTCAATCCATTGTCATGGACCTCAGGCCAAACTCATCATCATATGCAGCTCTTTGGCTCTTTCCGAGAGGCTATTCCCAATTATGTAAATAAAATAAAGGAGCGTGTCATTGGTTAAACAAGAAAGGTCATTCTTTTGCTTCACTTGGCACCGGTTTAAAGCCTCAGTCAGAGCGCTGGATTCAGTTTTGGCGGTGGCTGCACAGTCTTTATGGAAAGACGTGGGCAAATGAATGGGAGACAGCTCAGAAGGGTGCGAAATAATAATGTGTGTGTGTGTGTGTTTAACAGAGTTGCGTTGAGAAAAAAAGCATGGTGAAAGTGTGAGCAAAAACTAGAGGGAGACATTTTGAGATGTCCCTACTGTTAGAAAGAGTGAAGCAGCTGCCTCAGGCAGCAGATGCTAAGAGGCAGGAGACATTGTCTCTACTAAGACATAGCTGTACAGTGGTACCTCGGGTTAAGTACTTAATTTCTTCCGGAGGTCCATATTTAACCTGAAACTGTTCTTAACCTGAAGCAACACTTTAGCTAATGGGGCCTCCTGCTGCTGCCACGCCGCTGGAGTACGATTCCTGTTCTTATCCTGAAGCAAAGTTCTTAACCTGAAGCACTATTTCTGGGTTAGCAGCGTCTGTAACCTGAAGTGTATGTAACCCGAGGTACCACTGTATGTGTCATCTGACTGCACCTCCAAAGCAAATCCGCTGTCCTCAGGGGCAGTGAAGGGTACTGTCTCCTTGCCAGTGTGGAACTAAGATTTCCTTACTTACAGCTGTATCTAAACCCAGTAGGCCCTATGAGAGATTGGGAGCTAGTGAAGTTTGCCCCCTGTTCCAAGGCGTGTTGAGGGAAATGGGAAGGCCATGGACCCAGAGGTATTCATTTATTTAATCAATTAGCTAATTCAATTTACAAATCGCTTTCCATAAAATATCTTGAAGAAATGTTGCAATGGAAACATCAAAACAATTTTATGCGAAATTACAATTATAACAAGGTGGAGACAATCAAAGCACTTTCTCACACACACTCACTTTCAGATGCAGTGCATGGATCTTCTTTGGTGATCACTTGTAGCCAAATAAGATTGTCTTCCATGAACACGGTCATAACAGTGAGTCCGTAAGTCACTGTGGAGGTCAGTTCTGGATCCACACATCCTTCCACAGTGGGGACATAGGTTTCCGGGTGGGGATTGATCACGGTGAGGGTTTGCCAAGCATGCCTTCCTCTTAGCACGTTTCTCCCTTTCGTCCTGAGTTTGAGCGTCTTCAAGGCCCACGGTTCTCGATTCGGGTAGGTAGCCGTGTTGGTCTGACGCATGGTAAACCTGTGGATGGCTGTAAATGACTGTAATTAGTCCTACAGGAAAAATAGTACTCCTACTATGGAGAGACCTGGTCTGAATAGAGATATTGGATTCCTGTCTCATTACATATGCTAATCATCTGCATACTATCTGTTGCTTTTTCCTGTAGAACTATTTGCAGTCGTTTACAGTTGTCCACAGGTTTACCATACCCATTGAGTCAATCACCCATCTCCTACTACCCTTCTGAGAAAAACCCCACCCCACCCTCCCACTATATATAAGGGTCTGGTGACTCCTGTTTCAGTGAATCTGAAGAAGTGTGCATGCACACAAAAGCTTATACCAAGAACAAATTTATTTGGTCTCTAAGGTGCTACTGGACAATATATATATATATTTCAAAGCCCATGACACCTTTGGTAAAGGCTGTTCTCCAACTGGAGCACTCGCAGGCCAGTGTTTCCCAGTTGTCGGAGTTTATACTACATTTTTAAAGATTTGCCTTGAGAGAGTCTTTAAACCTCTTTTGTTGACCACCAGCATTACGCTTTCCAATTTTTATGTTCAGAATAGAGTAGACGATAATCAGGCATCCACACAACATGACCAGTTATGATGTTGAAGAAGCATCGCTTCGACAAAGAGTGCATGGATACTGGATAAAGATCTCTACTTGAAAGGCAGGGCACACCTGATATGCAATCAGAGGTGCATTTCCTACTTGGTATGGAACAGACCTCCTGATGAGATGGTATCCTGCAGGGATAAGCTGGATACCTAAGGGGTGAAGTAATTGTTTAGGTATATCCCCAGAATGCCTCCTTCCAGATCCTCCAAGTGTCCCTATTTTCCAGGGACTGTCCTGGATTTACAGAAGCTGCCCCAGTTTCTGATTTGATCCTGGAATATCCCACTTTTCCTTAGGATGCCCCTATTTTCATCGGAGAAATGTTGGAGGGTACGGTAGGATGTTCCTATTTCCATCAGATAAATGTTCCCATAAGCATCTGGTTGGCCACTGTGAGAACAGGAGTCTGCGTCTGGCCTGATCCTGCAGCCTTTCCTTATTCTTCTGTTCACTGTTAAATGTCACCTGCCACTTATGAATTTCAATGTCCTTGAACTGAGGCGGGAGCGCGGGATCTGCTCCCCAATTAATAAGGTGACGCCTTTTGGGCGATGCAATGTTTTTCATTCATCAGTTGACCTGATTAGCTGCCCAACAGCACATTCCTGTGCATGTTTACTCAGAAGTAAGTCCCGCTGTGTTCAATGGAGCATACTCCCAGGAAAGTGTGTGCAGGGCTGCAACCTTCATGCCCCAGCCCTAAAGCAAATACCCAGTTAAATAGGGAAATGATTTAACTGTAGAATGATGTTTACACAGACGGGGAAATTATTCCAAACCATCACAAAACACTCTCGCCACTGAAAACCTTGGCAAACAGCACCACAATCAGAAATCACTTTGGGGGAAAGGGAAGGCGTCATGCCCCTTATTGAATCCAATGGATTTTTTCCAGTTTCACTGTGGAGATACTCAGCAGCAAAACAAAGGTTTGCTTTTCAGTAGAAACCGATACAGGAGCCTAAATGGGGACAATTAAGAGAGAGTTGGGATACATATAGGAAAGGGATGGGTGGGAACCTGCAACAAAATTGTTGCAGTGTGAAGAGAGTGCTTTTATTCAGTGTTCCTGTCGCTCCACCGAATGCATGTTGGTGCAAAGGAAGACCCAGAGAGAGAGAGAGAGAGAGAGAGAATATTGAACCAATCCTGGGCTTGCAATGCACACAACAAGCTGAACCACAGTGTACATGGGATTCAGCACCTTGATATACACCTGGTTGCACATCCCACTGAAAGCAGCGAAGTGCAGATTTACATCCTAATTCCTACTCTAGAGAAAGAAATCTGCACAGAGAAGCCATTTCTCTGGATGTTGAAGAATCATTGCTTCAACACTGGTGATCTTTGCTTCATCTAGAACACTGATATTAGTTTGCCTGTCTTCCCACTTGATGTGTAAGATTTTTCAGAGACACCATTGATGGAATCTTTCGAGAAGCTGGAGATGGCGTTTGTAAGTGGTCCATGTTTCACAAGCAGACAGTAAGGTTGGTGGTACAATAGCTTTGTAAACAAGCATTTTGGTTTCCCTGCAAATGTCCCGGTCCTCGAACACTCTGCACTTCATTTGGGATATATATATGTGGTTATACAATCTGTTATATTTTCTTTTCCATCCGTCTGCAGCACTTCAGGACCAGAACAGTCTCTGACAATATACAAGTGTCAGAGCCCCAACAATTAAAAGTTACACCCATAGTAATTAAAATTGGGCTCTGTCATTTAATCAAGCAGAGTTTAAATTGATTAAAGTACTCCTTAAATGGATTATAAGACTGCAGTCTTAATTCTTATGAAAAACATTTCAAATGGCTTATCGAATAACTGTCCTAAACATAGCAACTGAGTATCTGGGCCTCATAAACACATTTGCAACATGTCTGGGTCAGAGTTGGAAATCCTTTTCCCTTTCCACTTCTTAAGGGATAGAGCAGATAGAACGAGTTCCTTTCGAAATGTTTAAAACCCGTCCATTTCACTGCCAAGAGTTGCAATCCCGCACAGAGTCAAGCTTCTCAGATCCTACTGACTTGAAATAAGGGTTTAAGCAGCCAAAATAGTTTGTATAAGTTCTCAAATTGAGCCGGCAGATGTGGAGCTTTCAAAATGATGTTGCAATTACCTCAAGTCTCTGTAGGAATTTCTGATGAAACATTTGGAGGTTTCTCCCCACCCCACTCCCCCCAAATATGGAATATTGGCCCAGAAAGATCCCGCTAACATGAGATCCATATGGCATTCAGAATTCTGCCGAATAGAATGATGAACGGGACAATGTTATCATAGAATCATAGAATCATAGAGTTGGAAGAGACCACAAGGGCCATCGAGTCCAACCCCCTGCCAAGCAGGAAACACCACCAGAGCACTCCTGACATATGGTTGTCAAGCCTCTGCTTAAAGACCTCCAAAGAAGGATACTCCACCACACTCCTTGGCAGCAAATTCCACTGTCGAACAGCTCTTACTGTCAGGAAGTTCTTCCTAATGTTTAGGTGGAATCTTCTTTCTTGTAGTTTGGAACCATTGCTCCGTGTCTGCTTCTCTGGAGCAGCAGAAAACAACCTTTCTCCCTCCTCTATGTGACATCCTTTTATATATTTGAACATGTCTATCATATCACCCCTTAACCTCCTCTTCTCCAGGCTAAACATGCCCAGCTCCCTCAGCCGTTCCTCATAAGGCATCGTTTCCAGGCCTTTGACCATTTTCCAGTTTTGTAAGAGCTGATATGGAGTGAAGGGTGATGTAAGGTGAAATCAGCTGTCTCGATAACAACTGATTGCAGGATGCGAAACCAAACTCATATTGAATCTTCCTCCAGACGTTAATAAGAAATGCAAGCAATTTTAACATCAAGATACAAGCAGGACCTTGTACCAGGGACCTTCTAAGTAGCATCATTGCAAAACATTCAGAACACATGACAACAGAGACATCACAGTCTCCTCCAGACTATGGCTCCATACACACACAAATTTCCCCTTGGTCCTTCTCTTTGGCCTGGCCTAGCTGTTTCTTGTCAGGTTCGGATCATCAGAAACCCGGGAAGCTGCCATGCCCTGAGTCAGACCCACTAGTCCATCTACCTCAACATAGTGGGGAGTGGGCACAGGGGTTGTTGCCCCAGGTGCAAAATGGTTAGGGGCACAAAATTTCAACACCTGGTGCTGCCTCAATACAGTGGCATGCTTCCGTCACTGGGCTCCGTGGAAAGCGAAATGACCTCTCCAGGCAATGGAATGGCTCTTATTTTCTTACCTCTGCGGCTGCCTTCTCCTGGGTGACATGGATGCTTTTAGGTAGTTGAATGTGCATGCATTCTTGCAGCTCGTGTGAGAGATTTCCACTTTTACCTTCTCCTGCAGCTTTGCTCTCTTTCAAGCAGAGAGGAAGACTCCCAACACTCCATTCAACTTAGCAGTGTTCACAGTGGATCCTAAAACACAGTCATCTTGCTTCCCATAAAATGGAGTCTCTCCTTCACTAGATACCTCCCACGTGACCAATGTTAGCCAATCACATGAGAACTACCAGAGAACTCTCTAGAATTCAGTTACCAACGAATCAAATGTAAACACATAGTAATGCATACAAGCATTTGCAATTTCAGTGAATCACATTGCTATACTTAAAGCTTTGTGCAGGCAACACAATCTAGTTCAGGTCTTGCCCTTCCTACTCTTTTGCGCCTGCCTCCCTGACTGGTGAGGGACCAGCTCATTTTTGGACATCCCACTTTCTGCCATGCATAAAGGGTCTCGGTCCGATTCACGGGCAATCAAAGCCCTGGTTGGGGACGTCAGGACCGGGGGCAAGATGGCGGGGTGGGAGCAGGAACAGGAATGATAGAATCATAGAGTTGGAAGAGACCACAAGGGCCATTGAGTCCAACTCCCAGAAGCCAGGAGTCAGAAAGCCAAGAGTCAGAGAGTCAGAGAGCCAGGAGTCATGAAGTCAAGGGTCCAAGGATCAAGAGTCAAGAAGTCAAATGCAGCAAGGCAGGGAATGTGTTGCTGTGGCAAAGAGCTGAAGGGAAAATGCTGACCTTATATCCCTTCCCGGCTCTTGCCACCAGGTGCTGTGAGTTACCAATCGGCCTCACCTGTGTGGCCGCACCTTGCCTCTTCAGAACAAACTTAGGAAGGCCCCAATCCTGCAGAGTCCTATTGGTCACAGGGCCTGGCTCCTGCATGCACACCTGACATAAAGCGCCATGCCGGCCTCCAGGTTTGCTGGTCTTCTCTTCGGTCTTGCCGCAAGATCTCAGCCATGTTTGTTTCCATTTCTGCTTTTGCATGTGAGACATGACTACCTGATTCTGGAATTCACTGAGGCCGCTGGAGTGAAAGGGAGATCCTGCCTCTGAACCTCCTAGACAAATCCCTGTCTTAGAAACAGCCACTATCTTTGCAGCTAGTCAGAGCAGAACGGGCAGATTCAAACAAACCTGAAGTTAGCAGCAGTCCAAGTCTAGAATCCACAGGTTGTGAGTTAAGCCTATGTCTGTTCCTCAGCAGCCATAACAACAGTGACTGCACTTGTTCACCTCCACTACTGATCCTGCAGTTGTCCCATAATCTTATCTTGGAGCATACCAAGTAGCACATACAGAAAGCTCACATGGGAAGGCCCCTCAAGATTTTCTAATCCAAGAGGTCAGCTGCAGTTGGCAGCCTGTGGGCGGTTGTTCCTCTCCTGCTAGAATCCCAAACATTATTCAGCCTTGCAATAAAAATGTCCCACTGAAAGGCACGTTCAGCATGTTGAGATCTATTTGTAAGCTGTGGTTCTTGGTACACATATTTTGTGTTGCAATATAACAAGGTGGGCTGCTTCCAGGACCTGTGGACAGGCACCATTGATGAAGGGGAGGCAAAGAGTCTTCAAAGACCAGCATGCCAAAGTCTACCTGTGGGCATGTTGCTGGCATCCATCTGCCTCGAAAGACAATGGAGTGCACCTCCGAGGGTGAAGTCAAACCGCTGGAGAATCACAATGCCCACTCTGGCTAATGAGACTGGTAACTCGTAACTGTTTTTGATGCGTTAAAGGTAAAGGTAAAGGGACCCCTGACCATTAGGTCCAGTCGTGGCCGACTCTGGGGTTGCAGCACTCATCTCGCTTTATTGGCCGAGGGAGCTGGCGTACAGCTTCTAGGTCATGTGGCCAGCATGACTAAGCTGCTTCTGGCAAACCAGAGCAGTGCACGGAAACACCGTTTACCACCCCACTGGAGCGGTACCTATTTATCTACTTGCACTTTGACGTGCTTTCGGACTGCTAGGTTGGCAGGAGCAGGGACTGAGCAACGGGAGCTCACCCCGTCGTGGGGATTCGAACCGCCAACCTTCTGATTGGCAAGACCTAGGCTCTGTGGTTTAACCCACAGTGCCACCCACATCCCATTTTCATGCATTAGCCCAGGCTTTTTTGCATGCTTGTATTGGTTTTTCTACTTGCAGGGAGGTTTTAAACCGAGAGAAGCATGTGGAAATGCAACACCCACACATATACCCCTGTGGTCGAAAGTGGCACAGTCCATTCTAGCATGCTGTTACTTCATTTGCCAGCTTGTGCTGACCATTCCTGAAAGCTCAGCTCTCCCTTAATGGTGCCTTTGGGGAAAACTTGCAGTTAGTCATGCCACTTCCCTCTCCTTATGTCTCTCTGCCCACATCGGGCTTGTACAATACTGGTGCGGGGAGAATCATAATAATTATTACTAATAAGCATAATTAATAGCTCATTAAAAATAATTGAGAGGCTGAAAACCTAGGCACATCAAAAATAAAAGGATGCATCTTGCCCAATGGGTTTAGCATCCAGCAGTTGCTTAATAAACTGAGTCAGAGCACTGGTTCATCTTGCTCAAGTGGTCTAATATGCCCCCCATACATTTCTGTCTGGCCCTTGGAGCTCTCCCCAAACCACACCGTCGCCAAACCCTGCTTCACATCCTCCTTGGGTGTTTCTGCCTGACTGAAATGTGCTGAACATCCGTAATGGCTCTTGGTTGCCTAGATCAGTGTTTCCCAACCTTGGGCCTCCAGATGTTTTTGGACTACATCATCATCCCTAGCTAGCAAGACCAGTGGTCAGGGATGATGGGAATTGTAGTTCAAAAAACAGCTGGAGGCCCAAGATTGGGAAACACTGGCCTAGATAATGGATAGAGTGTCTGAAGAAACTGAAACCGTACAAACGCAAATTTGCATGCATTGCCCTGCCCACTGTCAACTCTGGCTCCTCCCACCACTGGCATAGGACAACCAGAAGATTGCCCAGATGGGAAGTGAGTTCCGCACCCTTGTTCTCCACTGGTGGGCAGTAGCTCTCCGAGGTTTCAGAAAGGAGGTTTCCCCACCTGTAAATCCTGGGGGCTGAACCTGAGACCTCATACATGAAAGAAGCTTGTGCTCTGCCAATGAACTGAAGCCTCAGTTGACATAGCTGATAGGGATGGTGGGATTTGTAGTTCAGTGACCCCCGAACTGCAGGGGCTGGCAGCAGTTCCTAAGGATTTGGGACAGGGGACCTTCTCTGCTCTATCTGGAGATTCGGAGAACTGAACCTGGGATCTTCTGTATGCAAAATAGATGCCCTTCCTCTGAGCTATGGTCCTTCTCCTACCCATGTGGCCCTTGGGTGACATGCTGCACTCGGTAATGCTGCTTCTTGCTGTGTTGTACAGCAGCAAGACTCCTGTCCACATTTTGGGGTGGGTGGGTGTTTGCTGGGGTTTTTTTGCTGCTCACAGAAGACATTAATACCAGGCTTCTGTTCCTTCTGTGGTTGCATGGGACAGAATCCCACTTTTGCAGCTCCCAGCCCTTTGCAAGCGCCAGCCCAGCCTTTGCAGATGGCATCTCGCTCCCTCTCGTCACTAACCAAATGCTCACCACACCCAAAGCAATCCTGCAAAATCTCAGTCGGGACCACACTGTCTCTTGGCTACGGTTTCAGTGTTAAATGAGACATTCTGCCTCAGAGCAGGCATTGCCGTACTTTCAAAAGAGCAATTACTTTCCTCTTCTTTTTTAAAAGTATTGCTGAGCAATGGGGAGACAGGCTGAGATGATATAATCTTACACGGCAGACAATATTGGTCTGTCTTCCCTTCGTAGGCACACTGCTGTTTCCTGTCAAATATCTCCCTGTTTAGCAATCCGCAATCCAGCAGGCCTGGAAGGAACTCTGGGGCGGTCTGCCAGGAGTCCTCTTGGTTTTCAAACCAGCTTTGCCTTCTTTCGTTGGGAAGAGGGACCCAACATAAATAGTCATGGTGGATTTCTTACCCCTTTTTTTCATGCATTTGGGGTCATTAGGGCACAGAGTCAGCCTAGCTCCACAAACCAAGTAGATGCTTGAAGGGGGAACAGTATTTTTTGTTAAGAGTATCAAACTTTTCTAGATAATTGCAGAATAAATTGGCATGCATCTTCTGTCACCTTGCAAAGAGATCCTGAGATGCACCTCTTAGACTATGTGCTGTAATCACCTGGGTAAAATTTAAAATGTCAGCTGAACAATAGCATGATTCTTCGGTGACTGAAAAAGAGGTTGCTGCTTCAGTTGTAAAAGTGGCATTCGGACTCTTGGATGGAACCAAACTGAGAAAAGCAGGTTCCAGAGTGGGATGCATCCAGCTAAGAAACCAAGATGCCTTCTCCCAAAAGCCTGTGTTCTGTTCTAGTGAAGTTCATGGTCGGCACAGTATATAACTCTGCTGGACCTGATTGGAAGTCAGGGGATAAATGCCAGGTGGTGGGTGGCTTGACATTAATATTTGGAGGCAATGTAGTAGGATGCAGAGACTCAACTCCTTTTCACAAGTCTCCACCATTCCTAATCAAGGATGTCAACGATGGTGCCAGGAAGTCCCTCCTGTCCCCATCCCTGACATCGTGCTCCATGACAGCCCCACTTACTGGCATTCAAATGTGGAAGCCTACACAAAAGCACCTGCTTGCGCATGGAACATAAGAAGCTAATTCTCCCTTGGTCTCCTTGCTGGCCCAAAAAGGACTAATTTAGCCAGCTGGCCCTGGTGATCATCTAACGTTTATTGGATGGATTTCCCCCCTAAATTAATTTTTGAATTCTGAATTTATTGTTATTCACGTTTTATACTGTATTTTGTGCTGTTTTTTGTTGCATCAATTAATTGTTTTAAATTTGTTGTTAACCGCCCTGAGCCTAATTTTCTGAACCTGGAAGGGTGGGGTATAAATAAAAATGTATTATTATTATTTTTTAAGAAAATCCTGCAGGATCAGGCCAATGGGTCATCTAATCCAGAATCCTGTTCTCGCAGTGGCTGCTCAGGTACCCAGGAGAAGCCTGCAAGCAAGACCTGAGCAAGGACAGCACTCTCCTGTCCTGAGCTTTCCAGCAATCGGTATTCAGAAACATTACCGATTCTGTCCGTGGAAGCAGAGCATAGCCACCATGGTCAGTAGCAAGAGAGGACCTTCTCCATGAATCTGCCCAATCCTCTCTGAAAACCATCCAAGTTGGTGGTCATCACTGCCTCCTGTGGGAGCAAGTTTCTAAGTTCCAACTTTGCACTGAGCTCCAGGTATTTGTGCTGGGGTCCCAGCTGCACAGAGCACTTCCGCATATGTCTATGCTCAACGTGAACACGTAGAGTGGGAGGAGCATGCAGGACCCAGTTATGTGGGCAGAGCTGGTAAGGATAGGCTCCGACTTCCTCCTTAGCCCTAAGGTGAATTTCAGAACCTGGCTTACTGCAGGGTATCATCTGAAGCAAAATCATCAGGACCAGGGACAGCTCCAAGGCAGCAGGTAGTTTGCCCCCAACAAGTCCCACTGCTCATTTGCGGGTCCCAAATCCCACCCCTTGGCAAAATGTGGTTCTAAATGGCCAATAGTCTGGATTGGTACCATTCAGTCATCTCCAGCATCTCAGGTGGGTCAACAAGGCTCTGAGGTGTCCTGGGTATTTGACTGGGCGTTCAGGCTGCTCATTCCAACAGTCTAATGTCCACAACTGAACTTCAGTTGCAACTCAGTGATAGAGCACACACTTTGCAAGCAGAAGGTCCCAGATTCAATCCCCAGTATCAGTAAGCAGGATTTGGAACAATCACTGTGAGTCAGTGTAGTTGCAGTGTAGCTGTGGTTTTGCCATCCATCCCTCTTCCCAGGGAACTCTGGGGACTGGAGGTCTCTGGGGGGAATAGAAGCCTCCTAAGAATTCTCATGCAGGTGGCACTGTGGTCTAAACCACAGAGCCTAGGGCTTACAGATCGGAAGGTCGGTGGTTCGAATCCCCACGACGCGGTGAGCTCTCGTTGCTCGGTCCCTGCTCCTGCCAACCTAGCAGTTCGAAAGCACATCAAAGTGCAAGTAGATAAATAGCTACCACTCCAGCGGGAAGGTAAACGGCGTTTCCGTGCGCTACTCTGGTTCTCCAGAAGTGGCTTAGTCATGCTGGCCACATGACCCGGAAGCCGTACGCCGGCTCCCTCGGCCAATAAAGCGAGATGAGCGCCGCAACCCCAGAGTCGGCCACGACTGGACCTAATGGTCAGGGGTCCCTTTACCTCTAAGAATTCTCAGCACCTTAATGAAATACATTTCCCAGGATTCTTTAGGGGAAGCCATGATTGTATAAAGAGGTACGATACAACTTTAAACATATAGTGCAGATGGGACCTCAGCCAAGTCGCTATATGGCTCTCCCCCCCCCCCACTTTTCCATAAATGCAATAAATAATAAGAATAGCTGCTCCTCTCTCAGCCTGTAAGCCTTGCAGTGAAAACTGCGGGTTGTCATAACTGCATTCTTATCTGATTCCATCGCAACAGACAAGGATGGAGAGCAGCAGCACCTCACTTTGATGTGCGTGAGTTTTTCTTTCTTTAAAAAAGAAAAAAGAAAAAAGGCAAAAGCTGCCTGAGAACTATATTTAGTTTCAGTTCACTTGCGGAGTCAGGCTTCCCTGTCGAGGCCCTCTGCCTTGGCAGCATTACAAGATCTAATTATGGCTTTAAAAAACTGGCTGTGGAAAAGCAATAGTACTGTCCTTTTATTCATTACTAAACAAGGACCTTCTGTTGTCCACAACACATGCCTCGAGTGAAACCATTCTGGGCTGGACTCGGGGGGTGGACTTGGATGCTGGGCATAGAATCACATGATATGCTATATAGAGGATCCTCTGACATGGGGAGGCAGAGATGGATGGAACTGCCTGGGATTCTGGGCCATACCATTTCAGACTGCCGGCGGTGCAAGGGGAATCCTACTTTTTAATTCTCCATTTAAAATAAATATAAATGTTCAGCATACCAGGGAGCAAAGCTCAGAACAGACTCTCCATAGCACACTCATTAAACTTCCTGGAGGAAGGCATATTTATCTGGCTGGTCATTAAGAAATATGATCTCACACACCAGCAGTCTGGAGTCATACTGTCCAATCCTCCACCTCCTTCACAGTCTGACACCACCTCCCTCAAAAGGACCAGGAAAGCCTTCAAGTCTCACCAGGTGATAGTGCAGTGGCCAATGAGAGCTTGTTGTGGTGTGCTACTCAGCAACCCTAGTGTCTCTACTTGGCAGGGGGAGGAGAGACAAAAAGCTGGTCTTTTTCTAGATATTAATTTACATTTAGAAATGTTTACATTCTTTCTCCTACAAATTGTCACCAACTGTGGCCTTCCAATTATTGTGGGACTCCAACGACCATTGTCTTCGGCCATTGTCCATGCCGTCTGGGGCTGATGGGAGTCCAAAAACACGTCCTCCACCCTTGATTGGCATGGACGTTATTCATAGGCTACAATTCACTCATGGAGATGAGTTGTATGAGCTTGTACCCCAGGCAGCAACCATGACAAAGTGCACCATCGCTTAAGCAACATTTGGAAGGTCTGCAGTGCTGTTCCAAACCACACTTCCCACTCCATTTGAATTGCTTCCCTTTTACTGAAATAAGTGGGGTGGAATAACAGAAGTTCACCACAGTGGACAGTGAAATGAACAGTGTAGCTCTGTGGTGGAAGATGAGCTGCAGTGGAACAGAAGCAGTGCTGTGTGTGACATATATAGGACAGAATGGGAAGTGATGCCTTCTTACACCCTTAATTTTAAAAGCTTCATAAGATTCCAGCACACTCTCTGTGCCAGCAGACCCTTCCTATAAAACTGGAATGAGCAATGTGTTCTCCAGAGGTTGTTGGATTCCAACTCCTATTGGTCCTAGCCAGCATGGCCAATAATCAGGGGTGGGAGTTGTTGTCCAGCAACATTTGGTGGGCCTCAGATTCCCCATCCCTGTTATAAAAGGCCATCCTCTGAGTGTTCTTACTGCTTGGGAAAGTGAGGATTGCAAAATAATATCAAGAGACCACATGACAATCCCCTATTCCTCTTGGGTGAGTTTTCTGGATTAGGGCTCTGTTCTTCAACACCAGCTACTCCTTGCATTTGTTTTAGAACTAGCAAGCAATGGCAGCCAGCCTCAGAGCTAATTCATATCAGATGTCATCCACAAATTTAAACATTTTCTTTTTCTGACAGTCGGTCTGATGAATATGTTTACTCTGAGAGTCGACTGTCTTCGTTAATGCGCTTAATTGAGTTATGCATCCTGTAAAGAAATATTGTCCTATTATTAAACCATCTTGATGTAGCATCCAAGAAAAGCTTCTGGAGGAAATAACGCAGTCAAAAGCAGGCTCTGTGTCCGATCTATGCTTTTACTTAAGCTGTGCTTTGCATTTCCCAGAATATAAAGGCAATATTGTCAGCTCACCCAATTTTTAAGGGGGTTGCATTTCACAGGCAGCACTTCCTGGAAGGAATGTTTTCATCCAGATTTGGGTTCGCTGTCTAGGGGGTTCCCTTGCCCCTTTTGACAGGCTGATCAAATTAAGCCAAGTATCAAAAGTCATGCCACGCTCAGGAAGGGTCAAGCTGCCTTGAGCCGTTCTGAGCACAATGACATTTCATTGACACAGGCCAGTACCCCAATCTTACCCACACTCCCTTGCAAGGAAGTTCCATCAAAATCAAGGGATACAATCCACATGCCATTCAAATCAATGCCATTTCCCCCAGTTTGTTTATTATACTCTTAAGCTAGGCTCGGAGAACCTGTGGCCCTCCAGATGTTGGGATTTAATACCACAAATGCTCAGGGGTGTGAAATCGCTCAGACTGGACACTGAGGTCCTCTTCTGAGGGTTTTCTGACAGTTCCCTCATTGCAAGAAGTGAAGTTATACGGAACCAGGCAGAGGGCCTTCTCCGTAGTGGCACCCTTCTTGCGGAACGCCCTCCCATCAGACATTAAGGAAATAAATAAGACATCTGAAGGCAGCCCTGCATAGGGAAGTTTTTAATGTTTGGTGTTTTCTGTGGTTTTAAATATGCTATAAGACACCCAGAGTGGCTGGGGGAACCCAGCCAGATGGGCAGGGTATAAGTAATTAAATTAGTAGTAGTAGTAGTAGTAGTAGTAGTAGTAGTAGTAGTAGTAATCTCACTTTGGTTACACTAAAGTGCAAGGGTGCCCTTCCAGACGGCAATGATGCTGTAACATAGAGAGGCATCGCAGAACAACTAATAAAGAGGATGTATCGACAGTCCAATATGAACCCATCACTAATGCACTATTATTGCATCTAATAATAATAATAATAATAATAATAATAATAATAATAATAATAAATTTATTATTTGTACCCCACCCATCTTGCTGGGTTTCGCCAGCCACTGTGGACGGCTTCCAACAAAGATTAAGAATACATTAAAATGTCACACATTTAAAACTTCCCTGAACAGTCAGGTGTCTTCTAAATGTCAGGTAGTTGTTTATCTCTTTGACATCTGATGGGACGGAATTCCACAGGGCGGGTGCCACTACCGAGAAGGCCCTCTGCCTGGTTCCCTGTAACTTGGCTTCTCACAGTGAGGGAACCACCAGAAGGCCCTCAGCACTGGACCTCAGCGTTCTGGCAGAACGATGGGGGTGGAGGCGCTCCTTCAGATATACTGGGCCGAGGCTGTTGCAGAATACAATTTGGGGGCGGGAAACCTGCCACCACCTCAACCCACCAGTCTGGAGAGATGCTTAATGAAGGGTGTTTGACCTCAGACACTATGTATGGAACACTGTCAAGCCCTATACTCAACATACCTTGAGTGTTTCTCCCACAGCTTTTCTACCATCTCCTGCAGAGTGTTGGGGCAGTCCATGAGGGCAAACAGGGCACCGTCTCACCAACCTGAGCCTGTCCCCATCTGCCTGCATTCTTATGTACAAGCATTCAGGGTAGGGGTTGTCTACCTGTCCCTGGTCCTATCTCCGCCTCCTGCTGTTCTCCCTGCCTTCTCACCTCCCTGCAAACCTTTGGCTACAGATTGTTTAACTGTGCTTCTTAATCGATCCAAACTGCCAATGGATTATGTAATTGCTGAGAAGCATCCCAGGCTCCCAGTCCTATCATGGGATGTACGTTCCCTTTTATCTCCTTTGAAATAAGGTTGCGAGAACAGTGTTACCCCTGACTGTGAACTCTTTATTCATGTGAAACAAAAACTGAGCTGTGTTTTGTTCAGCGCAGTCAAGTTATGATAATCACACAAAGCTTTAACAATGCCGGCAGTAATTCTTTCTCTCCCTCCCTCCCACCCACCTCCTTTTTTTTCTCCCCTTCTCTCTCTCTCTCTCTCTCTCCCCCTCTTTTTCTGTCTCCATATCTTTGCCAAAGCATTAAACAAGTAGCTTTAAAGATACCGGCCATTGATTTTGCAACATCAAGACTTGTCAAAGATATAAACTTCCTTTGTTGTACAACATTACGACAGGAAATGGCAGGGTGGGGGTGGGCTGATGGGGTGTTCGGCGGGCATTGATAAGGCTTGCTACATCCACCTGTCAAGGCTTGGAATATTTGGCCAAGGCGGCTCCTCGCTTTCTTTGTCAGGCTGCTTATCTTGCTCAGAGCGTTGAATATGAAATATATGGCTCTTTTTCCCTGATGTAAACAAAACTGTATCTGCACTCTACTAAAATGAGGTCAAAAATCACAGCGATTAAGGCATAGGTGAGCCAGCATCAGGAGCAATAGCAGGTGATCTTAAGCCAGTTATTTCTACAACGCACTCAAGATAGCATTCAACAGGTCAGCCTCCATTGCAGTGGATACGTTGCTTCCTTCTCTGAATTCTTGGCACTGAGTATTGCAAAGAATCACCTGGGAGGAGAATAAAGCGATAAATTGGTGCGCAATAAATCGATAAGCACATAATTCGACTTTGTTTTCTAACCTTCTCAATAATAGGTAGATGTTGCTGGAATGGGGGGAAGATTTGGGGAGGGGGAGATAAATAAATACAGTGGTACCTCGGGTTACAGACGCTTCAGGTTACAGACTCCGCTAACCCAGAAATAGTGCTTCAGGTTAAGAACTTTGCTTCAGGATGAGAACAGAAATCGTGCTCCGGCGGCGCAGCGGCAGCAGGAGGCCCCATTAACTAAAGTGGTGCTTCAGGTTAAGAATGGACCTCCAGAACGAATTAAGTACTTAACCCGAGGTACCACTGTATTAAGTTTGGTGAGCTGATCTTCAATTTTTGTTGTTGTTTAGTCGTTTAGTCGTATCCGACTCTTCATGACCCCATGGACCAGAGCACGCCAGGCCCTCCTGTCTTCCAATGCCTCCTGCAGTTTGGTCAAACTCATGCTGGTAGCTTCGTGAACACTGTCCAACCATCTCGTTCTCTGTCGTCCCCTTCTCCTTGTGCCCTCCATCTTTCCCAACATCAGGGTCTTTTCAAGGCACTCTTCTCATGAGGTGGCCAAAGTATTGGAGCCTCAGCTTCACGATCTGTCCTTCCAGTGAGCACTCAGGGCTGATTTCCTTAAGAATGGAGAGGTTTGATCTTCTTGTAGTCCATGGGACTCTCAAGAGTCTCCTCCAGCACCATAATTCAATAGTATGTCCTTAACCTTCACCCAGAAGCTTGAAGTTTTACTTTCTTTCAATAAGGGCTGTTCAGCAGTGGAGCAGTCTTCCTCGGGAGGTTGTGGACTCTCCTTCCTTGGAAGTTTTTAAGCAGAGGTTGGATGGCCATCTGTCATGGATGCTTTAGTTGAGATTCCTGCCTTGCAGGGGGTTGGACTAGATGACCTGTGGGGTCCCTTCCAACTCTATGATTCTACTTTTTAAAAGTCCCATTTGATTCAAAAGCAAAATATGGGGAGTGCGAAGAAATGCAACTTTCAGAAACCCATAGCTCAGTAGGAGGGCATCTGTTTTGCATGCAAAAGATCTCTGGTTCAATCTCCAGTATTTCCAGCTGGGGCTGGGAGAGAGCCCTGCCTGAATCTTTGGGGAGCTGCTGCCAGCCAGTGTTGACAATAGTGGTATAGATGGTCCAGTGTTCCAATTCAGTTCTATGTTCATATGGAAAAATTGAGAAATGAAACATTGCTGGACTTTGGTTTCCCCCCCCCAAAAAAAAAAAAAATTATTGATTTACCAAATATAACATATAAAACATACCAAAGAAAACACATTACAATACAAAAAAATAAAAATAAAAATAAAATAAAATAAACAATAAACATATATTCCTTCTAAAGTTCATTTTAATTCCCATTGTTAACTGACTTCCTCAAATCCTCCCTAACTGAATTTCATTGTGTCCCCTTGTAACAGCTCTCCTCCTCTTTCTAAAAATAAAATTAACTTTCTCAATTTACTATCTTCTAGTCTTTTCTTGATGTTCAAAATCCATAATGCTTAACAAATCATTCTTATTTTATTCCTAAGCCTATTTGATATTTTCAAGTGACCTCACATTATCTTATATTACAATATTTGGCTAAAGAGTCTTTAAATTTCTTCCAATCTTCTTGATACTCCTCTTCTTTCTGATCACGGATTCTTTCAGCCAGGTTGGCTAGCTCCAAAAAGTCCAACATCTTCATCTGCCATTCTTCTACTGTTGGTATGTTACCAACAACATTGCTGGACTTTGATGGTGCATGCGGAGTTCATTTCAGTTCTGCACAGCAATGACTCGTGCAATGAACACCCTCACTCCAGTGACAGCCAACAAGGCCGGCCCATCCATGAGGCAGACTGAAGCAGCCACCTAAGCTGGTAGAATCTAAGAGGTACCTCCAGCTGCTGCCACCAATGGAAAAATGAGAAGCATCTGTGGCAGCTTCCAGGTTCCAATGAGCTCTCACAAGATCCCTTTGAGACCCTGCCAGAACCCAGAATCCATTTATAAATTTATTGATTAATAAGCAGAAAACTCATTAATATGTTTTTCTAAAATAAAATAAAAACCTGGGCAGTTTCCTCTGTTCCATGATTGATTTTACTGTTTTTCTAAAGGTCCCAAGCAAAAGGAATATCCAGCCAAGTTATTCACTCTTGTGATCTGTTGTTCATGTTTTTTGGCAGCAAATATACACCATTCAGTAGTGGTTGTGATTTCTCAATCTTTCTGCGAAGCATCTAATACCGGCTTAAGTGTTCGAGTTCCATTGCCCTCCGAGTGGAAGCTCTTAAACTGCCTTGCAACACTCTCACACGCCCGCAGACCTCGGGCTCATCTCCTTGGGGGATTAAACGAAATCAACATTCATGTCACTCCATGCAATCTGGAGTCAGAGGGAAGCATGCATATTTCGGCTGATTAATTAACACATCCACTCCCCTGTTCGGCAGGGGTCTCTTGAGGCTTGGGAGTTAATAACCCACTGCAGGGCTGCATTTGCAAAGTGACACAGGTTGCAAGAGCTGGAGAGGGAGTGAATTTGCTGAAGCAGGGAGGGGAGGGGAATGGAGAAGGAAAGAAACAAGTACAGTCCTACCTTGGGTTACACACGCTTCAGGTTGTGTTTTTTCAGGTTGCGGACCGCCGAAACCCAGAAGTACCGGAACAGGTTACTTCCGGGTTTTGGTGGGCGCGCAAGCGCAGAAGTACTAAATTGCGCTTTGCGCATGCACAGAAGCGCTGAATCACAACCTGCATGTACACAGACAAGCCGCTGCAGGTTGCGAATGTGCATCCCGCATGGATCACGTTCGCAACCCGAGCATCCACTGTAGTGGTAAGGAACCTGTGTTATTCCAAAATTTGTTGGACGCCACCTCCATACCCTCCAACATTTCTCTGATGAATATAGGCGTGTCCTACTCACTCTTCCAACACAATAAAACATTAAAGGGTTGTTTTTTTTAACTTCCTTATTCAGGGCTGCCTTCAGATGTCTTGTAAAGGTTGTATAGTTGTGTATCTCCTTGGTTCAGGGGATTGCATAACTCCATACCCTCCAACATTTCTCCAATGAAAAGAGGGACGTCCTAAGAAAAACTGGAACATTCCGGGATCAAATCAGAAACAGGGACGACTTCTGTAAATCTGGGACTGTCTCTGGAAAATAGGGACTGTACCTTCCATCAGCTCAAGCAGGCATGGTCAATTATGAGAAATGATTAAAGTTTCAAGCAGTGCTTTTTTCTAGGGGGACGCAGAGGTATGCATACTCCTAAACATTTTGTGAATCTAAGTTTGGTCTCATTGAGGGGCAGTATTTCAATATGAGTAGAAAAATGAGATTACCCATAAACATGTTGTTTTAGGGGGGGAAGAGAGCCAGTGTGGTGTAGTGGTTAAGAGCGGTAGATTCGTAATCTGGTGAACCGGGTTCGCTTCCCCGCTCCTCCACATGCAGCTGCTGGGTGACCTTGGGCCAGTCACGCTTCTCTGAAGTCTCCCAGCCCCACTCACCTCACAGAGTGTTTGTTGTGGGGGAGGAAGGGAAAGGAGAATGTTAGCCGCTTTGAGACTCCTTCAGGTAGTAATAAGGTGGGATATTAAATCCAAACTACTACTCCTCCTCTTCTTCTTCTTCTTCTGGCCTGCAACATCTGGGGGGGCACAGAGTGGCCACAGTTGTTCCATAGTCATTTTCAACCTTCTGCCTGAACACATACTCCCAGTTCCTAATCTCAGCTTCCCAGACTGTCTTATGATGCTTCTAGACAGTCAATATTTTCTAATGGGATTCAATAAAATATGAGTTGCACCATTACAGTCTTGTACAAGAAACCTGCTTCCCCGAAAAATGGGGAAATGAACGGGAAACATCTGCAATGTCGCCTAACCTCCCCACAAGGAAATCAGGATGAAGCTAAGGTTCGTAGGACAGAGCCCTATTTGCCCTTATTAACTAATATCCATTGGGCTATTGAGAATTATGACATGATGAAGAATGTCCTTTTCTTGCACATTATCTCAAAATGAGGTGTGTGTGTGTGTGTGTGTGTTTCATCTTAATCCCTGGACAGCCAGAGGGCTGGTTTTCTTCCTCCTGCCTGGCGTTGTTTGCAGATCTCAGCCAGACATTGCCTTTATGGGTTTGCTCTAAGAGGGATCAGCTTTTCCAGTGAAAAGGGAAGCAAAAAATGTGTGTCAATGGAGAGGGGGCTTCAGAGCCATATTAGGAAATCTGTCTGGGCTCAAATCGCCAAGGGAGGGGGGAAACTATCCATCGGAGCTCGGGAGCAACAGAACACAGAAAGCGATGGTGTGGAATTTCATTGCAGCTTGACAATGAGAATTGCTGCTGAGATCATTGCCAGATGATGGCTGCAATCCCAAACAAAGCTAAGCTCGCTGCAGCCTGTTGAAAGCACCCTCTGCACAAGGTTTAGAAAGATACCCGCTGCAATCTCCCATTCCACTCTCTGCCATGGTCAACACCCACAGGGCACCACTGCTGGCACGCAGGTAGATCACTGGGTAGTTCAGTAGGTAGTGTCAAAGATACTTGCTTTGCCCCGGGCACTGGCAAACCACGCTATGCTACTGTGTTCTGGGATTCCCCCCAACTCTCCAGAGCAGATCTAGAGGAGGCACAGAGCACAGAGAGAGAGGAGAGCAGGGAAAGTTACATTTGTTGTTGTTGTTTAATTGTTTAGTCATGTCCGACTCTTTGGGACCCCATGGACCAGAGTACGCCAGGCACTCCTGTCTTCCACTACCTCCCGCAGTTTGGTCAAACTCATGCTGGTAGCTTCGAGAACACTGTCCAACCATCTCGTCCTCTGTCGTTCCCTTCTCCTTGTGTCCTCCATCTTTCCCAACATCAGGGTCTTTTCCAGGGAGTCTTCTCTTCTCATGAGGTGGTCAAAGTATTGGAGCCTCAGCTTCACTATCTGTACTTCCAGTGAGCACTCAGGGCTAATTTCCTTCAGAATGGATGCGTTTGATCTTCTTGCAGTTCGTGGGACTCTCAAGAGTCTTCTCCAGCACCATAATTCAAAAGCATCAATTCTTCGGCGATCAGCCTTCTTGCACAAGTATAAATTCTTGCATCAATAGGACACATTAGCTAGCTATCGCTCATAGAAAGCTATCATGTCAGGGAGAATACCTGTTTTCTATGTGCAGGGATATTAGATAGATATTTAAAAAGAGCTGCAGCAAATTGTTCCCTGCCATCATCTCGAAACTTCTCCTTTCCAGGATCTGATGGCAAATATCCTCTGAATATTCCACACAGTCATGCAAATATCTCGCAAACATCTGAAAGCATGTCATCTGTCTGCAATCAATATTTGTCAGTGTCTGACAGCAGAAATGCAATAGACGTCAACATCTGACAATGTTCGACATGAAGCAGTCAGCAGTTGACTATATCTGACAGCCAATGTACAACCAGTCTGAGTGAATATGCTATTAACTTGACTCATTCAGCCAATCAAAACAAACGACCTTTCAAGGTTGAGGTCAAACTTCATTTCAAAATCTGACGGTCAAATTTTGAGGGTCAGCTTTCAACCAGAACATTATGAATTTGGAGAATTGGCCATTTAAGTTTCTCTCCATTTCTTATCACCACTTCCCCCCCCCCACGCAGTCTTGAGTTCCGTTTACCCCATTTCGGTATCAGTTTGTGAACTTTATTTTTTTTTTTTTTAACCGAAGTTCATATGGAAATCGATGCACATTTCTCCTAATATTACTATTTTTTTGCAAGCGGTTTACACTAAAACAATGCATTTGCATGTGCCATTTTCACTCATTTACACATTTTTGTGAACATTTCCCCCTGGTGTATATTCTTTTTGCACACATATTTTTGTTGCTGTGGAAGTGCATCACAAAAAAGGAAGAATTTGGGGTTCCTCCACAGAGGCACCTCGGCTTCCATGGAGGAAGAAAGCCATTTTGAGATTTTTGCAAAAATTGATGAACAAATATACAAATGATGGGATAGATAGATAGATAGACATACAAATAAATGAATGAATAATTAAATGAAATCATTATCCTTCACAATGCTGAGGAAGTACAGGCCAACTATAAATATACTGGCATAGATCCCGAGGGTTGATAGCCAACTACCGTATTTTTTGCACAATAACACTCACTTTTTTCCTCCTAGAAAGTAAGGGGAAATGTCTGTGCATGTTATGGAGAGAATGCCTACGGGTGGCATGCCTACGGATTTTCCTCCTCTAAAAACTATGTGCGTGTTATGGTCGGGTGCGTGTTATAGAGCGAAAAATACGGTAAGTTCTGTATAGGGTAGCCCCATTGGACTAGATTAAGATAATGAGTCCCGCTAGTGTTATCCTGTACAATGGAGTTTTCCCTCTTGTCCCTTTGCTCCCTGTGTCACCCAAATTGGCTCCGAGGGAGTCAAGAGAATGGGGAAGGAGAGGAGGGAATGTTCTGTGTAGCAAGCCAAAATGTTTGCACTGTTTGGATGATTGTCATAGCCTTAACATTGAATTCCTCCCATTGAAATTAATGAACCTATTACAGTGGAACCTCGGTTGTCAAACGTCTCCCTTGATGAATGTTTCGGCTTTCGGACGCCAAATACCTGGAAGTAACTGCTTCGGTTTTCAAACGGTTTTCGGAAGTCGAACAGGAAATCCAGCTTCCGCTTTGAGTTTCCCTATTGTATTGAGGCTTCCGCTTTCAGTTTTCGGTTTTCAAACGTTTCAGAAGTCGAACGGTCTTCTGGAATGGATTACATTCAAAAACCAAGGTTCCGCTGTACAGTGGTACCTCGGGTTAAGAACTTAATTTGTTCTGGAGGCCCGTTCTTAACCTGAAACTGTTCTTAATCTGAGGTACCACTTTAGCTAATGGGGCCTCCTGCTGGCGCCGCACAAAGCGCCGCACAAAGTTCTTAACCCGAGATAATATTTCTGGGTTAGCGGAGATAATATTTCTGGGTTAGCAGAGCGTATGTAACCTGAAGCATCTGTAACCCGAGGTACCACTGTCTTATTATTAATTATGTTTGTCTACCACCCTTCACCCACAGATCTCAGGGCAGTTCACATCATAAAAATACAAAATAAAAACATAAAATTCATAATAGAAACAAGAACAAACCAAACCAATAACCTCACAGCCCACAGCCACATTTAAAAGGATACAGTGGTACCTCGGGTTAAGAACTTAATTCATTCCTGAGGTCCGTTCTTAACCTGAAACTGTTCTTAACCTGAGGTACCACTTTAGCTAATGGGGCCTCCCACTGCCGCTGCAGCACAATTTCTGTTCTCATCCTGAAGCAAAGTTCTTAACCCGAGGTACTATTTCTGCTGCTCTAGAGAAGCGGACACGGAGCAATGGATCCAAACTACAAGAAAGAAGATTCCACCTAAACATTAGGAAGAACTTCCTGACAGTAAGAGCTGTTCGACAGTGGAATTTGCTGCCAAGGAGTGTGGTGGAGTCTCCTTCTTTGGAGGTCTTTAAGCAGAGGCTTGACAACCATATGTCAGGAGTGCTCTGATGGTGTTTCCTGCTTGGCAGGGGGTTGGACTCGATGGCCCTTGTGGTCTCTTACAACTCTATGATTCTATGATTCTGGGTTAGCGGAGTCTGTAACCTGAAGCGTCTGTAACCCGATGTACCACTGTATAGGAACACCAAAGCCTGGTCGAAGAAGAACACTTTCAGCTTGCTCCTAAAGGTGTATAAGGAAGGCACCAGGCAAGCCTCCACCACAGAAAAGGCCTGTTCTCGTGTTGCCACCCTCTGGACCTCTCATGGAGGAAGTATATGAATAAAGTCTCAGATGATGATTGCATGGTCCAGGGGGGTTCATATGAAGAGAGGTGGTCCTTGAGGCTTGTCGTGTCCATTAATTTCAATGGCTCTGCTCTGAGCAGAACCAACATTGGATAAAACCCTATGTTCTCTTCCACAAATGGAAGCACCTTGTGCATTCCCAGATGGGCTTGCCAGTCAACGGAGGATTCCATTGCTTGAAATAAGGAGGCAATGCTAGCCCATTCCCTATCCTGAGCAGGAGGCGTTTAAGCCATCAGAGCAGATCTTTGAGAGATTGCAAGGAGCTCAGGTCGAAGGGGAAACCTCACGGCTTTCTGCTGGTGGGAATGTCCTCTGAGGGCTTCTCCACCTTTCCTATCACCCCATTGCTTTCCCCAAGGGAAAACCACTCAATCGGAGCAAACAGAAATTGGGTTTATTACAGATTTGCTTTTCGTCCTGATTTAGGACTAAAAAGTGGAGAGATCAAAACTAGAAACAGAATTGTTAGATCCCAATACTAAGAATCTGTCAAGAATGTATAACTTGTTGCTGAAATGGAATACACAGGATGAAACAGTTAAATCAGCTATGATCAAGTGGGCACAAGACATTGGCCACAATATTATGTTTGCTGACTGGGAACAGTTATGGACCACCGGAATAAAGTTTACGGCATGTAATGCCTTAAGAGAGAATATTATGAAAATGATTTACAGGTGGTACATGACCCCAGTCAAGCTTGCAAAAATTTATCATTTGCCCAATAACAAATGTTGGAAATGTAATGAAACTGAAGGTACTTTTTATCACCTCTGGTGGACATGCCCGAGGATTAAGGCCTTTTGGGAAATGATCTATAATGAAATGAAGAAGGTACTTAAATGTACCTTTTATAAGAAACCAGAGGCTTTTCTCCTGGGCATGGTCGGCCAATTGGTGTCAAAGAGAGATAGGATTTTTTTTTATGTATGCTACTACAGCAGCAAGGGTACTTATAGCAAAGTATTGGAAGACACAAGAACTACCCACTTTGGAAGAATGGCAGATGAAGGTGATTGACTACATGGGACTGGCTGAGATGACTGGCAGAATCCGTGACCAAGGAAAAGAAACGGTGGAGGAAGATTGGAAGAAGTTTAAAGTTTATCTTAAGAATGATTATAAAATTAATGAGTGCTAAAATGTCGAGGTTAAGAAAAAAGAGGATTACGGCTGTAAATGATAAATTAAGTGAGGATTTGCTGAAAGAAATTTGGAAATAGGGATGCAGAAAGGAGAGGTATGGGGAAGTCGGAGAAGTAATATTTATGAAAAGAAGGATGTGAAATTATATTTGTGTGTGTTTATGTGTATGTTTGTCTTTGTAAAGTGTATTGTATTGTATTGTGTTTAATATGTGTTGGAAAATCAATAAAAATATTATTTTTTTAAAAAAGTGTGTTCAGTCCCTCTGTGGAACACCAGAATGGGAATTCAGGATCCAAGCCTATGAAAAGCAGGGGGGGACAACTAATGAACAAGATGAAGTTAAACAAAATTGCCCTTTCGGCCCGGCCAATTTGGCTCTCGGGTTTTATCTCCGCTTCGCTTTGGCAAAGCTCTTGAACCAAGAGCTGTGACAAAGCTATTTGCTCTAATCCCCTTTACAGTAAAAAGGTAAGGGGACTAAAAATGCAAACAGGATCAATAGCTGTTCTTGATAAGAGAGCAGCTGCCTGTGTGGTTTCTAGAACATAAAGGTCTGGAGTGCATGCCAGAAGGTCTGCAAAAGAAAACAAAAGGGGATTTGGGTCAAGGCAGCTTCCTAAAAACTGCCTTGATGATCTTCTGCTGTGTTTCTTACCAGGCATGAGGAATGCACGGATGCTGACCTCTGCAAGATCCAAGTGCATTAAGGAGGAGGAGTCTGGCTGCAATTTGAAGCACATTTGAAGCACATCATCCACCACCAAAAAAACAATCTGGAACTGTTTACCTCTCACAATGCAAAGATTCCCAGCACCCTTAACAAACTACAGTTCCCATGAGTCTTTTTTCAAGGGGGGGGTGCTTTGTATGATAAATTAGACTTGCAACATAATGTAGCAGTGCAAATCAATCCTGATTTGGGTGCCAGCCAGCCAGCTAGACCCATTCCCAGGGCACTCCATTCTATTTCCCTACCCCAGGTTTTCTATTCCCCCGCCCCCAGTCATGACCAAGAAAAGGGCTTGGTCCTCATTGGGTGTTCCACCCCTTGTTTATTCCTCCTAATTACCTTCCCCCCCCCCCCAGCAACTATTTCTGAAAAAATGTGCAGTTCCTTACCTCCCTTTAAGGTCTGGATAATAACATTTTGGCTGATTGGTAGCCAGATCGTGAGGTTGCTATTCATGTATACAGTGGTACCTCGGGTTGCAGAAGCTTCAGGTTACATACACTTCAGGTTACAGACTCCGCTAACCCAGAAATAGTACCTCGGGTTAAGAACTTTGCTCCAGGATGAGAACAGAAATTGTGCAGAGGCAGCAGGAGGCCCCATTAGCTAAAGTGGTGCTTCAGGTTAAGAACAGTTTCAGGTTAAGAATGGACCTCCAGAAAGAATTAAGTTCTTAACTCAAAGTACCACTGTAACATTATTATTATTATTATTATTATTATTATTATTATTATTATTATTATTATGGCTGCTGCTGCCATGCCTCCCCGTCCAGCATCTACCCCCTGAGGCAGTTGCCTCACTCTGCTAGTGGTTGGGCCAGCCATTGACACCTCCCCTCCTAAGTTGCTGTTCAGTCCAGTGGCTAAAACTGCCCAGCTGACCACTTCCTCCCAAATCTCTCAATCAAGTCCAGGTTTTGGCACCCTTTGGGCTAAACTAAGGAGGAGGGAGAAGTGGAGACACAGCCCAGGATGGCATGAAGGCTGCAGAAAGCCATAAACCAATTAAATGGTTCCCCCATCCTTGTGTTAAAGAGATAAGAGCCGCAGATTGTAACTCCGAATGGTGGGCGATGGAGGAAGCAGGAGAACAGGGGAAAGGAAGAGAGCCTGTTATCTTCGCTGCACCTTCCAAGGCCTTATCTCCCTGAGATACTCCGCAAATTCCAACTGCACCCCCCCCCCCCAAGCAAACAAAGACTACCGCCGACTCCCCTCCTCTTTCAAATGTTCTTGGCAGGATTGCATAACTGTTATTACCGTTTGAGGCAGCAGGTGTGAACATAATTTCCCTTTCGTTTCTTTTCATTTGGGTCACTTATTGTGCAGGCAAGAGATGTTCTCCAACTAGGTTGGGGTTGTTTTCATCCCCCGCCCCCTTGAAAGGACACACAAGAGGAGAGCAGACTTCAAAATATTTGTAGCAAGGTTTTGGCTCACGCAGAGCAGTTCCTATGAAGGTTCTTTTAGGATCCTTACATCAAGTCACTTGCTCCAGAGCTGGCTATATACAGGCTGTGCTGCCAATTTCAAACATAACCTCGTTCTCCAGCTCTGCATGTAGAAGTTTGTGAAACTTTCAAGGCTGGCAGCAGAAAGCAGTCCCCCAACACATCAGGCAAATCTGCTGTCTCAATCTCATGGATAAGAGCAATGTGCTCAGAGACCACAATCCCCTGGGACCAATGGAGCAACAGAACTTCCAGCCATATGAGCAATGGCCCTGTTGCGAAAGCAAGATTTCCTTCCCTTGCAGTGAATGAAATCAATGCAACTGGATCTCAGGACAGACAGAAAGGGAAATAACTCGTATCCCTTTTAACACCCATCGTATTCATGGTCGGAAATTAAGAGTCAATTCTGCCAGCAGAAAATCCTTTAAGTGTGCTAGCTGGAGCTGGTGTCCCACAATAATTGGAGAACCACATTGCCCTCGCCTCTCAAAGGCATTTTGAGAGCACAGGGCATTATTTTAGGAGGGAAATGTTCACCCGGACACTAGAATCTGATCAGATCTGATGAAAGAAGAATGGCAAACAAAATTAATGGACTATGCAGAATTAGATTCGAAACCTGCGGGACCAGAGATTTACAGAAGATTGGAAGAAATATATGAATTATTTGAAGAGCAACTGTAATCAACAAATTACGCTAGTAGGACTACAAGAAACTTTGTAAGAAGAAATGTCTGAAGCATTGCAAATTAGAGAAAGAATTTTGATATTAGATATGAGTTGAATGTAATTGAGAAGAAGAAGAAGAGTTTGGATTTGATATCCTGCTTTATCACTACCCGAAGGAGTCTCAAAGCGGCTAACATTCTCCTTTCCCTTCCTCCCCCACAACAAACACTCTGTGAGGTGAGTGGAGCTGAGAGACTTCAAAGAAGTGTGACTGGCCCAAGGTCACCCAGAAGCAAACCTGGTTCACCAGATTACAAGTCCACCGCTCTTAACCACTACACCACACTGGCTCTTGAGGAAGTGGGAAATGTATATTCAGTGATTAAATTGGAAAATTTTCAGATGAGTTTGATGGAAGTCAAAAAAAAAATGTATAAGATGTTAAAATTATTGTTGGAAATGATATTGTGAAAATTAATAAAAAAGTATATATATAAAAAAGAATCTGATCAGATCTGCTCAGTTCCATCACTAATTGTCAGGGAACTGACATCGGAGCCAGAAGTGGAGGCAGGGCTCCCAAGCGATGCCGGAGAAGGGCCAAGCAGGGAGAGAGGGGACTCAGCAGCTGGGGAAGGAAATCAGCGTAACACCAGGGATAAAGGGGGGTGGATGGGGAATCGAAGAGAGGGCTCCAGGACTCTTCGCTGGAGACCAGCGGGGAGAGCACAGGTCCCCCGCTACCCACACCCACCCTGCGCAGAAGACTTCCGCACAGGGAAAGTAGGCGTAGACTTGGTGTCAAAGAACCTCTTTGCTGGAAGAAGTTCAAGAAACGCCCACTGACGGATTCTGCTAGCGACTGAACAGCCACGAAGTGAAGGGCTGTCCAGCCAGGAAAGGTTTAACCAGGCTACCTAGCCAGGAGTGGCGGCAACGTACTCACGAGCAACCCCATATAACCATTACACTAATATAGTTCAGTTGGTTGGAGCGTGGGGCTGATAGCGCTGAGGTTGCAGGATTGATCCCCATATGGCACAGCTGAATATTCCTGCATTGCAGGGGCTTGTACTAAATGATCCTTCCAACTCTAGGATTCTATTATTCTATTATCCTAACCTCCTGCAATGGATGGACATCAACTATATGGCATTTGGCAAATCATACACACCTCCTTTACACTGAGGAATACCCGTAGTTATGCAGCCAGTGGTTAGAGTGTCCGGCTAGGAGCTGGGTTCAAATCTGTCCTCTGCCGTGAAGCTCACTGGGTGACCTTGAGCCAGTCACTGCCTACTCTGCAAGGTTGTTGTGAGGGGAAATTGGGCAAAGGAGGAGAACCATGTTCAGCACCTTGCACTGTACATGGAGGAAAGTTGGGATCTAAGTATATTAGTGGTAATGATGATGATTATGATAGCAATAATAGGTTTAACATTGACCGCGCCAGTGCAATTGGGATGGAAAGACTTTGAAAGTCTAGTCCACCCGTTCACTCTCCTCTGGCTATCGAATTAGAGGCAGCCTAATAGGAAGAGGGCAGGAGCTGAAGCAAGTGAAGATTGCCTTAACACAGACAATGAAGTCAGCAATATTCCTTACGAGATTGACTGATTAGCTACATAAACCTCATTAGCTTCCAGCTAAATTTATTATCTTGGGGAGGAAAAAGCCAAAAAGCCAGGAGATTCTTCCCACTTCTCTTACAAAGCTATGGATTATACCTATGAATCAATTTCCATTTGCTAGTTCATCTTTTCAGTTATACGTGAAGCTGGGGTAGAGGTCTTCTGTGGTGAATTTGCTGCTAAATTGTGGCTGTTCCAACACCATACAGACAGGGTAGACCTGAGGCAGCCAATGAGTTGCCCTCCAAGCGTCACTGACCTCCAGGTCCCATCCGTCAGGCTAAATGGTCAGGCTAAATGATGCTGAGATGATGGGAGTTGTAGTCCAATAACAAATGGAGGGCACCATGTAAACAATCATGTAAAGGGTAGAAAGCCTATGAAGCGGGTGTGTCCATAGCTTTGTACATCACCCTGCAATCCACTCTAGCCACATGGATGAGAGCTGCAGTCGTCACAAGTTCAGGTTGCCTTTCTTAATCTCAGGGTCGCAGGTTTGAACCCCATGTTGGGCAAAAGATTCAGGGGGTTGAACTAGATAAACTTTGGGGGGGGGGTCCCTTCCAACTCTACAATTTGGATTTGCATTTCATGGTGTGTGCCACACACTTAGAACAAAAGAGCAACTTATAGTGATAAAGCGTCTGGAAACCAAGCCTGATGAGGAATGGTTGAGGGAGTTGGGTTTGTTTAGCCTGGTAAAGAGGAGACCCAGAGGAGATGTAATAACCATTTTCAAATACAGTGGTACCTCGGGTTACAGACACTTCAGGTTACAGACTCTGCTAACCCAGAAATAGTACCTTGGGTTAAGAACTTTGCCTCAGGATGAGAACAGAAATTGTGCTCCGGTGTGCGGCGGCAGCAGGAGGCCCCATTAGCTAAAGTGGTCTTCAGGTTAAGAACAGTTTCAGGTTAAGAACGGACCTCCAGAACGAATTAAGTTCTTAACCCGAGGTACCACTGTACCCAAAGGGGTGTTTTCTCCTGCTCAGGAGGCGAGGACCTGAACCAATGGCTTCAAGTTACAAGAAAGGAGATGCCAACTCAACATCAAGAAGAACTTTCTGGTGGTAAGAGCTGTTTGACTCCCTCAGGAGGTTGTGGACTCTCCTTCCTTGGAGGTTTTTAAGCCGAGGTTTGATGGCCATCTGTCATAGACACTTTAGCAGAGATTATTGCATTGCAGGGGGTTGGACTAGATGACTTTGGGGTCCCCTCCAACTCTACGATTCTATGCTCTCAGAATGGTCTTCTTCTTTGGCAATCATTTGTAGCCAAATAAGATTGTCTTCCATAAACAAGGTTATAACAACGAGTCTGTAAGTGACTGTGGAGGCCAATTCTGGATCCACACATCCTTCCACATTGGGAACATTGGTTTCCAGGCAGGAGTTGACCATGGTGTGGATTTGCCAAGCATGCCTTCCTCTTAGCACGTTTCTCCCTTGAGTCCTGAGTTCGAATGTCTTCAAAGCCCATGACAGTTTTGGTAAAGGCTGTTCTCCAACTGGAGCACTCGCAGGACAGTGTTTCCCAGTTGTCTGTGTTTATACTACATTTTTTAAAGATTTGCCTTGAGAGAGTCTTTAAACCTCTTTTGTTGACCACCGGCATTGTGCTTTCCATTTTTAAGTTCGGAATATTTTTAAGTTCCCAACATCAGGGTCTTTTCCAGGGGGTCTTCTCTTCTCATGAGGTGGCCAAAGTATTGGAGCCTCGGCTTCAGGATCTGTCCTTCCAGTGAGCACTCAGGGCTGATTTCCTTCAGAATGGATAGGTTTGATCTTCTTGCAGTCCATGGGACTCTCAAGAGTCTCCTCCAGCATCATAATTCAAAAGCATCCATTCTCTGGTGATCAGTCTTTTTTATGGTCAGTCTGTCCAAATAGTCAAGGATGACCAGCCCAACAAAGTTGATGTTGAAGAATCATTGCTTCGACACTTGTGATCTTTGCTTCTTCCAGGACAGTGGTATTAGTTTGCCTGTCTTCCCAACATGTCAGAGACTAATGCAAGGGTAAAAGCTCATGCAGACTTTCCCTTGCTTTTCCCCAGGGAAACCCAATATTCACCGCTGAACGAGAACAAATGTTCATTGGGTTCTTTCAGATTGACGTTTGCTCGGATTTATCGCTACGGAGTGGGTTTCCTAAGGGAAAGTTGCAGGATAAGCAAAAAATCGCTTGGACCATCCCTAGAAAGTGTGCGATGATTGGGAACCTGCTCGGATACATGCTTTCTAGCTATGGGACAATCAAAAGTCAGGAGGAGACCTTGGTCAAGAAGCCAGTGGTTGAACAATGTCAACCATGGACCAAATTGTAATACACCATGGTGTTCCCTTAGGAGTCCAGTATTTGCCTGCCAAATGAGCTGGACAATTTCAGCAATAATCTCTTTCCTAGGGTCGTGGCTGAATGAGAAACTACCGTATTTTTGGCTCTATAAGACTCACTTTTTGCCTCCTAAAAAGTAAGGGGAAATGTGTGTGCATCTTATGGAGCGAATGCAGGCTGCGCATCTATCCCGGAAGCCAGAACAGCAAGAGAGATTGCTGCTTTCACTGCACAGCAATCCCTCTTGCTGTTCTGGCTTCTGAGATTCAGAATATTTTTTTTCTTGTTTTCCTCCTCCAAAAACTAGGTGCGTCTTGTGGTCTGATGCGTCCTATAGAGCGAAAAATACGATACATTCTTTGCATGCAGAAAATGCCCCGTTGCGTCTCCACGGTGAATAAAGCTTGGAGATCTACAACCAGTAAGACAAGGGCGACATCGGGGTTACTTGGACTAATGGCTTGACGTGTAAAGCAGATCCATATCTGTAATGCTAATTGACCCAAGAGAACATGGCAATTATAAAAT
This sequence comes from Podarcis melisellensis, assembly GCF_964234715.1. Lineage (NCBI taxonomy): Eukaryota > Metazoa > Chordata > Lepidosauria > Squamata > Lacertidae > Podarcis > Podarcis melisellensis. The sequence continues at coordinate 12,474,248 of NC_138539.1, read as the reverse complement.
TGAGGGTTGCCGAAGCCGACACTCAAAGCAACAGGCATCCCACTATGGAATCTTGAATTAAAAATAATTGTGGAGTATATTATACTGTCGAAAGGACATCATGTATAATAAATATTCATCAACATGTATCGTGCACACGGGCTGCATGGCTGATGAGCATGAGGAATCTAGAAATGAACAAGCAGCTTAGCAAGATAAATGACACCTTTTCAGTATTTGGCTGCACAGATAAAACTGCGGAAAAGCCCGTTCTCTCATGCAAGCCTGCCTCCTCTTTGCCCATGGCGTTGCTCATCGCAGCTAAACTCAAGGTGATTCTGTGGATCACATGATGAATTTACATCTGCAAGGACCTCTCTTGTACTCAACTTGCCCAGGAATGTATTATATTCGTACACTACCACATGCATTCTGGGAATTTAAAACAAAAAACTTGGACTTGGACAAATTTAACAGCCGTTCCCCCAAAAGACACAACCCAGGCATGTTGCGTGAGCTTTCGATGCAACCGTTATGACCTGGCTCGGTATTCCCGTGTGTAAAATGGGTACATTGCTTGTCCAACACCTGGGTTCTACCTCCCAGATACTTGCTGAGCAGAGTAATCCCAAGTATCTTTGTGCAGAAGAAGGTCTCATTGACTCCAGTGAGAAGGTCTCTTTGACTCCTTAGTAAGCACATTTAGAGCTGCAGTCTAAGTCGTCCTCTATACAACATGTTCGATGGGGATGATGGGAGTTGTAGTCTAAAAAAATCCAGAGGTCACCAGGCTGGCGAAGACTGGCTCAGTGCTTTACAGAATGAAAAACACTGATAATCAGACTGCTGCATTCTGGGTCCTATTGTTCTAGGACCAATCAGACTGCTGCATTCTGAATCCTATTGTTCTAGGACCAATCAGACTGCTGCATTCTGAATCCTACTGTTCTAGGGCCAATCAGACTGCTGCATTCTGAATCCTACTGTTCTAGGGCCAATCAGACTGCTGCATTCTGAATCCTACTGTTCTAGGACCAATCAGACTGCTGCATTTTGGATCCTATTCAACTCAATACATAACAACAAGTGAGTGAGAAGATTAAATATTTTGTTCTAAAATAAGCAAGCAATTCATCCATACCAAGCAAGCAATTCAATCTGCCACTTAGAAGTCCTCAAGAAGCAGGGAAGCGACTCCCCCAGTAGCCTCAATTTGCACGGTCCTGCAGCCAATCAGTCCATGCACAAGCTTCAAAGAAACTCTGACCGAACCGTCCGATTTTACAGATAGCCTGTGTGGCTTCCAAGACTGGCTACGTGCAGATCCTCCAATAGCCACCCCCTCCCAATGCCTCACTTTCCCAAAACAATGTCCAACATCAAAGAAGGTAGTCAGCATCATCCTCTACAGCTGATTAAGGCAGCTGTGTGGGGTCTTCACCTCCTCCCAACGTTCTCAGGACATTAAAGACTGTTCTCGCACCATCCAAAAATTTAACAAGAGCGGGGAAGGGGGGAGGAACAGAGGAAGGAAGGGTAACCGTGTCAGATCATTAACTCCTTGTTACATTTTTTGTCTTCCAGATGCATTTCCCATACACCCTAGGAAGCAGTGGCAGGATAGCCGCTCGGATCGAATCCCAAGCCGCCCCCCCCCCCAGCAATCAAAATGAAGGTGGAAAGGGGGAGTGCCGCCGGCAAAGTAGCACAGCTCCCCCCTTCCCCCAATGGCTTGGGAGTTGCAGGCGGGCGGCACGCCGAATGTCAGCCTCCCTCAGGGATGACACCCAGGGGGGGCCGCCCCCACCACACACCCCTTCCTCCGCCCCTGCTCACAGCTCCCTAAGTTGCTTCCTCCCCAAAGTTTTTCCGAGCAAGCTGAGACGCTGCCTGCATGAAACTAACTCTCTTTCACTCTGCACTTTTCATGCCTCTTCTGGTTCTGGGAGACCAGTGGGGAAGGGAGCACACTCCATTGCCTTTCGAGGTAGACAGATGACAGCAACAGCAGTACAGTGGTACCTCAGGTTAAGTACTTAATTCCTTCCCGAGGTCCGTACTTAACCTGAAACTGTTCTTAACCTGAAGCACCACTTTAGCTGATGGGGCCTCCTGCTGCTGCCGCGCCGCCGGGGCACGATTTCTGTTCTCATCCTGAAGCAAAGTTCTTAACCTGAAGCACTATTTCTGGGTTAGCGGAATCTGTAACCTGAAGCGTATGTAACCTGAGGTACCACTGTACATCTCACCGTAGTGGGGTGAATCTCAATCTGTGGTCCTGGTGTTAACCCTTGATAGGCAGCTTCCAAGCCCCTGTTACTCTCCCTCATTAGGGTTCTTTACTTTTAAACTGGACCAGGTAGCCTTTCCAAAGATTGTACAGTGGTACCTCTGGATACGAACAGGATCCATTCCAGAGCCCCGTTTGCATCCTGAAGTAAACTCAACACGCAACTATGCATCTGTGCATGCACGGGTTGCGTTTTGCCGCTCCTGCGCATGAGCGTGATGTCATTTTGAGTGTCTGCACATGCGCGAGTGGCGAAACCTGGAAGTAACGTGCTCCATTATAATAATAATAATAATAATAATAATAATAATAATAATAATTTATACCCCGCCCATCTGGCTGAGTTTCCCCAGCCACTCTGGGCGGCTCCCAATCAGTGTTAAAAACAGTAGAGCATTACATATTAAAAACTTCCCTGAACAGGGCTGCCTTAAGATGTCTTCTGAATGTCAGGTAATTATTTATCTCTTTGACATCTGATGGGAGGGCGTTCGACAGGGCGGGCGCCACTACCGAGAAGGCCCTCTGTCTGGTTCCCTGTAGCCTCACTTCTCGCAATGAGGGAACCGCCAGAAGGCCCTCGGCACTGGATCTCAGTGTCCGGGCTGAACGATGGGGGTGGAGACGCTCCTTCAGGTATACAGGACCGAGGCCGTTTAGGGCTTTAAAGGTCAGCACCAACACTTTGAATCGTGCTCAGAAATGTACTGGGAGCCAATGCAGATCTCTCAGAACCGGTGTCATGTGGTCCCGGCGGCCACTCTCAGTCACCAGTCTAGCTGCCGCATTCTGGATTACTTCCGGGTCGCCGCAGAGAGCAACCCGAAAATACTTATCTTGAAGCTACTTTAACCTGAGGTATGACTGTACAGTGGTACCTTGGGTTAAGTACTTAATTCATTCCGGAGGTCCGTTCTTAACCTGAAACTGTTCTTAACCTGAAGCACCACTTTAGCTAATGGGGCCTCTCACTACCGCCGCGCTGCCGGAGCACAATTTCTGTTCTCATCCTGAAGCAAATTTCTTAACCCAAGGTACTACTTATGGGTTAGTGGAGTCTGTAACCTGAAGCGTATGTAACCCGAGGTACCACTGTACCTTTAAGCAGAGGACTGCGCTCTGCAAAGTAGGGCACCTACACTATTCTTAAGCAGCCCAAACTCCGAACGGCCGCTGCCTAGCGATGCTAATCCTTTAAGCCAACCACAGCTGAAATTCTATAAGTTACACTACATTATTGGCAAAGGGGGAAATGGCATCACTGAAACCTCCAGGTAATGGGCGCCTGCAATCAGAGGATGCAGAAATGTCAAGGCCAAATATAGAGACCGAAATGTACAGCAAAGCAACGGGGAAATAAGAGGGAGAAATGTTCTTTGGAAGGCTGTGTTTCCCCCCATTATTTAATAATTTATGGTATGAAAACCACTGACCTTTCAGTGCTCTACTTATATTTAGGTGTAGCAAGAGTGTTAATTACACTTTTGCTGTTTTATTGAGCAACATTAGCATACAAATAGGCCATCAATAACCAATTACTATCTGTGTCTCTGAAAGCAGAGCATGGCAGGAGTGGAGTGTGCCTATAGAAACACACACACACACACACACACAGTTGCCCTTCTTAAAAGAGATGAAATATTTCGTGGCCAGGGGAAGAAGCTACGGGGGGAGGGAAACCACAATAAAAACAGAGAGTCAATCAGCCCTGTCTCTGCACATTTAATTCTAAGGCCCTTGAAGTGGGGCAGGACAGTGGCTAAGAGAGCAAGCTAGATGCCAAAAAGTCCCCGGTGCAAATCTCTTGTTAAGCGACTGTGGACAAGCCGTCGTCTCTCACGCTCAGTTGCCCCATCTGCAGTATGGGCCTATGGAGACGCTGCTACAAGCTGTCAAGTCACCAGTGGGGAACCTGTGGCCATGCAAGTGTTGTTGGACAACAGCTCCCATCCCTCTCCCCGACCATTCTTCATGCTGGCTGGGGCTGATGGGAGTTGGAGTCCAATCACCTTGCCAACAAAGGTCTGTATAGATAAAGCTATGGTTTTCCCAGTAGTGATGTATGGAAGTGAGAGCTGGACCATAAAGGCGGCTGATCGCCAAAGAATTGATGCTTTTGAATTATGGAGCTGGAGGAGACTCTTGAGAGTCCCATGGATTGCAAGAAGACCTATCCATTCTGAACTGCAAGAAGACCTATCTAATCTATCCATTCTGAAGTAAATCAGCCCTGAGTGCTCACTGGAAGGACAGATCCTGAAGCTGAGGCTCCAAGACTTTGGCCACCTCATGAGAAGAGAAGACTCCCTGGAAAAGGCCCTGATGTTGGGAAAGATGGAGGGCACAAGGAGATGGGGACGACAGAGGACGAGATGGTTGGATAGTGTTCTCGAACCTACTAACATGAGTTTGACCAAGCTGTGGGAGGCAGTGGAAGACAGGAGTGCCTGGCGTGCTCTGGTCCAGGAGGTCACGAAGAGTCGGACACTACTAAACGACTAAACAACAACAACAATAGCCTCTGGAGGAACTCCAACTCCTATCAGCTCAGCATCAAGTAAAGGAAAGTTACTCAGACAGTTTCCCCTATTTACAGCAGAGAATAAAGAGATTCTCTCTAGCAACGAGTACTCAGCGCAGGACACTCTCACTGTAGAAAGGGTGGTGGGACAAGCAAAATGTCCAGGATTTTAAGGCTGATTGCCTTAAAAAAAAGCTCCTTAAAAAAGCACAGCAACTTTGCTGTGTTGGTGTTTGTGTAAAAAATAAATGCTTTTCAGGTTTATACCTTTCACTAATTTTACAATCATTTCAACATCTCAAACCTTGACTTCCTTCCCCCTCTTTCTGCGGTTCCTTAAATTTATTTATCTTCAGCATTTCCAAATTGACTTAATTTGCTCATTTATTCATCTACTTTGAATATATACTCTTATGAAACTGCAGGTTATTACAATAATCCTGCCAATGTTTTTATCTGTTTACAATTTATCTGTAAATATTCAATAAACCATTTCCATTCCTTTATAAAAAGTTTGTTATCTTGATTTCTTATCCTTCCGGTAAGTTTAGCCATTTCGACATATTCCATAAGTTTTTCCTTTGCTGGGGCTTCTGCTTTTTTCCATTTGGGGGAGGAATAAAATCCCTGCTGCTGTAGTTGCACACACAAAGAAGTTTCTATACAGTTTAGGTAGTCCTGTCCCTATAATTCCCAAAAGAAAATCTTTGGGGTTTGTTTTTTTACCAACGTTATTTTAAACATCCTTTTCAATTCATTATATATCATTTTCCACTAAACTTTAACATATGATAAAAAGAACCTTCCTTCTCTTTACATTCCCAACACTTATTTGATTTAGATTTATACATTTTGGCCAACTTTGAGTTTCATTTCCCACAAAAAGCTCAATAACTTTTTTTAAAAAATTATTTACCGGTAATCATTTTTTCTTTTCTTTTTTTATAATCATATTTTATTAATTTTCATTACAAACATATAATCATTCCACATTACAGTTTCTATTAAACTTTTCAATTTTTGACTTCCTTCGGCTTTTCTGCCAATCATTCGTATTTAATTTCTTTAAGTACACATTTCCAAATTTTTATATTGCCTTTATGTCTTCCCCCTTCTTTTATTTTACTTTTTTACAATATTTCATAATTTTATTACAGAGCTTCTCTAAATGCCACTAACGTTATTTCCTTATCACTTAAACATTCCCAATAATTTGTTAATTTTCCCCAGTCCTCGATGAATTTTTGATCTCGTTGATATCTGATCTTCCCAGTCAGTTTATCAAGTTCTGCATAGTCCATCAGCTTCGTTCTCCATTCCTCCAGCGTTGGTAGTTGCTCTTGTTTCCATTTCTGAGCCAGTAATATTCTTGCTGCTGTTACTGCATATTGGAAGATTTTATGGTCCTTTCTATTTATTTCGTTACCTACGATTCCTAAGAGAAAAGCTTCTGGTTTCTTAACAAATGTATATTTCAACATTTTTTTCAATTCATTATATATCAACTCCCAGAAGCTTTTCACTTTCTTACATTCCCACCACATATGGAAAAATGTACCATCTGTCTCTTTACATTTCCATCCGGTAATCATTTTTTCAATACAAATAACAACCACAAAAGACACATACAACAAAAACCATAATAATACTAATAACACAATTTGACAATTCAGATTTGTACACTGACTACACCTTTTAAACAATATTTTCCCACCACTCTCTCCTCCCCCTACCTCCCACCACTATCCGCCTTATCGCTTAAATATTCCTTCATATTTATCCATTCTTAATTTGTGTCGACATGCAATTCGTTCGTATGTAGCTAATCTGTCCATATTATCAATCCATGTTGTCAGAGCTGCCTCCAGGTCCCAGCTCACAGAGGACCAACGCTAGCCGGTAGTAATGTACAAAAGTCTTTATTGAGGTTCAGTTTCCATTTACAAGCCGCAGCGTGCAGCCCTACGTCTAGACGCTAGATCGGCGAAGCCCTGTCTGAGTCTCCACCCCCTGTACACCAGTTTAAGACCCTAGCCTTACTCCACCTTTTCCGTTGCTCCTTTCTCCTCTGGGTCCTTCTGCCCCCCGGTGTCTCCTCCTTCCTGGACTCTTCTGACGCTGACCCCCCTGACTCCTGTCCCTCCTTTCGGCGGGCTTTAGGACCTGGCTCCCTATCCGGGCTACCCACTGTGCCGCTCGCCTGTACATTTGAACTTGGCGCGCGCGCCCAGCTTCCAACCTTCCTCTCGACCGTTTCCTCGCTCTCCGATGGAGGCGTGGCCAATCCTGACTCATCTCCTCCCGCTGGCGGTGAGCAGCCTGATCCCGATACCTGGGACTCCTCCCCCCTACTGCTCTTTGGTGGGGAAGCTGGTCCCGATTTCCAGCTGCTGCTCTCTGAGTCCCCTCTGGCCCCTTCTTCCTGGGGTGTCCCCCTTGCTCTGACCCTGGGAGCCCCTTTCTGTGAGTCTTCCGATTCGCTGGAAAGACTCAGAGACCTCGGACCACTGTCATCGCTTACGTTTCCTTCGGATTCCTCCCCCTCGCTCTCCGTTTCCTCCCTTTCCTGTGCCTCTGCTCCTGAACCCCTGACACATGTGCTCAATGGAATCTTTCTGCGGCTCTTCCAATTCATCAAAACAAGTTTTTTTTGCTTCTAATATAGCACGGTACATCCTTTTTTTCTTTTGGACAACTTTTCTGTCCTGAATTGCGTGTGTGCAGCCGTGAGTATTAGATTCCTTGCACTGACATATCTTCGGACTCTGCCCGGGGAATTTGAGAGCGATCCTATCCCAGCCCAGCCATCGTGTAGGTCAAGAATAAGACTATGCTGTGAATGAGAGAAGAGACTGTTCCAGCATTCCTGAAGCAATAGTTGTAGAAATGTGTTCTTCTCTTCTTTTTAAAAAATGCACACAGCAGGATATGTTATTCACACACACACAAAAAGGCAGCTAAGATCACGGAATGGAATCACAGGGATGCGATGCCATGCTGTGGAAGAGGAAGATGTATTAATAGAATCGCTGCACAGCGGGGCAACTCTGCCACCTGTGCCCGCTATATAAATAGACGTCTATAGTAAAACAGACAGGCTGAAGCCAAACCAGGAGAAAGATCTCCTAGCAGCACCAGGAAGAGTTAATCCCTCTGCTGTTATCATCACTGAAACGAAGCATCTTAAACAGTTGCTCAGCTAAATTATACTGTTATATATATATATATATATATATATATATATATATATATATATATATATGCTTTCGTAGATTTTCACGGGTACAGGAATGCAGGTTTTGGTGTCCTCGGGTGTCTTCCCGTGTAAAAGTTGGGGTGTCTAGGCGACGTTTCGACGAGGTCTCACTCGTCATCTTCAGGCTGGTGCTTTCGGCTTCTTGTTACTGGAACAGAGCAGGATCTCAGTGTTTGAGTTCCTATAAATACTGTTGAGGGGGTGTGGTGTATAGCCTCCAATGTTCTGGGCAGAGAGGAAGTTCCCAGGCTAGTGTGCCTTTTCTTCTTTTGTTCCTTAATTACTTGAGGGATATCTTGAGTGATTTCTTGAGTGATATCCTGAGTACCACTTAGGTGGGTCATTAGGTGTGGATTAGTTGCTAAAGTCTTTGTGTCTTGACCTCTTGAACTTTGTGAAGAGTTTTTCTGAGAAGATGGCTGTACTGCACTTAGTTGTGCTCTGGCTTGGCTTCGTGTATAGGGGCGAGCTGTGGTTTTGTGGCCTGTGTCAGCCAGATCTGTGTAGGGATTGCAGGGGGGTGCAGCATCCGGAGGTGCCACCATGGTTTGGCTACTGGATGGTGTCTGTAATTTATCTGTGGAGAGGGTCTGGGTTTGGGTCTGGTGTGGTTGATTGGTGATGGCGTTCTGTGTGCCTCTGGATCTGGTGTCAGTTTTTGTGGGGAGGGCTAATTTCCAGATGTCTGGCAAGCGGGATGTGTCGTCACGCTTGTTCATGTTGTGAGGGTGTTTCTCTATCTCGATGGCTTCCATGATTATTCTCTTGTGGTGATGTTCCATGTTAAAGAGCAATTTGGAATCTGCAAAATTAATTTCGTGTCCTGTTTCTTTCATGTGTTGGAAAAGAGAGGAAGTTTTTTCTTCTTTTTTGACGGCATTCTTGTGTTCTGCGATACGTGCATTTATTTGTCTGTTTGTTTGTCCAATGTACGTGGCTGGGCAGACTTTGCAGGGTATTTCATAGACCCCTTGGTTTTCCAACTGGATTTTATCCTTGGGGTTTCTGAGGATATTGGCTATTTTTTGGTTGGTGCAAAAGGCTGTTTTGATATTGTGTTTATGGAGGATTTTGCTAATTTTATCTGTAGTGCCCTTGATATAAGGAAGGAGGGCCATGCCATTGTTTTCTTCTGTGTCTTGGTTTTTGGGGGGTGTTTCTTTTTGGATTAGCTTCGTAACCCTGTTTTGCTGGTATCCATTGGCAATTAACACATTTGAGAGATTCTGTAACTCAGTTGTCAAGTGGTCTTTGTCAGCCAGGCGTTTGGTTCTGGAGATGAGAGTCTTGGCTACGGAGTTTATTTGTGCAGGGTGGTGGTGTGATTGTGCATGTAAGTAGCGGTTGGTGTGTGTTTTTTTCCGGTAGATAGTGTGTCCTAGGGAGCCATCAGGTTTTTTGTAGATTAGGACGTCAAGGAAGGGAAGTTGGTTGTTGGCTTCTATTTCCATAGTGAATTGTATTTTGGGGTGTAGGCTGTTGAGATGTGTGAGGAAGCTATCCAGTTTTTCCTTCCCGTGTGGCCAAATTACAAAGGTGTCGTCAACATATCTGAGCCAAAGTTTGGGTTTGTGTTCTGACTTGTCTAAAGCATTGGTTTCAATTGGTTTTTGCTTCTTTATTGTTTCTATGAACTGGAAGGAGTTTGGAACGTGTGAAGAGATGGATTCTGCATAGGGCTGAAGTTGCTTGGCGAGAAATTTAGCGAGATTTTGTAGAGGTGAGCCTATGGAGCTGACTATTGGTCTGAGTGGTGTTCCTTCTTTGTGTATCTTGGGGAGGCCGTAGAAGCAAAACCTACATCCTAATGACCTACTTGTGAGCTTCGATGTTGTATCTCTCTTCACACAAGTGCCCATTAATGAAGCCTTGACAGCCATTCAAAACAAATACAATCCCCCCGAATACATCTTGGACCTGACCAACCACTGCCTAACCAACACGTACTTCATCCACAATGGACAAAGATACAAACAGATAGAAGGAGCACCTATGGGATCACCCCTCTCACCGGTCATCGCAAACCTGTACATGGAACACTTTGAAACCAATGCTTTAGACAAGTCAGAACACAAACCCAAACTTTGGCTCAGATATGTTGACGACACCTTTGTAATTTGGCCACACGGGAAGGAAAAACTGGATAGCTTCCTCACACATCTCAACAGCCTACACCCCAAAATACAATTCACTATGGAAATAGAAGCCAACAACCAACTTCCCTTCCTTGACGTCCTAATCTACAAAAAACCTGATGGCTCCCTAGGACACACTATCTACCGGAAAAAAACACACACCAACCGCTACTTACATGCACAATCACACCACCACCCTGCACAAATAAACTCCGTAGCCAAGACTCTCATCTCCAGAACCAAACGCCTGGCTGACAAAGACCACTTGACAACTGAGTTACAGAATCTCTCAAATGTGTTAATTGCCAATGGATACCAGCAAAACAGGGTTACGAAGCTAATCCAAAAAGAAACACCCCCCAAAAACCAAGACACAGAAGAAAACAATGGCATGGCCCTCCTTCCTTATATCAAGGGCACTACAGATAAAATTAGCAAAATCCTCCATAAACACAATATCAAAACAGCCTTTTGCACCAACCAAAAAATAGCCAATATCCTCAGAAACCCCAAGGATAAAATCCAGTTGGAAAACCAAGGGGTCTATGAAATACCCTGCAAAGTCTGCCCAGCCACGTACATTGGACAAACAAACAGACGAATAAATGCACGTATCGCAGAACACAAGAATGCCGTCAAAAAAGAAGAAAAAACTTCCTCTCTTTTCCAACACATAAAAGAAACAGGACACGAAATTAATTTTGCAGATTCCAAATTGCTCTTTAACATGGAACATCACCACAAGAGAATAATCATGGAAGCCATCGAGATAGAGAAACACCCTCACAACATGAACAAGCGTGACGACACATCCCGCTTGCCAGACATCTGGAAATTAGCCCTCCCCACAAAAACTGACACCAGATCCAGAGGCACACAGAACGCCATCACCAATCAACCACACCAGACCCAAACCCAGACCCTCTCCACAGATAAATTACAGACACCATCCAGTAGCCAAACCATGGTGGCACCTCCGGATGCTGCACCCCCCTGCAATCCCTACACAGATCTGGCTGACACAGGCCACAAAACCACAGCTCGCCCCTATACACGAAGCCAAGCCAGAGCACAACTAAGTGCAGTACAGCCATCTTCTCAGAAAAACTCTTCACAAAGTTCAAGAGGTCAAGACACAAAGACTTTAGCAACTAATCCACACCTAATGACCCACCTAAGTGGTACTCAGGATATCACTCAAGAAATCACTCAAGATATCCCTCAAGTAATTAAGGAACAAAAGAAGAAAAGGCACACTAGCCTGGGAACTTCCTCTCTGCCCAGAACATTGGAGGCTATACACCACACCCCCTCAACAGTATTTATAGGAACTCAAACACTGAGATCCTGCTCTGTTCCAGTAACAAGAAGCCGAAAGCACCAGCCTGAAGATGACGAGTGAGACCTCGTCGAAACGTCGCCTAGACACCCCAACTTTTACACGGGAAGACACCCGAGGACACCAAAACCTGCATATATATATATATATATATATATATATATATATATATATATATCTTCCTTGTGGGTTCTGAAGGGGGTCGAATTGGCTTGCATTCCTTCCTGCCAACTAAGGGGTGGGTGAGTGTTTGTAAAAGCACAAAACAGTAGCAGCAGATAATGAGATAACCAGAGGAGTGCAATCATCACCTACAAGACTTTTGGCAAATCACCCGTCTCCTTCTGTCTTGTCTTGTCTTTTTTCTTTTTTGCCAATTAATTCTATTACATTTCAAGAATCTTTTAAACAAATTAACATCCAAAATATATAGGGCAACACTATTCCATTACTATTACAGTGGTACCTTGGTACACCATCCTTGTTCTCTTAAAATGGCAATGGTGCCCACCTGAGAGGTGCCGGAACTGAGTTCCTGCGAGTTCCCCCTGAAGAGAAAAAAGCCCTGGGTCAGTGTTAGAAACTGGGATAGAAAAGCTAGGAGCCAAATGGCTTCTGGGACCTTGGTTGTGGGTGGCGAAACAGAATGTCTAGTTGTGTGTGTTGGCAGCATTTTATATTTTTTATTTTGATAAGCATGAACTAATACGCCATTCACGTGACACATTATTAATATCATGTTTTTAGCAGAAATTATTAATTCATGTTTAATTTGGTGTTTACAATAAAAATATCTGTACTAGAGTTTTCAAAACATTCTATTCTTTATTGGGAAACTCCTGAACATATTGTGTGTCCTTAACACATACTTCGAGGCTTCAAAGTATGTACATTTTGGTAATCCTTGAGTGTTAGCCAGGCAAAAAAAATAATGGCACCCAGACTTACTGAGGTGCTCGCAAATGGAGAATCTTTAGGCGCAAAACGCGCCTGGCCTCCTGCTAATTTCAAACCCTGGGTGCTGCCAACCAATGGAAATAATGGAGTTGGTTTTTTAACACCTGACAGAGTCACACAGAGTCATGAAGGAAGAATGAGACCCAGCTGGGTGGAAGAAGACCTGGGCAGGTGCCAAGTCTGCTGTTCTGCCAGCCTCCTGAACTAACCCAAATCTGAACTTCGATTTATTTCCTTTTTCCTTTTCCTTTTTGGCACGCATTCACCACAAGCCAATGAAAGCAACGGACTCCAGTGCACGCTCAGTGCTGTGTTGCAGACACTGTGCTGGGTCTGTGTTTTGTTTGTTTTCAAAACCTCGGCGTAGTAATGCCACAGAACGTTTTCTGAGAAGCCTCTCCCTCCTCTGTCTACACGACACACCTCTTAAAGGCAGCAAGAAGCAGATTTGTCGCCGGAACATTGCATGCCTCTCTTTATTGCCATGGCTACCAGCAATGGAAAGATAACGAAACGTTGGCTGCAAGCTTTTTTAAAAAAAAAATGCAAAAAGAAAAAAGGGGGGGGAGAGAAAACACTGAAATGATCCTAAACAGCATAACTTGGTTGAGAAAGGTACTATTTTTCCTGAGGAAAATGTGCCCGTATTTAAATGATTGTGGGTTTACATGCACGTGTGTGCGCTTATATATCCAAACAGATTCCCAAGTCCTTCCTGCATTAAACATTCAGGGCAGCGCAGCTGGTTTTGAAGCAATTACTCTTTAAATTCTCTTTAATCCATGTCAATCATTTCCCAGAGTTGATCATTACCCCAGGCTTTAATTGCCTCCCCTCACTTGTATGTTGTTACATTTAAAACATAACAGATTAACAGGGGGGCACCAGCTACATAACCCTTTGGAAAATTAAAAGGGAGGAGGAGGAGGAGGAACCCAAGTTGTCATCAATGGAAGACGCCTTTGCTTGTAAGGCCATACTCACTTCCTAACTGCACCTATATTTACTGACAAACATACATGAAAGAGGCACCTTTTCATCTCATTTGTTTCACAGTGTGATTAACCCTGAACTTGTTGGAAAAGGGGTAAAGGTAAAGGGACCCCTGACCATTAGGTCCAGTCATGGCTGACTCTGAGGTTGCGGCGCTCATCTCACTTATTGGCTGAGGGAGCCAGCGTACAGCTTCTGGGTCATGTGGCCAGCATGACTAAGCGAACCAGAGCAGCGCACAGAAACGCCGTTTACCTTCCTGCCAGAGTGGTACCTATTTATCTACTTGCACTTCATGCTTTTGAACTGCTAGGTTGGCAGGAGCAGGGACCGAACAATGGCATCTCACCTCATCACAGGGATTCAAACCGCTGACCTTCTGATCGGCAAGCCCTAGGCTCTGTGGTTTAACCCACAGTGCCACCCGCATCCCTTGGAAAAGGGGTGGGTGGGTGCAAATGGTGTTTGGGGTGGCTCTGTTTTGAAACAGACTGGGGAGAGGGCATTACTTTGGGGTGGTGTTTTTGGGGGGCAGGAATCTGGATCGGAGTCCCAGAGACTCTGCTGGAATCAGAGAGAAGAACAACAGCTAGAATACATTGCTTTTCTTGCTATTATTGCATAGAATATATAATTTCGCCATTTCTTTAACATTGCCTTTCTGGTGATGGAAATCCATCCATCTTTACTGTGGTCAAAGACCAGACAGCAAAAGTAATAGCAGCAACATACTCTTCATCAGCATAATTAAAAATTCCCTGTAAACTTATTTACATTCAACATATTTACTCCTTCAACTAAAATCCGTGCTCCAAAGTTTAAAATCAGTGCTCATTCATCAGCCATCATCATCACCACAGCCTGCCTTGTCCTTGATGCCATAAAACAGAACTTGCTGACGGGCCTGGTTATTGTTGGCAAGAAGGTATTTAACATAGGTTTCCTCTGGGCAGGCAGGTAATTTCCTTAATAATACTTGGATTAGCTCTCTTTGGATATCACAATACAAAGGGCAGTATAGAAGAACATGCCCAATGGATTCAGGCTCATCAGAGCTGCATGGGCATAATCTCTGTTCAACCGGGATATCATGATATCTGCCTTCTAATAGTGCTGGAGGGAGAACATAAAAAAAAACAGGTTCTGGAAAATGGCCAACGATGTTCAGGGTTGCCCAAAAAGCAGAGACATCACCTTGCCAACAAAGGTCCGTATAGTTAAAGCTATGGTTTTCCAAGTGGTGATGTATGGAAGTGAGAGCTGGACTATAAAGAAGGCTGATAACTGAAGAATTGATGCTTTTGAATTATGGTGCCGGAAGAGACTCTTGAGATTCCCATGGACTGCAAGATCAGACCTCTCCATTCTTAAGGAAATCAGCCCTGAGTGCTCACTGGAAGGACAGATCCTGAAGCTGAGGCTCCAAGACTTTGGCCACCTCATGAGAAGAGAAGACTCCCTGGAAAAGACTGGGAAAGATTGAGGACACAAGGAGAAGGGGACAACAGAGGACAAGATGGTTGGACAGTGTTCTTGAAGCTACTAACATGAGTTTGCGGGAAGCAGTGGAACACAGAAGTGCCTGGTGTGCTCTGGTCCATGGGGTCACGAAGAATCAGACACAACTAAATGACTAAACAACAACAACAGTGCACTTCAGTAATTAGTTGGGTGTGACCTTTGAAGTATGTGTAAGATTTTATAAATTCTAGAGGATCAGTTAAAATCATTTTGGTATTCTATAGCCCAGATTTGTTCTTTAATTGTACTTCTAGCCCTTTCCGTTTCTAGACTTAAAAAGATATTCAGGAGAAAGCCCGAATAAAATCAGTTTTCTTGTAATGCCCTTCCACCATTTTGTTTGATAATAACCAACCAGTGCATCTTTCCCATCGCTTTCCTTATTGCAGAATGTCAGCTCTTTATTGAATTGATTTTAAAATGAATTGATTTTAGAATATATTTCAATTAATTGACTGTGATTTTATGTAAATTGTGTTAATTTTATTGTTGTTAGCCGCTCTGAGCCTGGCTTCGGCTGGGGAGGGCGGGATATAAAGAAAATATTATTATTATTATTATTATCATCATCATCAGCTAGAACTTATTTTCCAGGAACCGGTACTCAGAAGTACTGCTGCCTCCAACCTGCAGGGACTAGATGACCCTTGGGGTCCCTTCCAACTCTCCAATTCTATGCTTCTATGAAAACATCTGGAGGGCAGGAATAGATGGATAGATGGATTAGGGCCTGTGGTTCTGAGTGGATTCTCCTAGACCTATGTATCTAAGTCCAAAAAGTCATCAATTCCCCACCCCCCCCCAAAAAAATTAGAAGATGGATATTTTTCCATTGCTGAAAGCCCCTCCATTCTTTTTAGTACGTTGGGGGCGCATACTCCCTGACACGAGAGAGATGTAAATTCATCAAGGGAGGGAGGAGACCGCCAGCTATGTGTTGCCTGACAAGATTCCAGATCTGCTTCGAGATTGCCCGAGTGGCTGGGCAAACATCTGGCTCCCATAGAGAGATTTATTTGACTGTGGGTAACGTCGAGCACCCACTCCATCATCACCCCCTCGCTCTCTTGGGGAGAGGGCTTTTCGCTGCTGTGCATCAGAGCAAGGTGTGTCATGCTCTCGAGCATGCTTCTCCAGTGAGAGGTCCCTAATAGTCATCAATCGAAACTCCTTAACCTCTCTTGCACACCCGGCGTTGCGATATCTAAGTGAAGACAGGCGATGAAACCCCATTCCTCACATAATCCAAGCCAGCTGTGCATCTGAGGAAAACTTCAGATTGAAGAACAGCAGTCCTCAAGATTGAGACAGTTATTCCCAAGCTGGTTATTTCATGCTTTTATAGAATGGGGGGGACTGGGACCTAAACCCTAGAAATCAACATATCGTAGGGTTTCGATTACTGTATTTGGAATAATCAAGGAAAGATTGGAAGCCAGTGGAAAAATACAGGCTAAGCTTCCCTTCCAAATGGCCTCACCTGGGATAAAGACATTAGCATGACAAAAGGGGTTGACGGCCCATCTAAGAGGACTCTTGGGCCTGGGCAGACAGAGCTTGCCATGGCAATGGGGTATGTGTTTGAGGTGTCAGGACAAGAGAGTTTCTAGAAGAAGAAGAAGAAGAAGAGAGAGAGAGAGAGAGAGAGAGAGAGAGAGAGAGAGAGAGAGCGCAAATACTGAGGTCCATCTTGGGCAGGTTGGCTGAAGGAGGTGGCTTGGACTCTAGGGCTGCACTGCTGTGAGGGACAAGCCCTGCTTGAGATGACTGTGCTGTAAGATCTGGAGTCCCTCCATGAGGACTGAAGGTGTAAATAGGTGAATAAATCATATTTCTTAATAGCAATGACAGTCCCCGCTGCGTCTTCAAATCTGCAAAGGAGCACAGACCTGGGTGAGTACATGGAACTGCCTGGAATTTTGCTACCGCTCAGCAAAAACGGTGCCCACCTTTTGTCATAATATCAACAGAGGGAAGTCAGCTCTATCCCCAACTCACATCTCAGCCTCTAGGCCAGGGAAATCAGCCATGGTTCTGCCTCTCTGCTGCCCAGCCTACAGCCTGCTTTCTACCATACTTCACACACACCTCAGCTCAGGCTTTTGTCTTTCTAACTGCCAGCAGATTGGAGGGGGGGGCAGGTTTCACTCATTTTCCCTCTGGCACACAGCCACTTCCTTTGTTCTCTTAACGACCCATACTTAGGCCATTACTTCACCAGGAAGCTGACCTGGTTATTCCAGCGATTGTTTCCTTGTTGGGTCCAGGAACTGGAAGGGACCCGGGCATACAAGCTTAACTTCTCCCTGCCCTGCCCCAACTCACAGAAGCAGGTGACAAACCTGGCCTGCTTTGCAAGGTTGTTGTAAGGAGATAATGCAATCAAGAGCTAAGAATGCAATGCACCACAGCTATCCTTTAAAACTTATCACAAAAAGATGTGGGCTTCGTGGTTTGCACTCCCCCCCCCCCATCCAACAGTAACTAGATTCTTTCAACAGCTGACAACCTCGCTGTATTCCACTGTTGGCTGTATTTTGGGTTTCCATTTCTGCTACTCTAGTCTCCTAGCAACTATGAAAAGCCTAGGAAGCCAATGCTCTCCCCTCCCCTCATTCAAACTGGGAAGCGAGAAAGGAGAGCAAAGGATTTATTTATTCCTTGTGAAGCATCTGCAACAAGCCGACAATAACTGCACTTGGTAGATCTACCTTGAAAGATGTTGATGCGCTAGGCAAGTGGTGATGTCGTTCTCACCCACGTTGACAGGCATGCATCCTCATGCACAACAACACACAAGACCTAAAACAAAACCCTGCTCCTATATGTACTCGGGCACTCTATAAAGTGGGGAGGGGGTGCAGAAAGGTTTGGAGACCCCTAAGACTAACCTAGACAGCATCTTAAAAAGCAGAGACATCACCTTGCCAACAAAGGTCCATATAGTTAAAGCTATGGTTTTCCCAGTAGTGATGTATAGAAGTGAGAGCTGGACCATCAAGAAGGCTGGTCACCAAAGAATTGATGCTTTTGAATTCTGGTGCTGGAGGAGACTCTTGAGAGGCCCATGGACTGCAAGAAGATCCAACCTATCCATTCTTAAGGAAATCAGCCCTGAGTGCTCACTGGAAGGACAGATCCTGAAGCTGAGGCTCCAATACTTTGGCTACCTCATGAGAAGAGAGGACCCCCTGGAAAAGACCCTGATGTTGGGAAAGATGGAGGGCACAAGGAGAAGGGGATGACAGAGGACGAGATGGTTGGACAGTGTTCTCGAAGCTACCAGCATGAGTTTGACCAAACTGAGGAAGGCAGTGGAAGACAGGAGTGCCTGGCATGCTCTGGTCCATGGGATCATGAAGAGTCGGACACGACTAAACGACTAAACAAACGACTAAACAAAGACTAAGCATGGAGCTAAACCCCTGGAAGATCAAGCCAAAAAAGAAAGAAAGAAAGAAAGAAAGAAAGAAAGAAAGAAAGAAAGAAAGAAAGAAAGAAAGAAAGAAAGAAAGAAAGAAAGAAAGAAAGAAAGAAAGGACAGCTGTTGCAATCAAGGCTGACTGAGAAAAGAGGAGGGAAAATTGCAACCTGCTGCAATTGCATTGTCTTGCTTGCAGCTGAGTTCAGCTGAAGGGTGAGAATGTCTGGAGAGGATGAAAATTGACCAGTTCTCATTGGACATCCTGGGGTCAGGCCACCTTTATGACCTGTTTGCATTGGCTGCACAGACTGCTTGCTGCTATCTCACGGTTACTCCCACACTCCCAATCCAGCAACACCTGCAGCTCAATAATGAATGAAGTCGGAGTCACGCCATGTATTTAAAACGCTATGATGCCACGTTAAGGCATCCAGGCTTCCCCCACAAGAAATCTGGGAGCTGTCGTTTGATAAAAGTGCCGAGAGTTGTTAGCCCCCCTTCCCCCTTCCCAGTGCTACAATTCCCAGCAGCCCCTGTGAAGAGAGATTGGTTGCTGAACCACAGGGATCTGCAACTCTGGGGAGGGAATAGGGGTCTTGTAACTGTTCACAGCACCCTTAGCAAACTCCCATAATTATTTGGGGAAAGCCATGGCTGTTTGAAGTGTCATGATAGCAGCTGTTGCCACAGTCTCCTGCAATCTTCCATGAAGTGCTTAGCATTCTGCAGGATTCGATTGCAGAGTTTTTGTGTTGTTGTTTCACTCTGCTTACAGTCCTGATAGCAAGCCTTCTATACTCCTGCAGTCTGCTCCTTTCCTCCTAGTTACGTTATCAGTCACATGGACTTGTGTTATGGCTACTTTCTTCCCCAGACCTACGTGGGTGGGAATCCTGCTTTCGCTCTGGATAGGCCCACCCAGATTTTATTCCTGCATCAGAAACTTTGCCTTATGAATAAATACCTTCAGCTGTCAGGTTTGCCAGCAAAGCACCCTCTCTGATGCTGAAGATTTCACCAGTCCTACTAATTGTCACATAGATTTTGCCTTTTCAAATAGCACTCTTAATTGTCGCACGCCTGGATGCGGCTTGCATGTTTATAAGCACAGCTTACCAGTTCCTTTTGTCTTCTTATCTCCCAAAATGCAGCCTCCCAGTGATAAGATCAATGAACCATGTTGCTAAGTACATGAACAGCCCTGCTCCCTTGATGAGATTTACCGTTATTAATTGCACTGCTTTTCCATGAGTAATTTGGACACAAAAAACAGCTGGCCATGTAGGGAGGGGGGGTGGTACGTGTCAGAATGCCCAATGCAATGGAGATGGTCTCTTTAAATACATCTACTGTTAGTTCCAATCTGATAAAGGAAGCTCACTTAGTCTGAATTCAAATGGAAGACTTGCTTCATTTGCATATTCTTCTTTGGCGATCACTCGTAGCCGAGTAAGATTGTCTTCCATAAACACGGTTTTAAGACTGAGTCTGTAAGTGACTGTGGAGGCCAATTCTGGATCCACACGTCCTTCCACAGTGGGGACATAGGTTTCCAGGCAAGAGCTGATCACGGTGTGGATTTGCCAAGTGTGCCTTCCTCTTAGCATGTTTCTCCCTTGTGTCCTGAGTTCGAGTGCCTTCAAAGCCCATGACACCTTTGGTAAAGGCTGTTCTCCAACTGGAGTGCCCGCAGGCCAGTGTTTCCCAGTTCTTGGTGTTTACAGTATACTACATTTTTTAAAATTTGCCTTGAGAGAGTCTTTGAAACTCTTTTGTTGACCACCAGCATTACGTTTTCCATTTTTAAGTTTGGAATAGAGTAGTTGCTTTGGAAGACAATAATCAGGCATCCGCACAACATGACCAGTCCAATGAAGTTGATGTTGAAGAATCATTGCTTCCACACTGGTGATCTTTGCTTCTTCCAGTACTAGTTCACCTGCTTCATTTGCATACTTGACTATCCAACAGTAAGAATACATTCAGGCTCCAAGATACACCCCTATTAGACCCACTCAGAGATGCAGCAGGTGAGAAATGTCTCTACGACCGGCTAATTTGGGCTGCATCTCAGGATCAATCATTCACAGCCCAGGACAGAGAGATGCTTGCCAACACAGTATCTTACGAGAGTTATTGTGGTGATTAAACAAATAAATCCACCCTACTAACAAATAAATACACAGAAAAGAAGCTTTTCTACTAGTATTTATTTACTAACAATTAAATACATAAAAAAGAATAGGTGTTGATTTATTGAAACAAAAGCCTAAGCTCAGATGGTACAGTATGAGACTCCTAATCTCAGGAGCCGTGTGTAAATAGCCTCTCAGAATTGTTCAGAGAAACCAGGGCAGGGTGAGGGGACTGTTCCAGTGAATTTCTGCAAAGTTATCCCACAGTTTCTCAGAGGTGAGTCTCTCTAACAGCAGTGGCTTCTTTCTTCCCCTCCCACAAGCCCACTCCTGCAAATTTGTTGTGGGGATGCTCCCCTAGCTTCCCCCCTAAATATTTTTATACCTCTGTAAACCTTGGCATTCCCTCAAACCTGCTGTTGATACCCTCTTGTACCTTCAGTGGAGAAGTTACCTGAGGCTCCAGGTGAATAGTATCTTTTAAAGACCTTTTAAAATCTATGTGAGCAGAGAAAGTCAACCTGAAATCCTTCTCCTTGTGCTACAGAGTCATAAAATCGTAGAATTGTAGTGTTGGAAGGGACCCAAGGGTCATCTAGTCCAACCCCCTGCTATGCAGGAATCTCACCTAAAGCATCCATGACAGATGGCCATCAAACCTCTGCTTAAATACCTCCAAGGAAGGAGAGTCCACAACCTGCCCTTGTTGGGCAAAAGGGTCCTGCATTGCAGGACGAGGAGTCCCTTGCAGTCTCTTCCAGCTCTACAAATCTTTGATTCTATGACCCTTTCAAAATTAAAACTATTTTATGGCTGGCTACTGTGAGAACAAGATGCTGGGCTAGATACTAGATAGGCCATTGGCTTGATAGATCATTGGCTTGATCCAGCAGGACTCGTCTTATGTTCTATTGTCCAACTCCAGAGATGATGGTGGTGGTGATTTTAACCATAACAGTTTCCACCATCCCCTTACGATGCAGCAGTGGCATCTTGACACATCTTTCCTAAGGCAAAAGAGACCGAGTGCTTCTTTAATTATCATTTTCTCCCTCCCCACCCCTGCCTGCAAAATCTTTATCCAACGTGCATTTTTTCAGTGCAATAAAAAAAAACACACACCCAAAATGTTGCACCAGTGAGGAGCACGATTGCTCCAGAAACAACCTGTCCTCACCCTCTTTTCTCCTCTCTCTTCCCAAATCTTCTTCTTTTCCTTCTCTCGGTACCTCATTTCCCAAGCTTGCAGCGTTCGGGATGGCCGTTCTTCTTTGCCATTTGCATCTCAAACACTTGCAGTTTATGAGAGTTGCCATAAAGCGGAAAATGCCGGGTGACAGCTCCCAGATTGGAGACACGGCCGCCCTCCGCGGGCCTGTGTGTGAGCGGGTGTGTGTGTGTATGGTGGTGGGGGCACAGGGAGGGAGGAACCATGAAGCCATAATAGACATAAAACTGCAAAGTGCCTCCAAAATTACCTCATCTTTTATTTAGAGGTTATTCCGCCCTTGCCTTTCTTTACAGCTCTTTATACGACTGAAACGGGGAGGCTGGACGAAATGAGGCAATTTCGGTTACCGAGTGGAACTGGGGTTTAACCGTCAAAAGTTAGGCCGAAAAAAAGAAAAGGGGAAAAAAACGGATTTCTCACCATTTCAGTCAGCTTCGCTGGGTTTATTTCCTCTCTGCTTAGTAGCAATGATCGTTTTGGGTTTTAAATGTTTTTTTAATAGGAAGGTAGGGAAGGAGCAAAAGGTCGTAACTGGAAGAACAGGGGAGGCCCCCGCTGTTAGACGGAATGAGGCTAAGTCCGCACCATTAATCCGAAGCGCCATTAGGCCGCTTTAAGCAGTTATGGCTTCCCCCAGAGAATTCTGGGAACTGTAGCATGTCCAGGGTGCTGAGAGTTGTGAGTAGACGCCTGTCATCTTCAAGGAGCTGCAGAGTTCCCTGGGAAGCACGGCTGGTGGTTCAACGGCTTTGAGAGGCAACCTTCATAAAAGGGAGGGGTAGGAAATAACATGTTATCTGCATATGCACGACACATCGCGGCCATGGCTGCTGCCATCACAGTGCTATCTTTCGTTCTGCGTAAATGAGTAAAAATGGTTTTCCTGGATATCCTTCATCTACTAAATTCAGGGGACTCAGCTACCTTAGTAAAGAAAAAGCACTTTATACGCGTTATAACTCTGTGACACCAGAGGGCTCATTCTGGAGGTCCGTTCTTAACCTGAAACTGTTCTTAACCTGAGCTACCGCTTTAGCTAATGGGGTCTCACACCGCCGGCACGCGATTTCTGTTCTCATCCTGAAGCAAAGTTCTTAACCCGAGGTACTACTTCCAGGTTAGCGGAGTCCGTAACCCGAAGTGTTTGTAACCTGAGGTGTTTGTAACCTGAGGTACCAGTGTATGAAGCTTGCAATGTGTTTTCCTGCAAACACTTTTTTGATGTGTCTAGATCCAGCCAGGGACGGGGCGCTCTGCAGTTTGAGAAACAGGAAGAAGATGAAGAAGAAGAGTTTGGATTTGATATCCTACTTTATCACTACCCAAGGATTCTCAAAGCAGCCAACAATCTCCTTTCCCTTCCTCCCCCACAACAAACACTCTGTGAGGTGAGTGGGGCTGAGAGACTTCAGAGAAGTGTGACTAGCCCAAGGTCACCCAGCAGCTGCATGTGGAGGAGCGGGGAAGCGAACCCGGTTCACCAGATTACGAGACTACCGCTCTTAACCACTACACCACACTGGAAGGAGAGCGTTCAGCTAATCTTAGTCTCAGAACGTTAATGGTCTTCTTGCCACCAGTTTAGATGGAAATAATGTGTGACTTCCCTTACAGCAAGACTTAGCAAGCCAGTGCAGTGACCAGCAAGACCAGCTGCGGTGCAGGCTGGTCTGTTACTTGGTCTGAATTATAATGGAAGACCCTCTTCATTTGCATACTTGACTCTCAAAGAGTAAGAATGCATTCAGCCTCCAAGATAGCCCCCAAGACCCACTCAGAGATACAGCAGGTGAGCAGCACCTCTAAGGCTGGCTAGTTTCGGCGGCATCTCAGGATCAGTCACAACCCATTACAGTGGTACCTCGGGTTACATACGCTTCAGGTTACAGACTCCGCTAACCCAGAAATAGTACCTTGGCTTAA
Organism: Podarcis melisellensis; assembly: GCF_964234715.1. Classification (NCBI taxonomy): domain Eukaryota; kingdom Metazoa; phylum Chordata; class Lepidosauria; order Squamata; family Lacertidae; genus Podarcis; species Podarcis melisellensis. The sequence goes on along the minus strand of NC_138539.1, from coordinate 12,450,544 downwards.
GAACTTTGCTTCAGGATGAGAACAGAAATTGTGCTCTGGCGGCACAGCAGCAGCAGGAGGCCCCATTAGCTAAGGTGGTGCTTCAGGTTAAGAACAGTTTCAGGTTAAGAACGGACCTCTGGAACGAATTAAGTATGTAACCAGAGGTACCACTGTACAGTACAGAGAGATGCTTGTCAACGGAGAATTTTATGAGTTATTGTAGTGGTTAAATAAATAAACCCGCCTTACTAATCATCAGCGCAGGCTGGTCTGTTAGGGACAAGGGAACACTGCCCCACAAACTTCAGCCTGCCCTCAGGAAGGGCCCACCTGCCTATCTACTGCCCTGTCAGTGCCAATGGGCACCAGGCAAGGCACCACAGAGGCCTTTCGGCTCATTCACCTGAGCAGGGCTTGGACATCTGTCCCAAATTTCTACACTGGACACAGGACCCCTGCCAGAAAGCAGTGGCAGGGGGACAAATTGCCAGCCCAACCTAAAATGCTCTTTACCAGTCATATCAGAAACTGATCTCCTCCCCCCCCCCCCAATAATCTTTATTAGTTTTTCGGTTACATACACATAATGTGTTGCATTTTACATTTATACTTGCTCCTAAGCTCCCTCCTTCCATCTTCTGGTTTTTTATATCACATATAATTTTATCGCATTATTTTCATCCATTTTGTATATTGTTATTCATTTTCCATATTTGTCCATAGTATATCCATAAAATGGTATTTTAATGTGGTGGCACCCACACTTTGGAACTCCTTGTCTTTTGATATCAGGGCAGGCACTTTCGCTGTGCTCTTTTTGGCACCTAAAAAAAAAAATTGTTTCCGACAATTGTAGAGTTGGAAGGGACCCCACAGGTCATCTAGTCCAACCCCCTGAGATGCAGGAATCTCAGCTAAAGCATCCATGACAGATGGCCATCCAACCTCTGCTTCAAAACCTCCAAGGAGGGAAGAGTCCAGAACCTCCTGAGGGTAACCACTCTGCCATTGAACAGCCCTTGCCGTCAGAAAGTTCCTCCCTGATGTTTAGTCAGAATCTCCTTTCTTGTAACTTGAAGCCATTGGTTTGAGTCCTACCCTCCAGAGCGGGAGAAAACAAGCTTGCTCCATCCTTCATGTGTCAGCTCTTGAGATATTTGAAGATGGCTATTCTATCTCCTCTAGAACATCTGGAGTGTTTCCAGTTTATTTCTGGTTTAGTCTTTTCTTTGAATGTTCTGCTTGTTTCTACTATCACTTTCATTGCTTTATTCTTTTCCGTAAACTACCGTGCTGTTGTTTTTCCACAGTCAAGCTGTATATACTTCTTATGAAATAAATAAATGCTTTCTAAGCTCTGAGCCAATAGGATTCCCTTGCATTTTCTCTTGGAGGGAGCAGGGCAACGATGCAACTGATTGCAGATATCCTTCTCCAAATGCGGAATTTCCATGCAGGACCTTATCGTGAGGCCTGAAATGCAAGCAGGAAAGATAAGAGTGCTGTGGAAAAAATGAAGGGATCACTGGACAGGGGATGAGGAAATGATAAAACAGGCAGAATGGTTGGGGAACCTTATCTACAAAGTTCCAAACATTTACAAAAAAGCGTCAGGGACTGTTGTACTGTTTGGAGAAGCTAGCAAAAGACCTCGACATGGTGACTTGACCAAAAAGAACAAGGACTTCTTTTCATTTGGAAAATATATAGAAGAGAGGGCAACATTCAGCTACGCGCATGCAGAATTGTGTTATAGGATGACGCTGATGATAATAATAATTTTATTATTTATAACCCACTCATCTGGCTGGGTTGCCCCCAGCCACTCTGGGTGGCACACAACAAAAAATAGTAAAAACACAAACTTACATCAAATGTTAAAAACCTCCCTGATGTCTTTTAAAAATCACATAGCTGTTTATCTCCTTGACATCTGATGGGGGGGGGCATTCCACAGGGAGGGTGCCACTACTGAGAAGGCCCTGTGCCTGGTTCCCTATAACCTCACTTCTCGCAGAACCGCCAGAATGCCTTTGGAGCTAGACCCAAGTGTCCGGGTTGAACGATGGGGGTGGAGACGCTCCTTCAGATATACAGGACCAAGGCTTTAAAGGTCAACACCAAAACTTTGAATTGTGCTCAGAAACATACTGGGAGCTAATGTAGGTCCACTCCCAGTCACATTCTGGATTGGTTGCAGTTTAGGCTGCAACAACATTTGTGCCTGGATTTTTATTTCTTGAAATATGGCAACCCTATATGTACTATCTGAGTAACCTTAAAAGTTAGCCCCATTTAGAGGATGGGGTGTGTGTGTGTGTGTGTGTGTGTGTGTGTACACACATGTATTCCCTGCCCTGCCCTGCTTCAAGTATTATTCTCCACTTGATCAATTTTGCAAATTGAAAGGCTTTAGCCAAAGCATTTTTCAGAATGGAAACCAGTGGGATCCAAAACCAATTAAAGGCCTCTCACCTCTGACCTCCAGCGTAACAGAGGGGTGGTGTTTTGATCAGAGACCAGCTGAGGCATGCGAGTCCAGGATCCAGGAGAGCAACAGAACTGCCTCAGTGAATGTGCTCCCAATGAGATTCTACCATCACCCTCTGAATGTGGGCAGAGAAGAACGGAATGATTCCATTCTCACTGCCAAGAAAACAGATGCTGGAACAGAGCCAAGGAATTTCCTTCCATGGAGATGAAGTAGCTTTGGTCCACCAGTGCTGCCCACACATCAGGTGCGAGCAGAATTAAAGCTTGCAGGATCCGAAAGCCAAGTGGGAAATGGAGGTTGCAAAATGGCACAGAGCCAATTGCCTGCTGCACCCCAACAAGCTATACAGTGGTACCTCGGGTTACATACGCTTCAGGTTACAGACTCCACTAACCCAGAAATATTACCTCGGGTTAAGAACTTTGCTTCAGGATGAGAACAGAAATCGTGCTCCGGCGGCGGCGCAGCAGCAGCGGGAGGCCCCATTAGCTAAAGTGGTGCTTCGGGTTAAGAACAGTTTCAGGTTAAGAACAGACCTCCGGAACGAATTAAGTACTTAAATCGAGGTACCACTGTACAATGAAATGATCTCTGTAAATAAGGACAGCTAAGGACCATTTCAGACCGAGGGGGGTTTGGCAGGTGTGTTTTTCTCAACATTGACGCAATATTAATTTCAATTGCTTTCAACTCATACTAATAATCTTGCTGTTTTGTTTTTATTTTTGTAAACAGCTCTGCAGTTTTCTATAACAGTGCGGCATGTAAATTGTATGAAATAAAAAACAAAGCAAAGTGCGTTTTTGGTGAGTTTATACTGGACCGTCGACACACTGTTCTGCTTTATTGGTTGTTCTGCAACATGACCGCATTATCGCCATGGGGAATAAGCAAGAAAAATAAAAATAAAAATAAAAGAGGCTCAATAAAATGGCTGAGGAAACAGACCACCAAGAGGCAGCAAAATCATCACGGGCCCATCAAACGCCTAGGAAAAGTTAACACAAAGGGCCAAAAGGATGTTAATGACAGTGCCGGGTGGCTGTCACTACTGGTTTTCCCAGTAATGATGTATGGAAGTGAGAGTTGGACCATAAAGAAGGCTGATCGCCAAATAATTGATGCTTTTGAATTCTGGTGCTGGAGGAGACTCTTGAGAGTCCCATGGACTGCAAGATGATCAAACCTCTCCATTCTTAAGGAAATCAGCCCTGAGTGCTCACTGGAAGGACAGATCCTGAAGCTGAGGCTCCAATACTTTGGCCACCTCATGAGAAGAGAAGACTCCCTGGAAAAGACTGGGAAAGATGGAGGGCACAAGGAGAAGGGGAGGACAGAGGACGAGATGGTTGGATAGTGTTCTCGAAGCTACCAGCGTGAGTTTGACCAAACTGCGGGAGGCCGTGGAAGACAGGAGTGCCTGGCGTGCTCTGGTCCATGGGGTCGCGAAGAGTCGGACACGACTAAACGACTAAACAACAACAACCGTGCAGCAGGTGGAGATGGGCTGAGCTTGGTGGTACCATCTGCCCAGGCTGCTGGAGCTTGCAAACTTTAGAGTTCCTCGGAGTTTTTCTTAAAAGATGGAAGACGTGCATGCTGAGATTTTCCATTTCATACGAGGGCTTCTCCAGCCCAGCACTCAGAAGATACTGTATTGGTACTCAATATCTGCCCGATGAACACACCTTTGCTCTGATGAGAGGCAACCAAGCTCAACCAAGAACAAATTGAATGATCAAGGTGACAGCGTCATTTCATTGTAGCTCCTCACAGCTGCCTTTTGTGCTCAAACCCAACATGGCAGGAAATGCCCACCAATCAATTATGCCTGTTTTTCAGTACACAGCAGGCCTAGCCAAGAGGTGACAATGGACTTTGGAGAAGTCGCATTGAACGGCCGCTAAATGGTTCTGAACGTGTTCCAATTGCCCGCAGATTAAATTACGCTGAAAGTCACACACACGGACAAAATGCAATGGAAATGGAGGTATAAAGAGCTGCTAGGAATATAAAGCTTTTTTATCGCAGAAAACTGAGAAATTACTTTTGACATCCCGGGGGGGCGGGGCGAGGTCTGTTTTCACAGTGGCACTGTGTTTGCCTTTGTCGCAGAGATTCAAGTCTCGGAGTTCATTCCTAGGGCAGAAAGTTAGATCTCAAGGACATCAGCTAGACGACCACACCTGTGGTCTAATGTGCAGGTATGCTAGACTGGCAAATGGGCCTGGGGCAGCTACTGAACAACAAACCCAAAACATCTGAAGAAGTGTGCATGCACATGAAAGCTCATACCAATAACTAACTTAAAGGTAAAGGGACCCCAGACCATTAGGTCCAGTCGTGACCGACTCTGGGGTTGCGGCGCTCATCTCGCTTTATTGGCCGAGGGAGCCGGCATACAGCTTCCAGGTCATGTGGCCAGCATGACTAAGCCGCTTCTGGTGAACCAGAGCAGCGCACAGAAACACTGTTTACCTTCCCGCCACAGCGGTACCTATTTATCTACTTGCACTTTGACGTGAACTGCTAGGTTGGCAGGAGCAGGGACCGAGCAACAGGAGCTCACCCCGTCATGGGGATTTGAACCACTGACCTTCTGATTGGCAAGTACTAGGCTCTGTGGTTTAACCCTCAGCACCACCCACGTCCCTCATAACTAACTTAGTTGGTCTCTAAGGTGCTACTGGAAGGAATTATTTTGTTTTGTTCTGTTCTGTTCTGTTTAAACCCAATACAGTGGCACCTCGGGATGCGAACGGGATCCGTTCTGGAGCTCCGTTCACATCTAGAAGCAAATGTAACTAGCGACAGCACGTCTGTGCAAGCGTGCGTCGCTTTTCACCGCTTCTGCGCATGCAGTCATTTTGAGCACCTGCGCATGCGCGAGCGGCAAAACCCGGAAGTAACACGCTCTGTTACTTCCATGTTGCTGCGGAGCGCAACTCGAACACGCTCAACATGAAGGGTTGGGGGATTCATCAACATCAAGGGTTGGGGACTTAGCACCTGCTGAGCAGCAGACATGCTAAACAAGTTATGCTCTAGTTATCTCCTGCTTGGACTACTGCAATGTACTCTACGTGGGGCTACCTTTGATGGTGACTCGGAAACTGCAATTAATCCAGAATGCGGCAGCTAGACTGGTGACTGGGAGTGGCCACCGAGACCACATAACACCAGTCTTGAAAGATCTTCATTGGCTCCCAGTACGTTTCCGAGCACAATTCAAAGTGTTGGTGCTGACCTTTAAAGCCCTAAACGGCCTCGGTCCTGTATACCTGAAGGAGCATCTCCACCCCCATTGTTCAGCCCGGACACTGAGGTCCAGCGCCGAGGGCCTTCTGGCGGTTCCCTCCCTGCGAGAAGTGAGGTTACAGGGAACCAGGCAGAGGGCCTTCTCGGTAGTGGCACCTGCCCTGTGGAATGCCCTCCCAGCAGATGACAAGGCAATAAACAACTATTTTACTTTTAAAAGACAACTGAAGGCGGCCCTGTTTAGGGAAGTTTTTAATGTCTGATGCTGTATGGTTTTTAATATAGTGGCACCTCGGGTTAAGTACTTAATTCGTTCCAGAGGTCCGTTCTTAACCTGAAACTGTTCTTAACCTGAAGTACCACTTTAGCTAATGGGGCATCCTGCTGCCGCCGCGCTCCTGGAGATTTCTGTTCTCATCCTGAAGCAAAGTTCTTAACCTGAGGTACTGTTTCTGGGTTAGCGGAGTCTGTAACCTGAAGCATATGTAACCCAAGGTACCACTGTATACTGCTTTGGAACATGTAGGGTCCATTGAAATGTACATTTAGCTGTACTAATTCCTGCCTTAATTCTGCCTAATCCCTGAAAAAGCCACATAATTTTGTGCTAGGGAAATTAAGGCCAGGAAGCAGTACGCACACACGAAAGTAGCGCGATAAACCATTTTTTTGCACATCAAGATGTAGTTAGCAGCACAGGAGCAAAACCACTAAGAAAAAACTGTTTGGGGAATACCCTGTGGCTTTAACAGAAAGGCTGATCACCTGTGAGAAATGTCCCTAGTCATCTGCTGGAAAATGATTGTCAGCTGTTGATCCTTTAAGATCGACAGCTGCTGTTAAGGCACAAGAGCAAGACAGCCCTCTTTTATACGTGGTCAGTTGGCAAGTCTCTTCAGGGACAGCGACGCAGGCAAAAGAAACTAAAAAATGCAGGGAAAGTCTTTTAAAGCGACTTTAAACCTTTATTCTGGGGGCAGCAGCTCCTGTGCGGTTGCAAACAGTAAAAGAGAGGGTGAGCGCAGTCATAAGGAACCTGCTATTTATTACTTAACTAATAATATTAATAACAGTAATCTGAGTCACGAACTTCCCCCGGAGCCCCGCCCCTCCCTTCAGCCTTTGACTTCTTCGCCACTAGAGGGCGGGATTACTTTACTTTAGCCGGCGGGCTGGCACGGTTTATAGCCGGCTGTGCAGAGAGCCAAGTTTGACAATACTTGTGCAAACACGTTTGAGCGTGCAATGTAACAAGTGCTCCTTCCTGCCTCCTTTTAAGGATGTGCATTTCTTCCCAGCCAGCCTGCAAAGCCTCTGGGCTGAATGTCCTATGCTTTGCAAAGGAACGGAGGATGCAAATCATTACATTAGGGCTGATCCTTTTAATGGTGTTTCTGAAAGTTTCTCGCAAGATTCTGAAACAGGGCGGGCCTTTAGATCTGCATTATCGCTGCTTCTGCAGCCCCGCTTGCCCTATGCCCGTTTACTCGGAAGGAAGCCGCGCCAGTTTCAACGGGGCTTGCTTTCCAGTTAAACGCCGCATGCTTAAACCCTGCTGTCAAGTTTCTCAAAAACCCACCCTTTTGCTAATCTGAATTTTCTCCAGCAGAAAGGGCTTGGCCAGGGGTTGTGGTCCGGCTTCCTTTAACAGCCCTATTCAGCTGAAAGGGTTGAGGAGATAACAGAATTAGAATTGCAAGTCTTTTTTAACGGAGCATTTGATGCAGTCAGAGTCATTTAACAATGGCGTGTTTACACTTGAAACCCGATTTAATCTAACCCGAGTCGTCGCTTGGGGGCTCTCTCCGGAAAACTAATCTGATCAGGGCCTCGCCTTCATTAGCATGAGACACATCTTCCAAACCGGATTATTTGCACTTAAATCGGTTACTGGGCCTTAAGCAAATTTAATCATGGCAATGAAGGGTCTCGATTGAGTTTAATACACAGTCCTCCACTAAAATGACACTGGACTCCTGTGTATGTTTACTCGGAAGTAAACCCCACAATGCCGTTTTTGTAGGGGAGGTGTTACTGCTAGGTTAGTGCGCAGTTTAAGCCGATTTAAAATGTCTGTTTAACAGAAGAATGGTTGCAGCTTGCGCTGTTGGGTTATCTGACAGCGTTCTTGAGTGAACGGAGATTTAAAAGAATGTTGTCAATCTGCAACCTGCGCCCCCATCCGCCAAAACGCATGTGGATCTGTTTTTGGAGCGAGTTGCGAGGTGTGCTGCTTATTTCCCCTGATGAAATAGTGGAGCAATAATCCCCCGAGCTAATTTTTAATCCGAATTCTTTGGGCATCCGAACAACTTTTGAGTCTAGATACAAACGGGCCGTGCTCCCCTCCTTCTTCTACCAACTCTTACATACACAGGTAAGCGTTGCTGAACTCAGTAACCTTCACCTCCCTCTCCTCGCATCGCCCCAAATCAGCGCCCGGGAGCGACGCCAGATTCCCGAGTCTCGTGACATCTTCTTTCTTCACTGCCTCCCGGCCCTGCAAACTCTCGTGCTTTTTAAATACACGCTGAGATCTTCAGTCCTTCATAAACTAGCGGGCTGCGGTTGTGCGCTGCAAATCCGGCATTTTTACTCGGGAGTAAAAAAAAAAGCCCACCGCACTTGCTTCGCAGCAAACATGCAAAGAAGGTTTAGGATCCCGTCCAAATCTCTCCAGGGAACCCAACCGACTTAAGTGCAAAACGGCTTGCGGGAAAGCGTTCCTCCAAGCACACACCCCGCCAGAATTTGCAGCAAATTGGGGCGAGGGGCGGCGTTTGCACTGCGAAGGCGTCGCTTCCGAAACGGATCTGCGAAGTCTTTTGGCTTGCACTCCCTAGTCGGAAGCCCCGTTAAAACTCGACGGGGCTTTACTCCCAGGTAAAGAAGTGTGCAGTGGAAAGCATTGCATGTTCGTCAAATTATCCACACAAGCGGCAAACCGCCAGCAGTGAGCTCTATAGACGGATTATATCCCCCAAGTAGCTGCTTTTTCTTTTCTTTTTTGCAGTGCGGAAGAAACCGGGGCGGATCCTGAACAAAACGCTCCAACACACCCCAAAAGGGCAGAGTTTGTGTGCAGGGGTGTGTGAATGTAAACATCAGCCAACGGCCGCCGACTAGACGGCAGCGCGAGGCCCCGCTCCCTTGCACGCCTTACTCGCAAGTAAGCCCCATGGATTCCAAAGGGGTAGCAAGCTTGCGCACCGGCCTTGCAGACGCCGGCTAAGGCGCACAGAAAAGCAAGGCAGCGCTTCTTCCCCGGGAAAGTGCCCGGGTACGCGCGCGCGCGCAATATACACACATATACACAACCCAGCACCTCTGCAGGGCGCGCGGCTCGCTCGCCACTACACCTCCCGACTTTTACTATGTTTACTTCCGCCGGCCCCGTGCGGCGGGCGCGCGTAACGTAAAGAAAGAGGCGGCCGGGCTGAATTAAACCGGCCCAGCGTCAGCTGCTGCCGTTACCGCCCCTCCTCCCCGCGCCTTTAACGCAGTGCAGAACGCGAGCGAGCGAGCTCTCCAAGCGCTGGCTGCGGGCGCGCCTCCTGCAAAAGGAACCACCCTTCCTTCTCTCCCCATTGCTTTTTGCCAACCCGAGACCCCTTCCCCAATCGGCCCCCCACTTCTGGCCGCCGGTTTCCGAGCATTTCCCCGCCGCTACCCCCGGGTGGAGCGAGGGAGCGAGCGGGGAAGGCGGCACCCCCCCTCCCCTCTCCAAGGCGCGCGTTTCCTCCTCCTCGTCGTCTCCTCCCAGCTCCTTGTTGCAGCCCGTATGCAAAGCTCGGCTCCACAGTTGGCGGGAAAAAGGAGGCGGAGCGCTTAGCCCTGCAAACCTATAAAAGTCCTGGCGCGACGGAGTCATCACTACTTTGCTTTCGCAGAGCCGAGGGGAGGGTCCGGCTCGGCTTGGGAAAGGCGCCGCCGCCGCCGCCGCCGCTACTACTACAATCTTACTACTGTTGCCGCCGCCGCCGCCTTTGCGGGGAAGAAATAAATAAATAAATACCCCACCGAGGGCGCGCGCCTGTCCGCCGTCACCCCGCTGCGCGCGCCTCGGCGCGCCCCCCTTACCTATTCCTTTTCTTACATCCCAAGGCGCTGCTCCTTTTTTTTTTTTTAATATATAATTAAAGGCTTATTTTTTGGACTCTTGAAATCCGACGCGCACTACCAAGAACTCTTCGAACCTGCATCGCTCCCTGGGATTTACAACCGAGATCTTTGGACGGACTGCTTTTGCTATTTTTTTTAATTTTTTAATTTTTTGCTTTTTGAGGGATTTACAAGGAAAGGGGGGGCCGAGCAGATTGCCGTGCCCAGCTTGGCTTTTTTTCTTTTTAAACCTGCGTTCGTTGGCTCCCCTTTTCTCATAGATATATCCGCAACGTCCCAAATAATCGACCCGCTGTCTTTTTTAGCCGGGACCTGGGAGGAACCGGTAAGTCCGGTCTTTTTAATTATTATTATTATTATTATTCTGCTGCCGGGATCTCTCTGGCTTGCTCTTTTCTTGGTGCGTCTGTGGATTTTTGTTTGAGAGGCGGGATATCTGAATTTCGCTTAGGCGAAAGTGATCGGCTGTCTCCAGCGTGTCCGAGAGAAGCAGCCCGGCACGCATTTTATTTATTCCTCTTTCAAAGGAGGCGGGCTCCCAGCGAGCTTTGAGAAGGGGGATTTTGATGAAGAGCTAATTTTGCATTGTTAGGACTGTAGTGGATCTAGATTTCTTGGGGGGGGGGAGCGTCTAGATATACCGCTTCTTCTGTTGAAGCTTTGCATTGAAATTGCATTTGCAAGCGGCTGGTAATTTGTTCTTGCGCTTCGCGCGTGGAGAGGTTGGGGTGGGGACCCAGTTTCAGGAAAATTGGAGGGGGGGGTCTCTCTTAATCTGCCTGCCCGCCCCGGGGTGGAGAGGAGGGGAGGTTCATGTGTTGCGCGGTCCTAAAAGTACTCTTGCAGAAAGGTTGTTTCCAACACGTTTTGGGAGGAAGGAAAAGGGAGACCTTAAGAGGAAACATTCCTCTTGGCGGACGCAGGATCCTTCGCCAGGGCGCCGCCTGGGTTAATACCCCCGGATATACTCCAGCGGGGCAGGCGGGGGAGGTACGACGGTACCTCGGGGCGCTTGTACTCCGAAGGGGCGGGGAGCCGGAGCGCCGCAGGCTCGTGGGGGCGGCAGGAGATGGGAGTGAATCCCAAGTGGATTTATTTTTTAAGGTGGCGCCGGTTCGAATCCCCGGGACTCGGATTGAGCCGGAGATACTCATTCACAGAGCAAAATTATGCGTGTCTCGTCGGGGGTGGGGAGTGCCTGACGGGGCCTCCCTTGGCGTGGGTGACACTAGATACCGGATCCTTCTCCCCCCCCCCCCGTGTCCTAGGTATAGGCTCGCAATGCATTGTGCGTTCCGGACGGCTCTCCCCGCGCAATGCGATTTACGGTGGGGGCCGCGGGTGGGCGTTTTGCTTCGGAAAGGAGGCGGGAGCCGGGCTCTGGCGAGCCCGTTCTTCACGTCGAAGGCGGTTTAGCCGACTGGTAGCAGGGAACTCAACGCCTTATCAGCGTCGGAAGCGGAGGGCGCGTTGCACTGAACCGAGCGGGGAAACCTGGCGAGGGTGTCGCCGTGCGCCCCGGCTCTCCCAGACGGGATGACCCTCGTTAACTTTGGGGGGCGCTGCCTTCCTGACTGCTCTCTTAGGTAACTCGTACTCCCCGCCCCCCATTTCCAGGCGTTCTCATGCGCCTCGACGGTTGTGCATGCAGACGCGGGGTAGTTAGTCCGGGTTACTTTACCCCGCTATTTCGTGTGTGTGTAGTAGGGTTTTGTGGAGTCCTTCGGAGAGAGGCATGCATGGGATCGAGGCCCCGCAGCTAACCGGTTCCCCGTCTTCTCCCCGCCCCTTTTAGGCACTGTCCCCGGCCACCATGCCTCTGACGGTGCCCAGCTTCAGCCGGGCATACGATTACGACTATGACTCGGTGCAGCCGTACTTCTACTTCGAAGACGAGGAGGAGAACTTCTACCTGACGGGGCACCACCGCGGTTGCGAGCTGCAGCCGCCCGCGCCGTCGGAGGACATCTGGAAGAAGTTCGAGCTGCTTCCCACGCCGCCTCTGTCGCCCAGCCGCCGCTCGAGCTGCTTCCCGTCCAGCGCCGACCAGCTGGAGATGGTGACGGAGCTGCTGGGCAGCGACGTGGTCAACCAGAGCTTCATCTGCGACCCGGGCGACGACGCCTTCGTCAAGTCCATCATCATCCAGGACTGCATGTGGAGCGGAGGCTCCACCGCCGCCAAGCTCCAGCAAGTCGTCTCCGAGAAGCTCGCCTCCTACCAGGCCGCCCGGAGGGACGGCGCGGCCGCGGCGCGCAGCGGCAGCCTCCCGCAGCCATCCCCGACGGCGCCCGCCGCCTCCGCCTCCTCCTCGGCTTCCTCGTCCGCTGCCTCTTCCGCCGCCGCGTCTCCCAGCAGCGCCTACCTGCAAGACCTGGGCGCCACGGCTGCCGAGTGCATCGACCCGTCCGTCGTCTTTCCGTACCCGCTGAGTGAGAAGCCCCCCAAAGTCGAGGCCGCCTCCCCGGAGCCTAGCCCGGCTCCCTTGCTGGTTCAGGACACGCCGCCCACCACAAGCAGCAGCAGCGACTCTGGTGAGTAGCCGCGATACTGCCCCCTCTGGACATCCTTTCTTTTTTCCGGGGGGGGGGGAGGTTAGTGCATTGACTGCAGTGACCCTAAATATGCACGTGGGGGTCCAGAGTTGGGGAGGAGGGCTAAGCAATTTGGGGGTGTCGGGGAGGGGAGAGCAAGGCTGCACTTACAGTTGGTAAGGATTAGAAAGGCATGAAATATTGGGTGTTGGCCAGTTTCCAAGCGGTTAGGGGAATTGGAAAGGGGGGGTGAAGCTACTTTCATGCAGACTGAAGGTTGCAGCCAGTGCTGGCCCTCCTCAGAGTAGACCCATTGAGATGAATGGAGGTGGCTGACTTGGTTCCATTGATTTCATGGGGTCTATTTGAGGAGGGACCTAGCTGCATTCCACCCTCAGGCTGTCCCCCCCCCCCCGCCTGCTTACCTGGGAGTAAGCCACACTGATCAAAGGTGCGCACTGCAAATCTCCCTGCAAAAGCATCTGCAGGCCCAAAGTTATCTGTTATCTCCTCCTGGCCCTCCTACAATCCCGTCTCCAGCCAACTTCACCCAGGGCATATGAAGTGGTCAGCTGCCTTTGAGCAGGAAAAAAAAAAGGTGCAATGCAGCCCTCATTCTAGCCATTCGCCATCCCTGGTCCCTCCTATTGGAGGGTTGCGTGTTTGTGAATGAATGTTCCCATTGTGCAGATGGGAAGACTGATCCTGAGCGGGGGAATTTATGCTTAAGCCTTGGAAGGATTTGAAACCTAGAGATACGACTGTTAAGTCATAACTGCATCCTATCCAGGCTTAATAAACTGTGGAGGAGAGAGGAACAAACTCTGTGAAGTTAGGTTTAGCTGCGATCTTCAGTAGTGACATACATTTTAAAAGGAAAACTCTGTTCAGAGAATAAAAGGCCTTGACTCTCCCCTTTACCTGCTTTGCAAATGTTTTGGTATCGGGGACTTGGGGGGGGGCTGGGGAGAACAGCTAACACATTATTATTTTCTGGGTTTGTTCACACTGGAACTTCTGTTTAACCTTTGAGATAACTTAAATCCTAATGGAATGTGTTGTATTTCTTTTACGCCACACACTGGCTGATAGGAATATCTTCATCTTTCCTTCTCTCTTCCCCCCCTCTCTTCCAATTTAAAAAAATAATAATTTCAAGTCCCTCCCCCTTCTAGCATATGTGTGTGCTCTCATCTCTTTTTCTCCTTCCTTTTAAAAAAAATGCCACGTTAGCAACACACATGGCTGGGCTTCCCAGGAATTGAATTTCCTGGAGAAAGTCGACCAGGGAGGAATGGGGGAAAGGAGGCAGCCCATGCTGCTTAGATTTCATAATGGGGTCAGGGCAGGTCGTTGGAGCGGGAATTTTAAACCCACAGGCTACCCTGTAATCAAATATATCTCCTACTTGTATTTCCCACGTGGTTGTGGAGAGTAAACTGAGAGTTAGGGAGCGCAGTTCAACAGGTGCAGAGAAATTTCTGGAGTGGAGTAGGAGAAAGTTTTCAAGGTGCTCTGAAGAATCTCAGCCTGCATGTTGTGTAAGCTTTTAAGGGTGCGGCTGCATCACCTTGAATGCTGTCACTCTCCTGCCTTGAGAGCTTGCATCAACCTGTCCCAGTTCTAACAGTGCATCTTTTCCCAACGCAAGCAGTCCTGACCTCCTGTAGGTACCAGGCTTGACACGTCATGTGTGAACAGGGCCGTTGGGGGCATGGCCAGCAGCAGCTGTTTTGGGGTGCTTTGCCAGGAATTCCTGCCTGCCCTAATGGGGATCCTCCTGTTCTTAAGATCTGTTCATGGGGGCAAGCTAAGGGGGTTTCCTTCCGTTGGCAAAATGCCGAACCAAACGCTCGCCTTCTGTCTTTGCTGAACTGCTGTTCCAGAGTTATGCAATCCTGCAATTTCAACATAGGGAGATCTGAAAGCCAGGAGACAGTTAACAGTTCTCTGAGGAGTGCAATGCCATCTAAACAACCATCTTTCTTTCGTTGCATAACAAAATTACAGTTCACGGCAAGAAGGGGAGAATGCAGACTTGCTCCTGAAAGCAGAGCAAATAATTTTTTTTCCCCTGCTTGGTTTAAGGCAGGGTTTTCCCAGCTGTTTTTGGACTATGATGCCCATAATCCCTAGCTAGCAGGACCAGTGGCCATGGATGATGGGAATTGTAGTCCAAAAACAGCTGGGAAACTCCTGGTTTAAGGCGAACTCCCACAAGTCCAAGCCAACATGGTCAGGGATGATGGGAGTTGTAGTTCAGCAACTCTCAGGAGTCAGGAATATTGAGCTGAGTGGAGCAAGGTTGTTAACAGTATTCTGGGGATAAGCCATGCAATATTGAGTGGATACTTCTGTTGCCTAAATCATGGTTTCCCAAACTTGGATCCCCAGCTGTTTCTGGACTACAACTCCCATCATCCCTAGCTAACAGGACCAGTGGTCATGCATGATGGGAACTGTAGTCCAAAACCAGCTGGGAACTCAAGCTTGGGAAACCCTGGTCTCGTATAACTGTAAATAGGTTGTTGTTGTTTCAAAAAAAACTTAACCTGTTTTGTCTTGTGTTTTTCTTTTCCCCCAGAAGAGGAAGAGGAGCAAGAAGAGGAAGAGGAGGAAGAAATTGATGTGGTTACAGTAGAGAAAAGGCAGCCCGCATCGAGGAAATCGGAGTCCGGTACGCACAGGAAGCCCCACCACAGTCCCCTGGTCCTTAAGCGGTGTCACGTCCCCATCCACCAGCACAACTATGCTGCCCCTCCGTCCACCCGAGTCGAATACCCGTCCGCCAAGCGGCTAAAGTTGGACAGTGGCCGAGTCCTCAAACAGATCAGCAACAACCGCAAATGCTCGAGTCCGCGCACCTCGGACTCCGAAGAGAACGACAAGAGGAGGACGCACAACGTCTTGGAGCGCCAGCGGCGGAACGAGCTCAAGCTGAGCTTCTTTGCCCTGCGAGACCAGATCCCCGAAGTGGCCAACAACGAAAAGGCCCCGAAAGTCGTCATCCTCAAGAAGGCCACGGAGTACGTCTTGTCCATCCAGTCGGACGAGCACAGACTGTTAGCCGAAAAGGAACAACTGCGGAGGAGGCAGGAGCAGTTGAAAAGCAAACTCCAGCAGCTCAGGAACTCTTGTGTTTGAAAACAAAAATGGAAAATGGAAAAAAGGGGAGACATTGTGTAGACTGGGATGGACATCGATCGGGGGGGGGGGGAGTATAAGAACTTTTGTGCTTTTTTAAAAAAACAAAAACTATGTACTGATGGACTCAACAATGTGTGAAAAGCGGAATTGTTGCAATTGCATGCTCGACAACTACACAACCTTGGCCTGCCCTTGGTGTGGGGCTGGCCTGAACCTCAAAACTGCCTCTGAACTGATAAAACTTTGGGCAGGAATCTTCTTCATGTTTTTGGGGGATGAACATTTCCTCTTAAC
The DNA here is from genome assembly GCF_964234715.1 of Podarcis melisellensis. Classification (NCBI taxonomy): domain Eukaryota; kingdom Metazoa; phylum Chordata; class Lepidosauria; order Squamata; family Lacertidae; genus Podarcis; species Podarcis melisellensis. Next base: position 12,434,713 of record NC_138539.1, on the reverse strand, counting down.
CCTTTTCTTTTTGTATTTAAAGCGTCCTATCCCCCTCCTTCCTTTCTTAAGGTGATTTACAGGTGACGCAGAGTTCGTCACCACATCTGTAAATATATTTACGCAGCCTAATGACCTGTACATATCTTTATTAAAAAAAAATCTTTATAGAAAAATTTAAAGAAAAACCTGCAATGCTTAGTCGGTTGTGGCAACTGAATTTATAATTGTCTTGAACCTTTTCGTGCCATAACATTTCACAGAAACTTTTGGTCGTTTTTATTTAAGTATCTTTTTGTCATTTTTTTTTTTAAAAAAGGAAAGAAATGATTTTATTTTGTGTTTCTAGATAAATAAAATATTTGCCCTAAATTGTAAGCAGCTGTGGCTTGCACGTTTTCCTTGGCCGTTGGATTTCTAAAGGTATAATTCCCAGGAAGTGCCGCAACAAGTGGTTTTTTAAAACTTGGGACTCCAGCTCTTTTTGGACTACAGTTCCCAACATCCCTGGCCGGCTAAGGATGATGGGAGTTGTAGTCCAAAAACAGCTGGGGATCCAGGCTTGAGAAACTGGTTTAAGCAATGCAAGTATCTGCCTAATTTAAACCTGGATAGCTCAATTGGTTAGAGCGTGAAGCTGAAGAATGCTAAGACTGCAGGTTCAATTCCTGCATTGCAGCGGCTGAACTAGGCGATTCTCAGGGTCAACTCTACATTTCTATGATTCCATGTGGCTGAAAGCAATGCCCTAATATTGCATGGCTGATCAGTGGTAATTGCTTCCTTAAAACATGGCTCCGACCAACTCACTATTCTCAGCTCACAAGTTGGAGAGCCTTGCGGGCCACCTCTCCAGATTTTTCTGAACTACAACTCCCATCATCCCTGACCAACGGCCATATTGGCCTGGGCTGGTGGGAGTTGGGATCCTCTATCTAGATTTCCCATCCCTCGGTTCCACTGCCTGTGTGTCTTTGCAGTATCAGAAAATAAGCCCTTCCCAGTTTTACGTAAACCAGGCATGGCCAAAGTCCTTTTGGGCAGCCTAATCTGGCCCTCTGGTCGGTAAAAGCCTGAAAAAAAGGTGAACAACTTTGGGCAGTCCTCATGGCCCCTCACTTCATCAAATCTGGCCCTCTTTGGAAAAAGTTTGGCCACCACTGACGTAAACAATGCTTTCTGCAAGACCAGGCAGTGTGCGCGCCTGTATTTACACATCATTTGCATGCCATTACCAGCACGCTTCCAATTAAAAAAGATATATAGCAGGAAGTTATTATCCTGTCGGCTGCTATGCAAACCAGAACCTCTCACATACAATGTGTGTTCTTTTGACCTAGTGGACTGTGGTGTATTTTTTTGGAGAGGGCACTAACTGCCAAATGTTCACAGAAGAGGGATCAGCTGCTAAACCACACCGTGACACACACAGACACACCCTGCTTAGAAAAATGGCACCTGTAAGGCCAATAGAGGGGAACTTGCAATACATGATTTTTTTACCTGACTTGAGACTGTGAAAGTGCTATGTACCCGTTGCATCTCTGGCTGAGCCGAGGATGCTGGGAGTTTTAAGCTGGCACAGGAATTTCCTCACTCAGCTACAGATCCTAATCATCCCGATGCATCTTGCTATAAAGGTAAAGGGACCCTTGACCATTAGGTCCAGTCGTGGACGACTCTGCGGTTGCAGCGCTCATCTCGCTTTATTGGCCAAGAGAGCCGGCGTACAGCTTCCGGGTCATGTGGCCAGCATGACTAAGCCGCTTCTGGCAAACCAGAGCAGCACATGGAAATGCCGTTTACCTTCCCGCCAGAGCGGTACCTATTTATCTACTTGCACTTTGACGTGCTTTCGAACTGCTAGGTTGGCAGGAGCTGGGACCGAGCAACAGGAGCTCACCCCGTCACGGGGATTCGAACCGCCAACCTTCTGATCGGCAAGTCCTAGGCTCTGTGGTTTAACCCACAGCACCACCCACATCTTCTTGCTATATGGTTGTTCCCATAAAAAGATATAAAATGTTTTCTTAATAATAATAAACAAACTTTAAAACAAAGGAGGAGGGTTCAGGGCCTGGCTGAACTGCAAACTGCAACAGAAAGCGACTGCCAGTTCCTGCTGTGTGTTCTTTTGATTCCAGGAATAATAATAATATTTATATGCCACCCTTCTGGGTTACCCCCCCAGGCACCCTTCCAATAAGTTAAAAGGGGACAGGAGAAACCATTAAACTCTGGCAGTGCACTGCATGATGAAGCCCGGGACCCGGGTTCAAATTGTGTACATGGAAGTAGAATGTGTGTGTCTCCAGCTCTTGCTGAACTCCCAGCCAATGTTGCCAATAGGAATGATGGGAGTTGTAGTCTAGCAACTTCTTGAGGAGTAAGCAGTTAGCACCAGGCATGCATACTTAGAAGGGAGTCCCACGAAATGCAGTAGATGTTACAGCAAGTGTGCTGTAAGTTTCCCTTCTTCATTTCAGCCTGCAGAGAGGGATCTCTCTTGGTATAATAGCGTTTCTACCTGTCTGAAGGAAGGGACACTAGGAATCCCAAATAAATGAACAGTTTGGGAGGACTAACCGGTTCAACTGGTTCAGGTGGCCTGAGTCAGCCCAGTAAATCAATTTAATTCTCATGTACTTCAAATGAGAGCATGCTGTTGCCTCTTTTTAGGCGACTGAACCGCATCTGTGTGTGCTGTGGGGTAAAAAAATATGAACTGTTTCCATGGCAGTCATTCTACAGAGTTTTGCACGCTTGTTTAATTATTTCGATGTCTAAACTGCTTAGTCCCAAAGCTCTCCCTACGTGTAAATAAAATGGTAGATAAGACAGCTAAAAGTCTTATCTAAATGAGTTTTATTATTAACTGTATTATTCACTGTTAAAAGTGAATATGGGTTGATAATATGTCTAGGTTCACTGAAATTTTTAAAATAAATAAATCACCATACATCTAAAGCAATATAGATAAAAGGGGAGGCTGGCTGTTGTCAAGTGGCAGGGAGTTCCAAAGCACAACTGCTGCCACATTAAGAGATCGGCACCTTGCAAATATTTGGACATTCCTCACAACAACCCTGTGAGGTAGGTTAAGCTAAGAGATGGTGACTGACTCCAGGGCTGACTGAGCTTCATGGCTGAGTGGGGATTCGAACCCTGGTCTCCCAGGTCACAGTCCAACAACACTCTAACCCAGGCTTCCTCAACCTCGACCCTCCAGATGTTTTGAGACAATTCCAAGCATCCCTGACCACTGGTCCTGCTAGCTAGGGATCATGGGAGTTGTAGGCCAAAAACATCTGTAGGGCTGAGGTTGAGGAAGCCTGCTCTAACCATTACGCCACACTGCCTCTGTATGAGGGACTCCTGCCTGCCTGCCTGCAGCAATGGAAGCAGAACGTAGTCATCTGGTTAATAGCCATTATTAGTTGCTTTATTCTAATCTCCCACCTGAATCAGATCCCCAGATTTGCTAATATAAAGAGAGGCACCTTTTTTTCCTTTCCATTTATTCTCTGCTTCAAGGGGGAACTGTGTGTTCTGATGAATGCACACAGAAAAGGTGGGAAGAACCTTAGAGGTGCAGAGATTGTTTATTTATAAATACTGCTTTTCAGCCCAAAGGCCTTCAAAGCAGTGAGGAGCGTATTAAAACATAAACAGGCCAGGGGAAGTTGGATAAAATGTCGTGAAACCAACTGAATCAATTGCATGGACAGAAGAATGCTGTTGCCAATTTGGAAATGTCTAAAAACCTGGAGAGCGGCTGCCAGTAATATTGAGCTGGATGGAGCAAATATCTGACTGCTATCCCAAGAACCCAGAAAAACCAGAAACCGGAACCGACAAATCAAAAAGAAAAGGGGCCCATCTGCACTATACATTTAAAGCAGTATCATACTGCTTCAAACAGTCAGGGCTTCCCCCAAATAATCCTGGGAACTACAGTTTTTTAAGGGTGGCTCTGTGGGTTAAACCACAGAGCCTAGGACATGCCAATCAGAAGGTCAGCGGTTCGAATCCCCATGACGGGGTGAGCTCCCGTTGCTCAGTCCCTGCTCCTGCCAACCTAGCAGTTCGAAAGCACGTCAAAGTGCAAGTAGATAAATAGGTACCACTCCGGCGGGAAGGTAAACGGTGTTTCCGTGCACTGCTCTGGTTTGCCAGAAGCGGCTTAGTCATGCTGGCCACATGACCCGAAAGCTGTACGCCGGCTCCCTTGGCCAGTAAAGCGAGATGAGCGCCATTACCCCAGAGTCGGCCACGACTGGACCTAATGGTCAGGGGTCCCTTTACCTTTACCTTAAGAATGGTAAGAGGCACCCCCACACTAGTTACAATTCTCAAAGGGGTTTAAGGGTCAATTCCCCTCCCTGGGGAACTCTGGGAAATAGGGGTCCCCTAACATCTCCCAGCACCCTTAAGAAGCTACCCAGGATTGTTTTGGGGGTGCCATAACTGTTTAAAATGGCATGACGCTGCACAGATGGGATCTGTTTCATGCGTTAAGATCAGGGGTCAGCAAGCTTTTTCAGCAGGGGGGCTGGTCCACTGTCCCTTGGACCTTGCGGGGGGCCAGACTATATTTTGAAGGAAAAAAATATGAAAAATTCCTATGCCCCACAAATAACCCAGAGATTTATTTTAAATAAAAGGACACAATTCTACTCATGTAAAAACACGCTGATTGCCGGACCATCTTCGGGCAGGATTTAGAAGGCGATTCGGATCCGGCCCCTGGGCCTTAGTTTACCTACCCATGCCCTAAACGGCCTTGGTCCAGTATACCTGAAGGAGCATCTCCACCCCCATCGTTCTGCCTGGACACTGAGGTCCAGCTCCAAGGGCCTTCTGGAGGTTCCCTCCCTGCAGGAAGTGAGGTTACAGGGGAACCAGGCAGAGGGTCTTCTCAGTAGTGGCGCCTGCCCTGTGGAACGCCCTCCCACCAGATGTCAAGAAAATAAACAACTATCTGACTTTTAGAAGACACCTGAAGGCAGCCCTGTTTATGGAAGTTTTTAATGTTTGATGTTTTATTGTGTTTTCAATTCTGTTGGAAGCCGCCCAGAATGGCTGGGGAAACCCAGCCAGATGGGTGGGGTATAAATAATAAATAATAATAATTACTATTATTATCGTCATCACCATGATTATTAGTGTGTTGTTGTTGTTTAGTCATTTAGTCGTGTCTGACTCTTCGTGACCCCATGGACCAGAGCACGCCAGGCACTCCTGTCTTCCACTGCCTCCCACAGTTTGAGAAACAGTAATAATATGTGGTAAGATCTCACCGCACATTGGATTAGGACAGTGGGAGATCTCATTTCAAATCTACAACCAGCCAGCCATAAATTTGGTAGGTAACCCTGGGCCTGTTACAATCTCTCAGTCTCACCTACCTCTCAAGGTTGATGTGAGGATTAAATGGAAGCTGAGTAGGGCTACGGCAAAGGACAGACAGAACGGAAGTGGGTTAGGCAGAGCTGCTATGCTAGCTTCCCAGATGGTGGGCTGCTGTTGCACATTGCGGCGAGGAGACAGGAACTTGTGGGATGGTCAGCACAGTGCAAATGCACTGGCAGAGATAATCCTATGTTCCTGCTGGTGCAATCACACTGCGCCAACCATCCTGTTGCCCCTTCACATTTAACAACTGCTGCCTACCTCCCAAACACTCGTCATATGTGCACCCTTGGGGCAGTCCTGGCCAAGAGAAATCCATCCCCAAGAACTGAATCGCCAGGAAGATTATTGTGCAGGGATTTGCAGTTCTTGCAACTGAATGCTAGAAGAGGAGGCTTAAACTGCTGCAGTTAACCACTGCATTGGCCAGGAAAGAAAGAAAAATCATGCACGCAAAGACGAAGGGAGCTGACTTCTAAATGTACAGACAATAAGTGGGACTCAGGGGGTGCCTTCGGCTTGGGGAAAGTGCAGGAAGGTATTGTATACATGCCACGCACAGACATTAGATCTGGTATTCCTTAATTTCCAGATGGGGATGCTGATGTGATGTCACTCCCTGACAATGGGAGGAATTTAGGCTCCAGGCTAAACGTCCTTCCTTTTTTTCTAGAATTGCAAAGATAACCCAGGACACAATTCACAAGGCAGAATGGAGAAGTTGGTGCTGCGAAGGGGCGGAAAGATAAGCAAGGATTCCAGGAGAGGGGAGGGATGTTTGAAAAAGGTAGTCAAAGTAAATCTAGGGCCGATGCAATGATAAATATATGCATGCATTCTCACACATACACACACACACACACACAGAGAGAGAGAGAGAGAGAGAGAGAGAGAGAGAGCGCTTTAAATTTCTCCTGCTCTGGAGGGTAGAACTTGAACCCATGGCTTCAAGTTACAAAGAAGGAGCTCAGAGACCAGGGGCGGCAGCAGTGGCTGCCCAGAGGACAGGGGAGATGAGAGGAGGCTGAGCGAAAACTCCACAAGGGTGGGGGTTCAAAAAGGGGTGAGGGGCTGCTGGGTGACATAACTGGCCTCTTGAGCCTCACAGGGGTACCGCAGAAAGAATGCAAAACAACAACAACTAATAATAATAATATCCCGCCCATCTGGCTGGGTTTCCGCAGCCACCCTGGGCGGCTCCCAACAGAATACTAATAATAATAAAAAGCGATAAAACATCAAACATTAAAACTTCCCGAAACAGGGCTGCTTTCAGATGTCTTCTAAAAGTTAGATAGTTGTTGATTTCCTTGACATCTGCTGGGAGGGCATTCCACAGGGAAGGCGCCACTACTGAGAAGGCCCTCTGCCTGGTTCTCTGTAACCTCACTTCTCACAGTGAGGGAACCACCAGAAGACCCTTGGAGCTGGACCTCTCTGGCACAGAGAGAGCTTTTGGCCCAGGTGTGGGCTGAACAGTGGGGGTGGAGATGCTTCTTCAGGTATGTAGTTGGTCAAGGGAACCGTGGACCCAAAAAGGTTGAAAACCTCTGCCCTAGGCAAAGGGACTGGTTTGGCAAGCTTGCTCTCAAGGATTCTGCACTCACAGGTACAGGATCCCAAGACACCCCCGCCCCCAAACACATAAAAACTTGTAAAGGAAGTAAGGTGGGAGAGCAAGTAAGAAATTATGGGGAAGGGGCACCATAGATTAGTGGCAGCACATGGGCTTTGAATATAGAATATTATTAATTTAATTATAATATATAATAGCCAGCACAGAGTTTGGTGTGTGTTATGATGAATTTAATAGCATCTGCTGCTATAGAGAGGGCTAATCGGGGAGGGAGGGCCTGGCGCTCTTCTTCGGAGCCTCAAAAAGAGATCTTTCCCATCACAGAGAGAAACAAATAAGGGGTGGCAGGCGATTTTGTGCCCTAGACGAGGCTAAGTACTTGTAGTTTGTTCTTGTTTAGTTGTGTCCGACTCTTCGTGACCCCGTGGACCAGAGCACGCCAGGCACTCCTGTCTTCCACTGCCTCCTGCAGCTTCAAAAACACTGTCCAACCATCTCGTCCTCTGCCGTCCCTTTCTCCTTGTGCCCGCAATCTTTCCCAAGATCAGGGTCTTTTCCAGGGAGTCTTCTCTTCTCATGAGGTGGCCAAAGTCTTGGAGTCTCAGCTTCAGGATCTGTCCTTCCAGTGAGCACTCAGGGCTGATTTCCTTACTAAGTACTTGCACTCCTCCAAAAAACAAACAAAATATTGCTAACTCCAGTGTTCAAAGACAGATGTCCTGCAGAGAAAAAATGAAAGTAAAAAAGAGAAACATTGTCAAAAATTTATAAGATGCAACCAAAGCTCATCTGCATAAAACGGCATAAAACTCAAGGTCTTATGTTAGCGCTGGCCTTGCACATAAGAATACGTGATGCAAATACAGTGGTATCTTGGTTCTCGAACTTAATTCGTTCCGTGAGTCCGTTCGATTCCCGGAACCGTTGGAAAATCAAGGCGCAGTTTCCAATTGGCTTCAGGAGCTTCCTGCACTCAATCGGAAGCCGCTTCGGACGTTCGGCTTCCGAAAAACGTTTGCAAACCGGAACACTTACTTCCGGGTTTGCGGTGTTCGGGAGCCGATTCGTTCGGGAGCGAAGCTGTTCGAGAACCAAGGTACCACTGTACCTAAATAAAAGTGGGCTTTCAGTAGGGAGACCACATTCACCAGCTGTCAGCCAAGATTTGGCTCCGTATTTAGTTTGGCCCCATCTGACCTAAACATTTGACCACTTTAAACAGTCTTGACTTCTCCCAAATAATTCCGGAAACTGTCGTTCCTTCTTCTTTTTTTTAAGTATTTTATTTTAAAGATTTCCACATACAATATTACTTGCATTCAATCATAACAATTTCATTATTTATGCAGGGGGTTCTTCCAACCCCCCAACTTCCCTCCACCCCTTCCCTGGTTTCTATCCTTTATCTTTCATCTTTTCTGCGACTTTATACTTCTATCTAATCTTTTAAATCTCCTTTTTCAATACACTCTGTCAATTATGTTACATATGCTAATCTAAGCCTGCTAGTGTTTTTAAATATTTGCAATGCTCTTTCGTATATTCTATAAAATTAGCCCATTCATTAAAAAAATATATATCTTCTTGGTGTCTAATCTTCCCAGTCAATTTTGCCATTTCTGCATAGCCCATCAATTTTGATATCCATTCTTCTTTTGATGGGCTTCTCTCTTCCTTCCAACCCTGGGCATATATCATTCTTGCTGCAGTCGTCGCATACATATACAGGACCTGAACTGTCATTTCTTAGGGGTGCTGAGAATTGCTAGGAAACCCCTATTCCCCTCCCAGAGCTACAATTCCCAGAGTTCATTGGAAAGAGGAATTGATTGCACACCCTCCAACATTTCTCCAATGAAAATAGGGACGTCCTTTTCAACAACACGGGTGGCGCTGTGGGTTAAACCACAGAGCCTAGGACCTGCCGATCAGAAGGTCGGCGGTTTGAATCCCCACGACAGGGTGAGCTCCCGTTGCTCTGTCCCTGCTCCTGCCAGCCTAGCAGTTCCAAAGCACGTCAAAGTGCAAGTAGATAAATAGGTACCGCTCCGTTGGGAAGGTAAACGGCGTTTCCGTGCACTGCTCTGGTTCGCCAGAAGCGGCTTAGTCATGCTGGCCACGTGACCCAGAAGCTGTACGCCGGTTCCCTCTGCCAATAAAGCGAGATGAGCGTCACAACTGCAGAGTCGGCCACGACTGGACCTAACGGTCAGGGGTCCCTTTACCTTTTATTCAACAACAACAATTTTATTACTTATACCTCGCTCATCTGATGGATTGCCCCAGCCACTCTGGGTGGCTTCCAGCATATATAGAAACATAATATTAAACATTTAAAAAAAACACACCTCCCAATACAGGGCTGCCTTCAGATGTCTTCTTAAGGTTGCATAGTTACTTATCTCCTTGGCTTGCGGATCGCATAACTCCATACCCTCCAACGAAAATAAGGACATCCTACCATACCCTCCAACATTTCTCTGATGACATAGAGGTGTCCCAAGGAATAGCTTCTGACTGTAAAATCAAGACTGTCCCTGGAAAATAGGGTCACTTGGAAAGGTCTGTATTGCTAAACCACTTTGAGAATGTACCTGTGTAAACAGAATGAGGGCTTCCTAACAACTCTTGCCACCCTTAACAATCTAGCCAAAATTCAAGGGTGCTCCCATCTTCAGCAACTGTTATTCAGGCGCATTGCTGCTCCAACAGTGGAGGTAGAACATAGTCATTGTGGCTACTAGCCATTGTGGCTACTAGCCATAGATCGCAACCACCAGAAATTTGCCTAATCCTCTTTCAAAGCCACCCAGCTTGGGCGGCCCCTGCCTCTTATGAGAGTGAATAGTCTGTGCAGTGTGTGAAGAAATTCTTTTATCTGTCCCAAATCTTCCAACCTAAGAAGGTGGGTTTTGGGCAGCAGTTGGCAAGGTTTACCTCGCCTGGGCCAGCTCACTCAAGCGGAGATCCCTCCCTGGGCTGGATCGCGCATGCACCCGTTATTTCCAGTGTCTGCGTCTGCGCAGACGCAATTTCCGGGGCCGCAGATGCAAGTCCCCGCATTGCGCTGCACTACTTTACTGCAGCGCACGGGGACTTGCAGAACGGGCAACTTGGTTTGGGGGTGGCTTGTGGGCCGGTTAAACTACCCTCGTGGGCTGCTTGTGGCCGAAGGGCCTTAGGTTGCCGACGCCTGGTCTTGGGGGATCGATAAAACACAGCCCAGTGATTCCACCCCACTTCCCCAGATGGGTTGGCAATCCTAAAACAACATTATTTGTATTTGTGTCACTCAACTCTCACCCAGGGTCACATGGAATTTTCTTTGCAAGTGATGTGCCATATTGATTACCCTGTAGGATGAAGAGGTGGGGCAGGGAAAATATATTTAGATGCAGAGAATTAAGAGATTTTTAAAAACCCTAGTCTTTGGACGGTTGAAAACTAGCTGTGTCTGGATCTTTTATTAAGGAGTCTCAAGGGATGAAAGTAAACCTGCTCAGCTAATTAGCCCTTTTAACTTCCTTCGTATTCGCATGAGTATGGAAGACAGGAATAGCACAGGAAGAGAAAAATAGCATTAAGGGAATGTACTCTGCACAGCTTTAGACAAGTCATACGTACCCTAAACTGTAGAATAACGTCAGGTGTCTAGTAAGGAAAGGGCAGTGTTGGGTAGTGGTTACAGTGCTGGACGAAAACCTGGTGCACCCAAGGCTCCAACACAGCCTTTCTCAACCTTGTGGGACCCCAGATGTTGTTGAACTACAACTCCCATCACCCCTAGCTAGGAAGGCCACAGCTCAGGGATGATGGGAGTTGTAGTCCAACAACATCTGGGGACGCACAGGTTAAGAACCGCTGCTCTAGCACATGGGTAGGCAAACTAAGGCCCGGGGGCCGGATCTGGCCCAATCGCCTTCCAAATCCGGCCAACGGACGGTCCAGGAATCAGCGTGTTTTTACATGAGTAGAATGTGCCCTTTTATTTAAAATGCATCTCTGGGTTATTTGTGGGGCCTGCCTGGTGTTTTTACATTTTAGAATGTGTCCTTTTATTTATAATGCATCTCTAGGTTATTTGTGGGGCATAGGAATTCGTTCATTTCCCCCTCAAAATATAGTCCGGCCCCCCACAAGGCCTGAGGGACAGTGGACCGGCCCCCTGCTGAAAAAGTTTGCTGACTCCTGCTCTAGCATCTACTCAGCCGTAAGATTTGTAAGGGGCTTGGGCCAATCCCATCTCTCAGCCTAACCTACCTTGCAGGTTTGTTGTGAGGCTCAACTGGGGAGAGGAAGAACCAGGTACGCCACCTGGGAGGGATATAAACAGGGCTTTTTTCAGCTGGAACTCAGTGGAACTTAGTTCTGGCACCTCTCAGGTGAATGCTACTTGCCATTTTAAGAGAACAAAGGAGGTGTTTGTGGCGAGTCAGTTATCAATCCGTCCGTCAGTGCCTTGATCAATCCACCAGAAGGTCCCCAGACAATATTGAGCTAGATGGGAGCATAGTTTTGACTACTGCTTCCTAAGTTCCTGCAGATGCTACGCTGGAGTAATACAGTGGTACCTCAGGTTATAGACGCTTCAGGTTACAGACTCTGCTAACCCAGAAATAGTGCCTCAGGTTAAGAACTTTGCTTCAGGATGAGAACAGAAATCGTGCGGCGACAAGAGGCCCCATTAGATAAGTGGTGCTTCAGGTTAAGAACAGTTTCAGGTTAAGAACGGAACTCCAGAACATAGCTGTCAACTTTCAGATTTGAAAATAAGGGATCAGCAGCATCACGTGTCCTGGAGACAGTCTACGGGATATCTAACAATTCAGGATAGCAGCGGGAAATGGCGCTGAAATAAGGAAATTTCCCGCCAAAAAAGGGAAGGTTGACAGCTATGCTCCAGAACGAATTAAGTTCTTATTCCAAGGTACCACTGTATACAGAAACACGATGGGGAAGAGGGCTCGCATCGCATTTGCATTTCGTTCCTATTAGTTTGCATGGCGCACGGGCCTCTTCAGCCTCGCGCACCAGGGAAATAAATAAATAAATGACAAAACCTGGCTGCGCCTGGGAGGCATGTTATGCTTTGATCATGCAAAATTAAATGGAGGCAAACCGCCGGCTCTTTGGCTTTCCTTTTAATTTCCTCCTGGAAGCCTCTTTCATTTGAGGCGAATTACACACGGCGCTAATGCATGCAGGCGTCTAATCACAGAACGAGGCAACCACACAGCCTGTCATCAAGGCCCAGCTGACACTTCCTTTCCCAATTCTGCGGTGTGGCAGGGGGACACGCTTCGCAGTGGCACTGGGGGGGGGCGGGGGGGAGGAGTGGCGGGGGGGGGAGAGGCAGGAGGGAAGCGAGCAAACAAACAAAATCCACCCTGGTTTATTCTGGGGCAATGTTTGCTCAGCGCCGTTTTTTGTTTTGTTTTTTTCATGTTAGCAGGATGTGTTGTCCTTGCAAACCGCAATTAAAGAGAGTGAGTCAGAAGTCGGGTTCATAGAAAGCGCGTTTATTGTTCCCAGTGGATTTAAGAAGGCTTGAAAGCATGGGTAGGCAAACTAAGGCCCGGGGGGCTGGATCCGGCCCAATCGCCTTCTAAATCCGGCCCGCGGACGGTCCAGGAATCAGCATGTTTTTACATGAGTAGAATGTGTGCTTTTATTTAAAGTGCATGTCTGGGTTATTTGTGGGGCCTGCCTGGTGTTTTTACATGAGAATGTGTGCTTTTATTTAAAATGCATCTCTGGGTTATCTGTGAGGCATAGGAATTCGTTCATTTTTTCCCCTTCCAAAATATAGTCTGGCCCCACACAAGGTCTGAGGGACAGTGGACCGGCCCCCTGCTGAAAAAGTTTGCTGACCCCTGCTTAACAGGGAATAATAATAATAATAATAATAATAATAATAATAATAATAATAATTTATTTATACCCCGCCCATCTGGTTGGGCGTCCCCAGCCACTCTGGGCGGCTTCCAAAAAAATATATTAAAATACTCTAATACATCAAACATTAAAAGCTTCCCTAAACAGGGCTGCCTTCAGGGAAGGCAGGATAAAAAAGCTGCTCTTTTGGTGTTGTTGTCGTAAGGACCTTTTCGCCCCCCCCCCTTTCTCCACTATATTAGTTCATTTTCAGGCCACATTCCCTCCACGGCTAACCTTCAAAGGTCTCCTGTCTTGCAGACCCTCCAAGTGTCCCTATTTTCCAGGTACAGTCCCAAATTTACAGAAGTCATCCCGGTTTCTGATTTGGAATGGCGCACTTTTCCACAGAACGTCCCTATTTTCATGGGAGAAATGTCAGAGGGTTGTGGAATTATGGGACCCCCTGAGCCAAGGAGATAAGTTAAGTACACAACCTTTAGAAGGCATCTGAAGGAAGCCCTGCATAAGAAAGTTATTTTTTTTAAAATGTTTAATGTTTAATTAATTTTTTATAGCCACCCAGAGAAAAGACACTACAACAGGCATAGGCAAACTCGGCCCTCCAGATGTTTTGGGACTACAACTCCCATCATCCCTGACCACCGATCCTGTTAGCTAAGGATGATGGGAGTTGTAGTCACAAAACATCTGGAGCGCCGAGTTTCCTATGCCTGCTCTACAACCTGAAAAAAGAGACAATGCACGTAATTTTGAAACCAAATAAAACCCTTAATTGTTTAAAAAATTGATTGGCTATGCTCTACCTCCACTATCAAAAGCTGTAAGCTTCTGAAGAGCAGCTGCAGGAAAACACTCAGCTCCGGCTTATGTACTTCTCATGAGAAACTGATTGACTGTTACAGATAGATAGCCGTGTTGGTCTGCCATAGTCAAAACAAAAAAAATTCTTTCCAGTAGCACCTTAAAGACCAACTAAGTTAGTTCTTGGTATGAGCTTTCGTGTGCATGCACACTTCTTCAGATACACATTGACTGTTGTGAGAGCAGACTGCTGAATGGGATGAGCCACTGACTGGCCTGATCCTGCAATCTCTTCTTACATTCCTAAGAAACTAACAAGTACTTGCTGTTTCATGGCACCCAAAATTAGCAGCCTGAAGCATCTTACTCACTCTGCCTTAGGGCAAACCCACAAAAAACCTCCTGTCATTAATAAAGGATAATTGTGCTACTCTGTTCCATCCTTCCCAATCCGTTTCTTGAGAGATCTTCATTGAAAAGCAACGTAAAAAATCTCCAGCATATGCATGGTGCAAACAGCCACCCTACAGCTTTTGGATCTTTCCAGATTTCCAGCAAAATAGTCCTGTTTGGTTTGGCAAACACGGATGGGTGCATTTCATGCAGTTTTAGCTGATTATAGTCACCTGTTTGGCTTTTGGTGTTAAGCTTCTGTTCAGAAGGCTCGCAGGTGCTGTCAAATGTTATATGGAGGCAAGGGTGCCAAATAACCAGGAAATATGCTCCAGGCCGCTCTTGTGTCTTTAGCAAGAGTCTGACACACAGAAGTCAGCTGGGGAAGCTAATACCGGCACAAACTGTGCAGTCATTTATGCTATTTTTATTGCAGTACAGTGGTACCTCGGGTTACAGGCGCTTCGGGTTAAAGACTCTGCTAACCCAGAAATAGTACCTCGGATTAAGAACTTTGCTTCAGGATGAGAACAGAAATCCTGCTCTGGCGGTGCAGCGGCAGTGGGAGGTCCCATTAGCTAAAGTGGTGCTTCAGGTTAAGAACAGTTTCAGGTTAAGAACGGACCTCTGGATCGAAATAAGTTCTTAACCTGAGGTACCACTGTATTTGCGCCCATCCTTAAAGTCAGTGGAGCACCTGCAAACATCCAATTGTTGCTGGACTACAGCTCCCATAAAGGTAAAGGGACCCTTGACCATTAGGTCCAGTCGCAGACGACTCTGGGGTTGCAGCGCTCATCTCACTTTATTGGCCGAGGGAGCTGGCGTACAGCTTCCGGTTCATGTGGCCAGCAGGACTAAGCCGCTTCTGGCAAACCAGAACAGTGCACGGAAACACAGTTTACCTTCCCACCAGAGCGGTACCTATTCATCTACTTGCACTTTGACGTGCCTTCGAACTGCTAGGTTGGCAGGAGCAGGGACCGAGCAACAGGAGCTCACCCCGTTGCGGGGATTCGAACTGTCGACCTTCTGATCGGCAAGTCCTAGGCTCTGTCGTTTAACCCACAGCGCCACCCGCGTCCCTGATGCTTTGCTATTGACTATGCTAGATGGGTCCGACAGAAGCTGATGTCCAATCACATTTAGAGGGCCACAGGCTCCCTGTTCCTTGCCCTAGTCTACCCAAGCCCAACTGCTTATAACTTAAATGGGAATATATTCTTCTGCCATTCACAGAGAGCCATATATGCCGCCTTGAGCTCCTTCATGAGATAGAAAAGGCTTGCAGGGGTGGTATAACCCACCCACTCTCAGCCCCAAATCCTACCAGCTGCACTACGGATATTATAATGATGGATTTTACCTGCATTGGTAGACTAAATATTGTTGCAACCTTGCCTGGGACTTTAGGGTGAAGGGCAAGCAATAATAATAATAATAATAATAATAATAATAATAATAATATTGTAAAAATGTTTACAAAATGTGGGGGACGACAACATTTCTTTCCTTCAAAAATCAAACAAACCCTGATTTAGAAAGATAACAAACACTATGGTCCTTGCCTTTTGTGATTGAGTTGGCACAGGACTCCAACTGAATTGGTTTCTATGGGCAGCAATCACTTCACTATCAGGGAAGCTGAGCATAAAAGGGCTTAAAAACAAACCGTGAAGTCTAGACAACAGAAGTTTCACTCTAGTCTTTTTTGTTCTTTTCTGTTCCAATTGGCTAGACCTGCTTTCCTCAAGGTTAGCCCTTAATGTGACTTCAAGTGTTAAGGCTGATCCTCCAGATTGTCTTCCATGGGGTGAAATCATTAAAGCATAGCACTGTCGAGTTGGAAGCGAATCCTGAGAGACATCTAGCCCAACCCCTTGCAACGCAGGAATCTCAGCATTCAGTCTCCCATCCGTTCTGAAACCAGACCAGATCCTGCTTAGCTTTGCAAATATGGCAGCTGTTTTATTGCTGCACTGCTGGCTACAAACCTCAAGAAGAGGAGGAAGTAGGCTGGATTCTCACAGAAACAAGGGAGAATAGTGCCTGAATGTATTGCCTAGCAGTTTCTTGAGTTCTGCAAATGTTAGAAACCTGCTTTTACTTTTTCCAAAACAATGAAAAGCCACCCCTCCTCAAAATCTCTGCATAGAGCAAAGACACGTACAGAGATAGTGCAGGGACACGAAAACATTTTCAGTTTGAGGGCCACATATCAGTGGTGGGCGGAGTCAGAGGATAAAGGTAAAAGGTAAAGGACCCCGGAAGGTTCAGTCCAGTCTAAGGCGATTATGGGGTTGCGGCGCTCATCTTGCTTTCAGGCCGAGGGAGCCGGCGTTTGTCCACAGACAGCTTTCTGGGTCATGTGGCCAGCAGGACTAAACCGCTTCTGGCACAACAGAGCAACGTGACAGAAGCCAAAAATGCTGTTTACCTTCCCGCCACAGTGGTACCTATTTATCTATTTGCACTGGTGTGCTTTCGAACTGCTAGGTTGGCGGGAGCAGGGACCGAGCAACGGGAGCTCACCCCATCACGGGGATTCAAACCGTTGACCTTCTGACTGGCAAGCCCAAGAGGCTCAGTGGTTTAGACCACAGCGCCACCCGCATGCCTTAGAGGATAAAGAAGGTGTAGCAACATATGCAAATAATACCTTTGTACAGTAGATTTGTTTCTATGCAGACTCACACATGCCTCTCTGTCTTCCATCCAGGCAAGTAGATGGAATGAGTTGTAGGGCAAAGCCTAGCTAGAGGAAGATATTTAGGGTGCGAAACATCACTAAAGTGGTACCTTGGCTTAAGTACTTAATTAGTTCCAGAGGTCCATTCTTTACCTGAAACTGTTCTTAACCTGAAGCACCATTTTAGCTAATGGGGCCTCCCGCTGCCTCCACACGATTTCTGTTCTCATCCTGAGGTAAAGTTCTTAGCCCGAGGTACTATTTCTGGGTTAGCGAAGTCTGTAACCTGAAGCGTATGTAACCCGAGGTACCACTGTAGTGAGAAAGATAAGAGGATCTTGCACTGGGGAAAGATAAGAGGATCTGGAGGACTTGCAGTCCTGGGCCTGGTGTCCCTTCCTTCTCCCTGGAGACAGTTCTGGTCAATCACCAGAAAATTGAGACAGGCCCAGAGAATAAAATAGGAAAGCTTGGAGCCAAGTGGCCAGACCAAATGCAGCAGACTGCTCTTGCACCCTTCGAGAGAGCAGGGTTTGTGCAGTGGTGGGTCATCAGGCTGGCATCCATCTGCCTCGGGAGAGGATAGAGGAGTGAGCCTTTGGGGGTTTCAATGGACCCCCACATGTTCCAAAGCAGTATTCTGTACCTCTGAACAGTGCCGGATTTACGTATAAGCTAAATAAGCTATAGCTTAGGGCCCCACTCTCTTGGGGCCCCCAAAAGAATTAAAGGAAAAAACAATCTGAATGTACATTTCCAAAATATAAGATAAAAAACAAATAAAATAAAACCTACGTATGGGCAACAGTGTTTTGTGTTCTGTAGGCTCCTATGATGTAAGTAATGGGTCCCGCCTGCTAGCCTGCTCCCTAAAATATCACTGGTTTGCTCATTTCTATATACAGTCACACCTCGGGATGAATATGCTTCAGCTGAAATATTTTTGGGTTGCGCTCTGTGGTGACCTGGAAGTAACGGAGCCAGTGGCGTAGCGTGGGTTGTCAGCACCCGGGGCAAGGCAAGTAATTTGCACCCCCTAACGTGTGGATTTGTGCCCCCTAACCCTAACCCCCAGATGTTGCGCCCGGTGCGGCTGGCCCCCCCTGCACCCCCCGCTACGCCAATGAACAGAGCAACTTCCGTCTTTCGCTGCTCGTGCAGACGCTCAAAATGACGTCATGCGCATGCGTGGAAGCGACGAAACGAGACCCGCACACGCGCAGATGAATCTTACATTCGCTTCAGGATGCGAACAGGGCTCCGGAACGGATCCCGTTCGCATCCAGAGGTACCACTGTATAGGGTGCCTACATTCTGCATGGAATGGTTGCATGGCAACATGTGCAAATGGCTTTAGATACCTATTAGGTCCATATATTATCATATAGCATATATTCAACACGAAAAGAGGGACAATTTGTTGTTGACAAAGGACAGCTGGACATATAAAGGGCCCCATTACCTTCAGTAGCTTAGGACCTCATCCCACCTAAATCCAGCCCTGGTTAGGAGTGGGTAACGGAAAAGAAGTCAGCCAGTATTATAAATAAATAAATAAATAAAAGTAAGCAACTGCAGACGCTTGCGCGCGTGCTGGTCTCTCTCTCTTTCCCTCCGATTTCCATTACGCAACGTATATAGGCGAATGCAAAGCTCTGCTAGCGCTAAAAGCAACCCAAGCTCCCTTGCAGAGCGTCTGTCGAAGCGCAGCAGCAGCAGCAGCAGCAGCAGCAGCGCAGCCAACGGGGCTGGATCAGCTGCTGGGGGCCGTGACGTCACAGGTCCTCCTGCCTGCACAACGTTCCATTCAGGCGAGCGCGTGCTCCGTCGAGCACATGGGCAGCAAGCCGCCGAGCTCGGAGCGGCAGCGGCCTGCACTGCTGCTCCCCCTCCCCGCTCGGCTCTTGATTTTTTTTTTTTTGCATTTTATATATGCATCGGATTTATATTCTTTTTTTTTTTGAAACACATGCACATCTAAGGAAAGGGGCAGCCTCGGGCCGGAAACGGCCAGCAACTTTGCAAAACGCTTCGAGGATTTGTTCGGGGGAAAAAGGAGACTTGCGTGGCCTGGGGGGAAAAAAAGATGCGTGGTAAGTCAAGCTTGCGGTGGGGGAGGGGAGGTTGCTGCAGATGCATGCGGGGGGGTGTGGGGGGCAAGAAAGAGAGAGTGAAGGGCTCCCCTCCCCCTTTCCTTGTCATTTAATGGGGCTTTGCTTTCTAAACAAACCGAGCGAGAAGTTTGCAGGTGGCCGCGTCTGGCAATCGCGCCGCGTGCTTTTTTTGTGCGTGCAAGAAGGGTGAGGGGGGGGGGAGAGGTCTTGCTCCGTGCTATATTTATATCTCTCTCCTGTATTTGCCCCCCCCCCCGCTCCCTTCTCTCCTTCAAAGCTCTTTAGCTAACTATATGTGTGTGTGTGTGTGTGTTTTAAATGGCACGTTTAGAAGAAAGGGACCGGGATGCAGACCCGCGGCCACGATGGCTGGAAGCGCGCAAAGGAAAGAGCCGTGCTGGCGAAATCAATAAAGAAATCGGGGACCCTCGAGGAGGGATGGGGAAATGGCACGTCTTGCTTTCTTTGCCCATTCCCCCTCCATTTCCTCCCCCCCCCCCCACATATAGATCTCCGGCTCCTGGCCTTGTGCACATAATGACTATTCTCCCCCTTTTCCATATATATATATGCGCTAGCGAGATGCCCGGAAAACTCGTTTTTTCGTTTTGCTTTACTTTTGGAATCGGGCAACTTTACTGTGTACTTAGATCTCCTTCTCCTCTCTCTTTCTCCCTCTGTCTGTAGCCCACCCTATACCGTAGGGGAAACTCGGACGGGGTTTTTGCTTCCAGCAGGATCGGGGCCGTCATCTTTGTCGCCGATGTGCACGCGCGCACGTCCATAGGAACAAACACTTCTGCCTTGGTCCAAAGTACAGTTTCGGATGCAATCTTGGGAGATGTTTCTAGGCCTTCCATCGTGCAGCCACCTTTGTTGGCTGTGATGTTTTCCCTCATCTTCTCTCTCTGCCTCCCCACCTTAAATCGAGACCCCCCCCAAAAAAAAATAGAACCCCAAAGACACAATACAAGGATTTTCTCCTTCTGACATAGGCCTTAAAGTCATCTAGCTCACCCCCTCCTCGTCCAATGAGCTGCATCTTTACTGCAAGGAGATTTGCGTATTTATTATTTTTATTTAATTAAAATATCTGCAAACCTCCTTCGCCTGTACACTTTCCAGGAACAGAGTATTACTGTATATAAATACATATTAAAAATGACACATGTCCATACCAAATAATGTAGCAGCTATATTAGGCAGCCTATGATAGGCCGTAAATAACCATTTTTTAAAATGCCTGGCCATTTTTTTTGACCCGAAATCGCTCGAGAATAAAGCAAACAGTTTTTTCTTTTCTTTAGGCTGCAATCCAAAGCCTGATTTCCTCGGACCAAACTCCATTGAACGCTATGGTTTGGATCCAGGCTAAGTTTGCTACACTTCAGGTCCCGTTGAAAGCAATCCAAGAAATTAGTCGTGGCTAACTCCACTCCTGTTAAAACCAATGACTTCTGGATCCAATCTGGTTAGACAGATATTTGGTAGGCATGTATAGGATTGTACCCTGGGTAGTCTTCCATCCTTAAGAACCAGAACTAAAAAAAAAAAGGGGGGAGGAAAATCTTGCCTGTGCAAATAATAGGTCACATTTTCAATTTTTATTTTGACATTTCTGTGTTGTATTTTTTAAAAAAACAAACATTAAAAGACAGAAGCATAGTTGAAGATCAAATTCAAAATGGCATCAGAGGGAAACCTTTGATAATGAGGTAGGAAAAGGATTATGAGGATTTTTGTCTGCAGTGACACCTCTAAAAACTACTTCACATTGACAAGTTGGGACATGTTTATGCTGGTCCATATTTATTAGCCACAGAATTAGTCATCCAGCAACTCCTGTGACAGAAGCATTTCCTTTTTTTGTAATCATTTTACGGCTGCCATCCTGTATGCACTTATTTTTTAAGCACTAATTTTATTTACTGCAAATATAACTTTACTTGGGAGTAAGCCCCCTTTGCATTCGGGGAGTAGGGTTGCGCTGTAAAAATATGCGTCTTTTACGCTTTAAACTTGTAATCGCAACCGGTGTGAATTGGAAGGAACCAGCAAATCGTTTTGCAATAAATTTGTTTTGCATAAAAATATACATTATATATTTTTATTATATATATATATATATATATATATATATATATATATATATATATATATAAAACACTTTTAAAAATCCAGCTTTTGCATCTTTATGAGCTCTCTGCAGAATGGAACCGCGCTATATATATATGGCAACGGAATGTATATGTGTATATATATATATATACGTAAAGGTGCGGGATCTGCATTTTTTTAAAGTTGCCATATTTCCGTAGAAGTTTTCTCTATATATTTGGAGGGAAGGATTTCAAAGTAGTTCTAGTGCTCTGTGACACTTTGAGGAGTGGGGTGTGTGCAATCTTTTAAAATATGAACGTTTTGAATTCCTACATCCCTCTGAAATCGGATGTCAAAGTCTTGTGGCTTTGTCAATTATGTTCTCTGATTGTCGTAACACAAAATGGAAGATTTGCTCCATCTTCCCCACACCAAACTGTGCTCTGTGACCAAAATGGCAACAGACGTCCTGAGTATTTTCCTCCGGTCTCATGCAAAGCTTTCTTTTCCAATTTGTTTTCTGATCTTCTCTTGTGTAGCAGTGGCATGTTCTCACATTTCCCCCTGAAAGTCCAGGATGCTTGTATATGTATTTTATGCTTGCAGCAGCCTTGTGAGGTCAAATCGTGATTTGCCTCCCATGGAGCTTCATAATTTCATAGGGATTTAAATCTTGGTTTCTCTTACGTTCAGTTTCCACCAGTAAAACCTAGGTTTTGAGTTTCTGTAGACCTGAGTGCTGGGCTGTGTCACTAGCTGTCATTTAACCCGATTCCAGTGGCCTTCTCTGCTTTGCAAGCTCATATATATATATATATATATATATATAAAATCCTACCTCGTTTGTGTTGAAAACGCTTTTTCTGGCCTGATATGAATGTGAATTGAGTACGTAAACAAGGCCAGCTTAATCCAGCGCCTCCTTCCTTGCCCATTCTGACTGGCAATTTTAATTTCCAAATTGTATTGCTTTCTCTTCCTGGTTGTGATACGGAACCATGATTTGATGTCCTCCTGCAAAGGTGGTGTCTCTGTGAATCAAAATGCCAAATTCATGTTTGTTTCCTTGTCTTCAGTCCATTCCTCCCCTAATTTGTGAGTGCTCCTGAGGCTCTCTTCCTTCTACTACAGTCATACCTCGAGTTGAATGCGCTTCGGGTTGATTGCTTCGAGTTGCGCTCCGCGGGAACCCGGAAGTAACGGAACGCGTTACTTCTGGGTTTTGCTGCTCGTGCATGCGCAGGTGCTCAAAATGACGTCGCACGCGCTAGCGGCGACACGCGCCATCGCGTCTTGCGTTCTGTTCGGGATGCGAACGGGGCTGCAGAACGGATCCCGTTCACATCTGTCAGGATTTTGCTGGGCTGTAATGCAAACCGTCTCCTGCCAACCTAGCAGTTTGAAAGCATTTATCTAAGTGCAAGTAGATAAATAGGTACCGCTCTGGCGGGAAGGTAAATGGCGTTTCCATGCGCTGCTCTGGTTCGCCAGAAGCGGCTTAGTCATGCTGGCCACATGACCGGAAGTTGTACGCCGGCTCCCTCGGCCAATAAAATGAGATGAGTGCCGCAACCCCAGAGTCGGTCACAACTGGACCTAATGGTCAGGGGTCCCTTTACCTTTAATGCAAACCGTATCTTATAGCAGCCCCTCCTGCCCTGTCCATTCTCTTACCTGTCCATTTGTGACAGGTGCTGCTGGTACCTCCAGGCCTGGCTGTGTAATGTTGACCATCCTGGGGAATAGAGCACAGTCTAAAGGTGGTTGGAAATTGCATCCTCTGGTTTCCTAGCAACCGTAAGATGCCTGTTCTGTGAATCCTGCAGGATGGCTTTGGAGCAAAAGCAGATTGGGCCGTCCTGCTTATTTCAGGGATGGAGAGTTCCATAAGGGGGGCAGGAATATTTGGGCAACTGCTGAGGCCCACACCTCTGCAAGGGAGCCCACTGCCACACTCATCATGGTCTTTCTTGTTGGTGTTGCTTCCCATGGATAATAATATTATGATAATTTATTATTTATACCCCACCCATCTGGCTGGGTTTCCCCAGCCACTCTGGACGGCTTCTGACAAAATATTAAAATACAATAGTCTATTAAACATTGAAAGCTTCCCTAAACGGGGCTGCCTTCAGATGTCTTCTAAAAGTCTGGTAATTGTTCTCCTTGACATCTGGTGGGAGGGCGTTCCACAGGGCGGGTGCCACTTCCGAGAAGCCCCTCAGCCTGGTTTCCTGTAACTTGGTTTCTCGCAGTGAGGGTACCGCCAGAAGGCCCTTGGCACTGGACCTCAGTGTCCGGGCAGAACGATTGGGGTGGAGTCGCTCCTTCAGGCTGCCCCCTGCCCACCATGCACGATCTCCCCCTGGGCATTTTTTGCTGTTAATTATTACATTTATATTCCATCTTTTCTCCCAAGGAGCTCAAGCCTTGCCTGCTTCTCAGCCTCTCCGTTTTCTCCTCACAGCAACCCTGTGAGGTAGGCTAAGAGACAGTGAGTGGCTCCAGTGAACATTTTGACTGAGTAAGGTTTGAGCCCCGGTGTCTCGCAGGAACTAGTCTGGCACCTTTAACCACTACACCTCTGCCAGTTTGAGCACAGGGGGAAAAGGCAAGCACGTTGGCAGCAGGGCTTTGGAGAGGTGGAAGAGGGGACTGTCTAAGGGCCTTTGCTTGTACCCCTCTTCCATCCTCCCCCAAACCCCCATGCAGGGGTGAGAACCAGTTTGGGCTGTGTACTGAGGCCAGTCAGGATTTGGTGATCTCTCCTGATTTATGGAGGGACGTGGGTGGCGCTGTGGGTTAAACCACAGAGCTTAGGACTTGCTGATCAGAAGGTCGGCGGTTCAATTCCCTGTGACAGGTTGAGCTCCTGTTGCTTGGTCCCTGCTCCTGCCAACCTGGCAGTTCGAAAGCACATCAAAGTGCAAGTAGATAAATAGGTGCTGCTCTGGTGGGAAGGTAAATGGCGTTTCCGTGTGCTGCTCTGGTTCGCCAGAAGCGGCTTAGTCACATGACCCGGAAGCTGGCCACATGACCTGGAAGCTGTACGCTGGCTCCCTCGGCCAGTAAAGTGAGATGAGCGCCGCAACCCTAGAGTCGGCCACGACTGGAGCTAATGTTCAGGGGTCCTTTTACCTTTACTGATTTATGGGTTGTCTTTTTTTTTGGCTTCATTTCTTAATATTGTATGTGGTGGGATTTGGTTAAAAACTCCACCAGAGCAGTTTGCAGGGCAAATACGTACAGCCCCTCCTTTTTTAAAGGAAAGAATCATACCAAAACAAGGAAAATGTAAGACAGCCAGCATCGACATTTTTTTTTAAAAGAAAGGATAGATGAAAGGAAATAATATAATTCAGTGTTGAAAGGCTAACAGAAGAAACAAGGCAGTTTTCGCTCTCCAGAAGTGGTTCACTTCCTAGCATAGAGAATTCCAGAGTCCAGGTGCCATCACTGAGAAGGCCCTGTCTCTGACTACATAACGGTCAAATGTTGATGATGCTCGGCAGATTAATCAGCCTTCCGGAGAAGTCACAACAATGGATTGAAATAAAAGCAATGATCCATTTTGACCCAGTTTAAAGTCCAGCATCCCTGTAGACCATTCCTGCTCTTCCTGTGTGAGTGGTTATTTACAAGCCTAGTACAGATTACAGACGGTTTGCTATGTAGTCATAGACAAAATGAAACTGTATAAGTAAAATCACAACATGGAAGATACATTAAATTCGGTTGTGATACATAAACGATACAAAATTACCAGGGGTATCTGAAATAAGGTGCACAACATGAAACCTTAAATTGTGGTTGTGAAGAGTGAGTTGAAAAACATAAAAGATGTAAACAGATTAAAATTGTGATGTATGAGAACGGCGGCCAGACAGGATAAGTTTAACCTGGGGGATATTTCCTTGCGTAGTTTTGCAGCCAGAAAGAGAAATCTGGCCACAGCCTCTGTTAATAATTTGTTTGGTTTGGGCGAAAGGTAAACTATGCAAATCGGGCAGAATAATAGAACCATCGAATTGTAGAGTTGGAAGGGCCCCCCAAGATCATCTGCAACCCCCTGCAATGTAGGAATCCTGCCCACACCCATCTCAAACCACCAACTTTATTTAAAGGCCAGAGCCGCTGCATTAAAAATGGTTGCATCTATCCTTCAGTCCAGATCCAAAGTTCTCTCTTTTTGAAACCATTCTGTTGGGTTTCTCCCCCAAATGCTTGTTATGCCTATGATGGCGATCCTATGGCAAGATGGCCATCTGTCATGGATGCTTTAGCTGAGATAAGTCGGTCTACAGAACCACATATTTTGATATGGTATGTTGAATCGTATTTTAAAAAGAACTTTAAAAATAATTTTATAAAAGAATTTATATACAGTGGACGCTCGGGTTGCGAACATGATCAGTGCGGGATGCACGTTCACAACACTCGGCGTTCGCAACCCGCGTCTGTGCACGCACGGGTTGCAATTCGGCGTTTCTCCGCATGCGCAAAGCGCAATTTAGCACTTCTGCGCATGCGCGACTGCCGAAACCTGGAAGTAACCCATTCCGCTACTTCCAGGTTTCGGCGGTCCGCTACCCGAAAAAACGCAACCTGAAGCGTCTTTAACCCGAGGTACGACTGTAGTTACATACAGCCTGCCACGTTGTGTGTGTTGTTTAGCTGAGATGGCTGCATTCCAGGGGGTTGGACTAGATGACCCTCGGGTCCCTTCTAGCTCTTATGATTCTATGAATGTATGCATGGCAAGTGGAATTCTGCTCATGCTCTCCATGCATTGGGGTTGCCAGTGTGAGAAGGGGGCTTTAGATGTGTCAGACCAGGCACGTCCAAAGTCCGTTTCGGGGGCCTAATCTGGCCCGCCAGTCGATTCAATCTGGTCCCCGTGGTAGTATATGTCCTGGGGCAAAATCCTAGAAAAAGCCCAGCAACTTCAATCCTAAAAGCTCAACAACTCTGGGATTAAATCCTAAAAATAAAATAAAAAATGCTCAAAACTTTTGGGTAAACTTAAAACCCTAAAAAAAAAACACAACAACTTTGGTCAGCCCTCATGCATGTTCACTTCATCAAATCTGGCCCTCTGAAAAAAGTCTTATAACAAAGTGCTGGAGGAAAGGGACTGTGAGCAATAGCTTGGGAGAGGTGTTAAAGCTGAAACAATTATCCTGCCTTGTTATTTTTCCTGTTGCCAGAAGGTATGATGTAATCATGTTACATTTATAGAGCTGAAATGTTTCCTTTTGCAGTTTGCTATTGTGTTGTTGTTGTCTTAGGGTGTTATGCGGAAGTCGCTCTGGCATTGTTTTGATTGTGAAATGCATTCAATGTTAGAAACTCAGGCATATAAACAAATCGCCAAATGGCATCGCAACAAAATATCTAGGCATCATTCCCCCCATGAGATTTATTATTGTTATGATTTTTTTCATATCACTTCCATACTGCTTTATACTTTAAAGAAAACATCTCAGTGTGGTTTGTTGTTGTTGTTTAGTCGTTTAGTCATGTCTGACTCTTCGTGACCCCATGGACCAGAGCATGCCAGGCACTCCTGTCTTCCACTGCCTCCCGCAGTTTGGTCAAACTCATGCTGGTAGCTTTGAGAACACTATCCAGCCATCTCGTCCTCTGTCGTCCCCTTCTCCTTGTGCCCTCCATCTTTCCCAACATCAGGGTCTTTTCCAGGGAGTCTTCTCTTCTCATGAGGTGGCCAAAGTATTTGAGCCTCAGCTTCAGGATCCGTCCTTCCAGTGAGCACTCAGGGTAGATTTCCTTCAGAATGGATAGGTTTGATCTTCTTGTAGTCCATGGGACTCTCAAGGGACTCTCAGTGTGGTTTACAACATGCTAAAACATCACATCAAACAATCCCGAATTAAACAAATTCAGGCTTCCAGGAAAATATTTCAGATCCTTCTCTAAGTGGAATTTTGCTTTCTCCCCATATTTGTTTACCTACTTAATTTATAGAGTTGCCCCATAGCAGAAATACTCTGAGAAGCCAGGGGGGTGTACAGTGGTACCTCGGGTTACAGACGCTTCAGGTTACAGACTCTTCAGGTTAAACACTCTGCTCACCCAGAAATAGTACCTTGGGTTAAGAACTTTGCTTCAGGATGAGAACAGAAATTGCACGGCGGCAGCAGGAGGCCCCATTAGCTAAAGTGGTACCTCAGGTTAAGAACAGTTTCAGGTTAAGAACAGGTATCTGGAACAAATTAAGTTCTTAACCCGAGGTACCACTGTAGTGATTAGAGTGTCGGACATAAATCTGGGAGCTCCGGGTTCAAATCCCCACTCGGTCATGAAGCTCATTGGGTGACCTTGGAGTCAATCATAAGTTTCTTAATGTACCTCACAGGGTTGTTGTAGGGCTTAACTGAGGAGATGGGTGAATCATGTACAGTGGTACCCTCAGGTTACATACACTTCAGGTTACAGACTCCGCTAACAAATATTACCTCAGGTTAAGAACTTTGCTTCAGGATGAGAACAGAAATCGTGTGGCAGCAGCAGGAGGCCTCATTAGCCAACCAGGTACCTCAGGTTAAGAACAGTTTCAGGTTAAGAACAGACCTCCTGAACGAATTAAGTTCTTAACCCGAGGTACCACTGTACCTCTTGCAGGAAAAGGTGGATATAAATTCAGTAAACAGGCTTATCTCCTGAAGAAAGCTAGTGGGGCCAGCCAGATGGAGATGTCAGTCACCACCCTGGCATTCCAGAGATCTCCATGTGGTTGCAGTTGGACTTGCCTCAGTCACAAAATGCGCCTGGCCCCTGGGGAATTTCTAACACTGGTCTTCTTTGTAAATGTGCCCACAGGTTGTCAGTCCTTGACTGGCGCAAGACGCCGAAGGCAGGCCAGCTCTCTTCTTTTGCCTCGCCCAGTTGTCCCGCTGCGTCTCTCTGTTCCATGCTGTGTGTTTTATTTACAGCGGCAACACAGGGCTGGCTTGTGGAAAAGCCATGAGTTTCAGATCCGCAGCGGAGCTCCCGTCCGCTTGCCAGAATAGTGGCTTGTCGAAATGGATCCGCAGAAGGTTCACAGACGCCCAGCTGTTTGATGGAACGGACGACAAGGGTAGATGTTTGGATATTAAAGGGATTTTTAAATTTTATTTCCTCACCATTTTTCTGTGCTGAATTCCCTCCTTCTCGCCTGGGCAGCGTGAGGAAGGTGAATGAGGACACAGAAGACGGCAGCCAAGGCTGTGCTGGCCCATTCCCCTGACAGAAAGAAGCATGTGAATCTCAGACTTGTGTTGAAATCTGGCTTGGCAAGGAGAGGGAGATGTTTGTGTAACATGCTGCTGAGGAGTCATAGCAGGACCGCAGTCACAGAGCCTCCTTCACCTTTGCCCAGAGTTGTCTAGCATTTAAACACAGCTCTCTCTCAATTTCTCTCTCTGCTGGAAGATTAAATAAGGACCCACCCCTCAAGAAATCTGCCGTGGTGGTTGCAGCTCTTTTTATTATTAGAAACTGAGGGAAACAATTAACAATATGCCTCTTGCTCAGTGGTAGAAACTCAGATATACAGTCTCAACTTGGAAGTTGAACGGAATCCATTCCGAAAATCCGTTCGACTTCCAAAATGTTCAAAAACTAAATCACAACTTCTGATTGGCTGCGGGAAGCTCCTGCAGCCAATCAGAAGTTGCGGAAGCCTCGTCGGACGTTTGGGTTCCGAAAGAACGTTGGCAAACTGGAACAATCGTTTGTGATCTAAGGTATGACTGTACAGTGGTACCTCAGGTTACATATGCTTCAGGTTACAGACTCCACTAACCAAGAAATAGTGCTTCAGGTTAAGAACTTTGCTTCAGGATGAGAACAGAAATCAGGCTCCGGCGGCAGCAGAAGGCCCCATTAGCTAAAGTGGTGCTTCACATTCAGAACAGTTTCAGGTAAAGAACAGACCTCT
Source organism: Podarcis melisellensis (assembly GCF_964234715.1). NCBI lineage: Eukaryota > Metazoa > Chordata > Lepidosauria > Squamata > Lacertidae > Podarcis > Podarcis melisellensis. The sequence continues at coordinate 12,405,809 of NC_138539.1, read as the reverse complement.
GGAACTAATTAAGTACTTAACCTGAGGTACCACTGTATAAGCTAGGTGCCAAATGGCTACTTAAACCAGGGTGTGACAGTTGTCAAAAGAGAATGCCTATTATTCGCCATTTGGGGGCCTGGACATCTCAAAAAGTCTTATTTTTCAAATGATGGGCAGACTGTGACTGATTCTCAGTTAAATGTCTGGCTCGTTGAGAAGACAACCTTTAGCTAGAGTTAAGAATTTTGAGAACTGAAAGAAGAAATGTCATTCAATCCAGGGACAGTCCACCTATCCGGTTCGTTCTGATTGTGGAGATAAAGTATCCCAGATGGATTGCTATGGGGTGTGTGAAAACTATCCCATGATTCCCCAGACATGCACCTCCAGATGGTGGTAACGTCAGGCGCCACCCTAGCGCATCTTCACTTGGTTGCAAGTGGCCGATAGCCAAGTGCAAAGTGCGCCTGACAAATTTCGAACACTGTGTCTTGCTTCTCTGAGTGGGGCATGGAGAAGGTTGCATAAGTCTGTGCAGAAGCTAGCTTGCTGTACAGAGGTAAAAAAACCAATAATTGTTGTTCCATACACTTTGCCTCTAGTATATGGCTTTTTGGAGGCTGGTGACAGGGCAGTGCTGCCCAGTCCTGCTTTAGAAATCAGCATCCATGTCTCTTAGGTCCTTGGACAAAGAGAAGCCAGAGATATCTGCCTCTCCTGCCTGCTACTGCTAGCTTAAGAGCCAGATCAACATTTCCAATGTTAAAGAAATGAGCCACTCCAGCGAAGAGGAGTCCTTTGGGTCTCTAATGAGGCCATTCTCTTTTTGGGAGCTGTGAACCTCTTGTCCTTTGCAGAGAGCGAGAGTTGGGAGTACAGCATGAGCCACGAAGGCGATATAGATAATTAGTGTGTTCTTTCTGGTGTGTAATTGTAAGTAATTATGCCATTAATGTAATTGCAGGCCATAACTTTTTCCCCCGGGCTTGAAGAACACTCTGCTTCAGGCCGCCGAGGGTGGGGAGGGAAGGGTCGTTGACATGCACCAGAGTGACGCCCCTCAATTCTGTCACTCTGGGCAGAGAGGAAATTTTATCTCTTTACCTCTCAGTGCCACGCATACTGGAATTTGTTTGCTTTCCTTTTGGGGCAATGCTTGTTTGTTTCCTTTGTGGTATACAGTGGTACCTCTGGTTAAGAACTTAATTCGTTCTGGAGGTCCGTTCTTAACCTGAAACTGTTCTTAACCTGAGGTACCACTTCAGCTAATGGGGCCTCCCGCTGCCACCGCACCACCGCCACACGATTTCTGTTCTCATCCTGAAGCAAAGTTCTTAACCCGATGTACTATTTCTGGGTTAGTGGAGTCTGTAACCTGAAGCGTCTGTAACCTGAAGTGTCTGTAACCCGAGGTACCACTGTATTTGTGTCTCGCCTTACTGTAAAGTTGTCCCAAGCTGGTTTAGAATTAAGCTGAAACCTAACAACATTGGGTTGGTACAGATTTACTGTGTAAGCGGTGTGAGAGAACAGGAAGATGTGGGCGATCTTAAACCTTTGCTGCCTTGAGGGACATCTTTGAGGGAAGAAAAGGCTCAGGAGTAAACCCTACACAGCGGAGTCGCTAAGGTGCTCTCATGGAGCCCTGTATGCCTCCTTCCAGAAACTCCTGCAGCCAAGCCATAGCTGTCAACTTTCAGATTTGAAAATAAGGGATCAGCAGCCTCACCTGTCCTGGGGACAGTCTATGGGATATCTATCAATCCGGGATAGTACCGGGAAGCAGTGGGAAACAGCGCAGGAATAAGGGAATTTTCCGCAAAAAAAAGGGAAGGTTGGCAGCTATGAGCCAAGCTGGTGCCAAACGTATTGCTCTGCTTTGCTTTGGACCACATCGGCGAGTCTTGTCATCTGAGGAGGACAGGACAGGACCTTCATATGCATTGCCCAGGCTTGTTCCCTGCGGTGGTCACTTTGGTGCCTCTCGAGATGTACAGGTGGCAATGGAAGTGCTTCAGAAAGGGAGCACTTTGAATTTGGGCCGAAGGGTGGATTCAACTATTTTTAATTCGGCGACCCTGGCTTTTAAATAAGGAGTTCCACGGCCCTGCTTGCGAGCCTCACTACCAGCCCATCTCAAATTGCTTTGCTCACATTTCTGGAAGAGCTACTACCTAACAGCTGTGTCTAAATGAGCCCCACATTTTTTGCCTGTTGGAGAAGACCCCCTTGTCTCTTCTGTATAGACACTGCGCTGTGGTTTCTGTGGCTGGCTGGGTGTTGCAGATACCCACCCTCTCCCCAGACCTAAGAAAAGTAGGGAGTTTGCTACGGATGAATAATGGCCCATCCATTCATGATTACCCGAGACCCTTCTGTAGACCAGTTTGAGTTTCATAATGGTATAAAGGCATGGGTTGAGTATAATGAAAGCTGTTGATATTACAGCGACCTTGAGTATCTCTTTGTTGTCATAATGTTTTATAATAATTTTTATTAAGGATTTTACATTACAAAAAATAAAAAAAATAAAAAAATATCCAACAAAAATTGTTAAAAACAATCAATCATTCCATCTCCTTATTTTTCATTTACTTGTTTCTCGGACCTCCTCATACCACCCTTTTTTGTATTCCAAATCAAATTATTAATTCAACAATTTCTTTCCCTCTTTTTACTACCCAAATCTTATTCTTAAATTATTACAATCTTAGATTTTTACTTATATAAACCCATTTTTTCATATTCTTTTAACCCATCACAGCTAGAAACCACTTAGTTCCAATCCAACATTATTCTAAAATTCCTTAATTTTACAATATCTCTGCAAATAGTCTTTAAATTTCTTCCAATCTTCCTCCACTGACTCTTCTCCCTGGTCTCGAATCCTGCCGGTCATTTTCGCCAATTCCATATAGTCCATCACCTTCATTCCTTGTTGTCATAATGGTGGCCAAAGGGATGGGGTTACAGCTGGGGAAAAACAACAACATCGGAATCACAAACTTGTTGAGTTGGAAGGGACAAAGAGGCCAACTCCTTTCTCCTTCTCTGTTGGAACTCCTATTTGGGGACTTCCCTGGCTTTTTCCTGCCCCATGTAGGACCAGTCTGGATAGTTAGCCTTGCTGAAGACGTGACGTTTTCATCCCCCAAAAAGTTTTTGATTGAGTTTCCCCTGAAATGAGGCTGCATTTTAATGTTTTAATGTTGCATTTTAATCTTGTTTTTTAATCTGCATTTCAATCAATTGTTTTTATATGTGGTGGTAGCCGCCCTGAACCGGATCTTGGCTGGGGAGGGCGGGGTATAAATAAAATTTATCATTATCATTATCATCTTTCACCCAAAGTGGGGCTCAAACCCACACTACTGAGATTAAGAATCTCATTCTCTGCCGTGTGAGCTATCGATGGAGGGGTCCTCATTAGAGGTGCCAGTGAGTTCAAGGAAATTGGGGCAAAGCACCACATTTTCAGCCATGTTGCTGCTCTCAACCGACATCTTGCAAGTGTGTTGAATAGCAGCCTTGGTGCATCTTTGGGGAGGTAGAGGAGCTTAGCAATGGGACGATGGTCCCAACGCCTTCCCGTGTCTTGGCTCCCTGCTCGAAATGGAGATAGTCTCTGAAGTCACCTTGGGTCAGGCCCTTTATATAGACCTTGCAGAAGGCCTGCTAGCTTCTGCAGGGATCTGCAGGCGACGGGGCTTATTCATTTTGCACAAACATGGCTGCTTCCTTGTGGCACTGACGATCGTAGGGGCGTTTTTAGGGTGCAAACCTGAAGATGGATTCTCCAGCGTTTGTTATGTAGCAGGCAGCGGCTTTCTCTGTGAGCTTTGCAGGATGGAGAGAGAGAGCGGGAGCGAGCGAGCGAGCTAAACGCTTGGCTCGCTTCAGCCAAACAGCATTTTTCCAGGAAACTGGTGCCCACTGAGGCTATTTCCATGTCGGGGAAGAGTGCTTATTCCAAGTTCACGGCGCTGGCAGCTGCGTCCACCGATGTTTGGCGCGAAATGAGCTCTGCTCCTGCCTCCCTCAGACCATGAATCTTCCAGGTCATCTAAGTTGAACGCCGAGTAAATTGCATGCTTCGCTTTTTGCTTTTTTAAATGGCTTTGGCCCTTCTGAAGGTTTTGCTTCTTTGCTGTTTAAAGGGTTATGGGCATGAGAAAACAACAACCACCCAGATCTTCTTCCTAAAGAGAAAAGGCAAACTATTCTTTCCCCTGCTTAGATTAAGTGCAAATAGAACCATTTCTCTCACAGATGCTCGAAGCCTCTGTTCTTAAAACGACGGACTGGATGTCTTCTCCCCACCTGGCATTTCAGGTGCCAAGACCGTTTATCGTCATGTTTAAATGCCAGTAAATGGGATTTCCGAGCCAGAGGTTCCAGGAGAAGGGACACACTGGCGCTGCTTGTGCCTTTTCCCTTGATTGCTACGGGGCTGGGATGTTCTGAAAGAAAGGTCTGTTCTGTTATGCACAGCTTCTGTCGCCCATGTGAATAATGGGGAAGTCGCCTTAAAATTAGGGGTTATCTGGAAACTTTAGGCTGTGCATCAGCTGGTCCTTCATTTGCTTGAAATGCTTTTTCGACTGCTGCTGCTGCTAGTACTTCTCAGGGGCAGTGTCCAAGTGTCTGCTCAGAGTTTGAGTTAGGCTGAATTCCTAGCTCATGTGCTAAAATGAAGGCCTGCAGCTCACGGACACGGCATTCGGAAATCCCTTTTTATTTTTAGTGCCTCAAGTTTCTAGTCCAGGCATAGGCAAACTCGGCCCTCCAGATGTTTCGAGACTACAACTCCCATCACCCCTATCCAGTAGTCCCAAAACATCTGGAGGGTCAAGTTTGCCTGTGCCTGTTCAAGATGATACGGTTGTGACTTGACAGCGTGGGAGCAATACACGCTGAAACCTAAAAAGCTAGAGATTTGGCAAAATTTCATCATCATCACCACCATCATTAGCCAGCTCAGACAACCTGGTGATTGAGAGGCAAAAAAGAGAAACGTTTGAAATAAACTGATTTGAAATCAAGAAACTCCCTCGGGAAGTGGTGGACTCTCCTCCGTTGGAGGTTTTTAAGCAGAGGTTGGATTGACATCTGTCATAGATGCTTTAGCTGAGATTCCTGCATTGCAGGGGGCTGGACTAGATGACCCTCGGGGTCCCTTCTGACTTTAAAATTTGATCATTCCTAGGTTTAACCCCCAGGGTCATGGTGAGAACCATTTTGCGCTGTGTACTGAGGCCAGTCAGGATTTGGTGATCTCTACTGATTTATGGAGGGACGTGAGTGTCGCTGTGGGTTAAACCACATAGCCTAGGACTTGCCAGTGAGAAGGTCAGCGGTTCGAATACCCGCGACGGGGTGAGCTCCCGTTGCTCGGTCCCTGATCCTGCCAACCTAGCAGTTCAAAAGCACGTCAAAGTAGATAAATAGGTACCGCTCCAGCGGGAAGGTAAGCGGCGTTTCCATGCACTGCTCTGGTTCATCAGAAGCGGCTTAGTCATGCTGGCCACATGACCCGGAAGCTGTACGCCGGCTCCCTCGGCCAATAAAGCGAGATGAGCGCCGCAACCCCAGAGTCGGCCACGACTGGACCTAATGGTCCTCTCAGTAGTGCTGTAAGGTAAGTCAGGAGCCTTTCAACTGCTTGTTGCGTTGAAAGAGACTGGACAGAGTCTCTTTTTTTACGCAACAGGAACCCAAGAGAGTTTTCTGGGTCCGTCTTCCAGGAAACCAGGAGTTGCGCTTCGTCCTTGCTCTTTTAGCTACTGCCCTTACGGCAGTTCTTGAGCGTCTGAGGAAAGGTCTAGCTTTGAATGCAGAAACCCCTGGGCTCAATCCCCCGACAGGCCCAGGTTGCAGGGGGAGAGACCTCTGCATGGAACACTGCTGCCAATCAGTGCAGACAATACTAAACTAGATGGGCTTGTATTGTGACAGGGGCTTAGAGGGCTGCTATTTCCTGCAGAAACTTCAGGACAAAACGAACGCTGTTAGCACTGTTGATTTGATTTTTTTTAAAGCCCTCTGCTGCTTTTAAACATTGTAGACTACTAAAGTAAAAAGAGGACCCAGGGAATTTTGTGGTTTTGCCCCCCCCCCCCTTTCGTGGTGATTTTGTTCTTAAACTGGAAAGCCTACTGAGAGGGAGGTTATTTTTCCTGTTCAAAGTAATTACATGCTAGGCTGCCATTCTTTGGCTTCTGTTGCAGCTTTCCTCTCTCCCCCCCCCCCAAATTACTGGGCTGGCGGAGGGGGGGTGGGCTTGTCTTCTATCTCTCTTGCCTGGCAGTGAGAGTGTGTGTGTGTGTGTGTGGAAAAGACGAGGCAGCCAAATGTTGGGTTGCGAAGCACAGAAGAGGGCCTTGTGATTTAGCTGAATAATTATTGCAGAGTGTGCAGATCCATCCAGCTGCGGTTGGTTTGGGTTGCTGCGCCGTCCCCTTTGGCCTAGCAACAAGAAGCGCTCAATTCCAGGGCCAGAGGTTGGCAGATTTTATCCTGCACCCCTTCCGCTGCCCGTCTCCCTCCTGGGAGGCTTTGGTTTTGGAAGAGCAGCTTTTGCTTCCAAGGGTTTCTCTTGGGTTTTGCAGTAATCTCTGCATGGCAGCCCACGAGATGGTAAGCAGCGACTCAAAGCACCAACCAGTATTTATATATATACACAAAGCCTGGCCAATCCCAAAACACTACTACTACTACTACTACTACTACTACTACTACTACTAATATAAGCCACCCATCTCACCGGGTTGCCCCAGCCATTCTGGACAGCTTCCAGCAAACAAAAACATCAAACACAGCAAACTTGAAGCATTAAAAAACTTCCCTATATAGGGCTACCTTCTTCTGTATTATTATTTAAAATTTCTTTGTTGCCCTTCATCCGAAGATCCCAGCGATCTTCGACATAAAAATACAAACTGAGAAATAACTAATAAAGCAAGAACAAAAACAAACCAATAAACTGTATCCCATAAACACATTAAAAAAATATTATTAGAATTTTATTTACAACGTAACATAACCCCCCACCCCCCAATACACAAATCCACCCTCATTAAATGTGAGCATAACGTACAACAACACAAACAACCAAACAAAAGACTTCCTTTATCCTGTATCTGGCCTCCTTATTTACTTCTTATAAACTGTTTCCTTTATGAATAATTATTAAGATTTTTCTAATGATAACTTAAATGTCCACAGAGTCCACAAACACATTGAAAAAAGCCGTATAATGTTCAATCAGCACAAGGCCTGGCTATAGAGAAGCGTTTTCACCTGGTGCCTTAAAGGTATGCAATGAAGGAGCCAGGCAAGACTCCCTGGGGAGAGCATTTCACAAATGGGGAGCCACCCTGGAAAAGTCCCTGCCTCATGTTGCCACCCTCTGGATCTCTCTCAAGGAGGCAAACAAAGAAGGGTCTCAGAAGATTATCTCAGGGTCCGGGTAGGTTCATATGAAAAGAGGGCGGTCCAGGAGGTATTGCGGTCCTGAGCCCTTTAAGGCTTTATAAGTCAAAACCAGCACTTTGAACTGGGCCTGGAAACTAATTGGCAGCCATTGCAATCGGGCCAGGATTGGTGCTATACGCTCAAGCTGTCTTCACCTAGCGAGTAAGCTGGCTGTTCAATTCTGCACCAGTTGAAGTTTCTGAACTGTCTCCAGAGGCAGCCCCACGTATGATGCATTGCAGTAATCTAATCTAGATCTTACATTTCCGATTACAGGCCACATCCACACAGTATATTTAAAGCCCTCTTTGTGCTGCTTTTAACAGTCATGGCCTCATGGTTGCTAGGAAGCCCCAATTCCCTTCGCAGATCTACAATTCCCAGAGTTCCATGGGAAGAGGGATCGATCACTAAACCACTCTGGGAATTATAGTGGGGGAAGGCGCAGCTGTTAAAAGCGCTTTTAAAAGGGTGATTTGCAGATGTGCCCACAGTAGCTATTTTGTTCTTCCTTTATGCGAATCTCTGGAGCCTCTGACAATGTCTTAAGACATCCGTACAGGCCTCGGATCATAGAATCACAAAATTCTGGAGTTGGAAAGGGATCCCAAGCGGTCATCTAGACCAACCCCCTGAAATGCAGGAATCTCAATTTTTTTCTTTTATTCCCCTTGGCAGTGATTTGGCTTGAATTTGACTCCTGCTGCCTCGGTCCAGCCTCGCTTGTTTTTATTTTTTCCTATTTTTGTAGTTCTAATAATTGCCAAATTCTCATATTGCATGTTTCTTGGAGCTGCGGAAAAACTGTGTAAATGCAGTTCCAAATGCACCAAGCCCTAATTACTATCAGCAGGCGGATTGCCTTGGCTGCCAGTTCATTATTTTTACAGTAAACAGCCGCCTTGCCGGACTTGGGAGGCTAAGCCTGCTCTCATGCAGCTTATTGAACTGGAAATCTTGTCCTGTCTTTCCTATAGAGCCGGAAAACAAAGCACACATGTCTTTGGGGAGGATATTTCTGGTCCTCCTGATAATGAACCCTCCTCCCCTCGTAAAAGCAGTTTTGCGTGCTCGGTTTTTTAATCTTTGCTCACGCAGGGAAGTCTTCCATGGTAGCGGAGGTTCCAGTAAACCGGCGTGCATTCCTGCCTTGCCTCTTAAAAAATAAATGAATTAGGCGGCACAGCTTAAAATAGTACCGTGATGCCGAAGGGAACTTCCCAAAGGGAGGGACCAAACACGGAAGCCCTGCAAACAATGATCTCAGTGGCGAAAAGCTTTCGTCCCGGCCCTCTCCAGATCCCGACAACGCTTTGGCAAGTGCTGTGATTTTGCTCTTCTGAGTAATATTGGGAACATAAGAAGTGCTTGCTGGAGGAGACTCATAGAAATCATAGAATCATAGAGTTGGAAGAGACCACAAGGGCCATCGAGTCCAACCCCCTGCCAAGCAGGAAACACCATCAGAGTACTCCTGACATATGGTTGTCAAGCCTCTGCTTAAAGACCTCCAAAGAAGGAGACTCCACCACACTCCTTGGCAGCAAATTCCACTGTCGAACAGCTCTTACTGTCAGGAAGTTCTTCCTAATGTTTAGGTGGAATCTTCTTTCTTGTAGTTTGGAACCATTGCTCTGTGTCTGCTTCTCTGGAGCAGCAGAAAACAACCTTTCTCCCTCCTCTATGTGACATCCTTTTATATGTTTGAACATGGCTATCATATCACCCCTTAACCTCCTCTTCTCCAGGCTAAACATGCCCAGCTCCCTTAGCCGTTCCTCATAAGGCATCGTTTCCAGGCCTTTGACCATTTTGGTTGCCCTCCTCTGGACACGTTCCAGTTTGTCAGTGTCCTTCTTGAACTGTGGTGCCCAGAACTGGACACAGTACTCCAGGTGAGGTCTGACCAGAGCAGAATACAGTGGCACTATTACTTCCCTTGATCTATACTCCTATTAATGCAGCCCAGAATTGCATTGGCTTTTTTAGCGGCCGCGTCACACTGTTGGCTCATGTCAAGTTTGTGGTCAACCAAGACTCCTAGATCCTTTTCACATGTACTGCTCTCAAGCCAGGTGTCACCCATCTTGTATTTGTGCCTCTCATTTTTTTTGCCCAAGTGCAATACTTTACATTTCTCCCTGTTAAAATTCATCTTGTTTGTTTTGGCCCAGTTCTCTAATCTGTCAAGGTCGTTTTGAAGTGTGATCCTGTCCTCTGGGGTGTTAGCCACCCCTCCCAGTTTGGTGTCATCTGTACTCTTGAGAATCCCATGGACTGCAAGAAGACCAAACGTATCCATTCTTAAGGAAATCAGCCCTGAGTGCTCACTGGAAGGACAGATCCTGAAGCTGAGGCTCCAATACTTTAGCCACCTCATGAGAAGAGAAGACTCCCTGGAAAAGACCTTGATGTTGGGAAAGATGGAGGGCACAAGGAGAAGGGGACGACAGAGGACGAGATGGTTGGACAGTATTCTCGAAGCTACCAGCATGAGTTTGACCAAACTGCGGGAGGCAGTGGAAGACAGGAGTGCCTGGTGTGCTCTGGTCCATGGGGTCATGAAGAGTCGGACACAACTAAATGACTAAACAACAAGAAGTGCTTGCAGGATGAGGCCAGGGGCCCATCTAGGCCAGCATCCCAATCTCCCATTGGCAGACCAGGGTGGAAAACATGAAGCAGCAACACTCTTCTTTCCCATGGTTTCTAGTAATTGGATTTGGGGATCATTTCTTTTCAGATTTCTGTGATAACGGCAAGTTGCCTGAAGCATAGCTGGCCAGAGCCTTTAGGCTTGTCAGTATCCTGGTGGTATGCTGCCATGGGAACTAAACAGTTAAGCCGGTTGCTTCTTGATAAGGGACCTTTTGGGGAATGTTGCGAGTAGGCAGTGAGGAGCTGCTTTGGCAAATATATATATATTATTTTCCACCCCTTCTCTACTCCATAGCCAGAGGGTGTGTTTGTGTGTGGTGTCTGTGCAAAAGAAATAAGGCAAAACCGCTGTTTGAAGAAAAGTAAGGAGGACCATAAGGGACGCGGGGGGCACTGTGGGTTAAACCACAGAGCATAGGACTTGCCGATCAGAAGGTTGGCAGTTCGAATCCCCGCGACAGGGTGAGCTCCCGTTGTTTGGGTCCAGCTCCTGCCAACCTAGCAGTTCGAAAGCACGTCAAAGTGCAAGTAGATAAATAGGTACAGCTCCGGCGGGAAGGTAAACGGCGTTTCCGTGCGCTGCTCTGGTTCGCCAGAAGCGGCTTAGTCATGCTGGCCACATGACCCGGAAGCTGTACACTGGCTCCCTCGGCCAATAAAGCGAGATGGGCGTCGCAACCCCAGAGTCGGCCACGACTGGACCTAATGGTCAGGGGTCCCTTTACCTTTTTTAAGGTGAGATTCTGGCAATCCAGGTGCCCCCCTCATCTTTGTGCAGCTCGTTCTTCCTGCCTAAGTGCAAAACTTGACATTTGTCCCTGTTGAAATTCATTCTGTTAGTTTGGGAGGCCGGTTCTCCAATCTGTTAAGACCATCTTGAACCCCAATTCTATCTTCTGCGTGGAACCTGTGGTCCTCATGTTGCTGACATGCATCTCCCATCAGCCCCAGCAAGCAGAGCTGGTGATCAGAGATGATAGGAGTTGGAGTAATAATAATAATAATAATAATAATAATAATAATAATAATATTTATACCCCACCCATGTGTCTGGGTTTCCCCAGCCACTCTGGGCAGCTCCCAACAGAATATTAATACAGTCATACCTCAGGTTGAATGTGCTTCAGGTTGAGCGCTTTCGGGTTACGCTCCATGGCAACACGGAAGTAACGGAGCGCGTTACTTCCAGGTTTCGCTGCATGCGCAGACGCTCAAAATGACGTCACGCACATGCGCGGAAGCGGCAAAACGTGACCCGCGCATGCGCAGACGCACCATCACATCTTACATTCTATTCAGGATGCGAACGGGGCTCTAGAACGGATCCCGTTCACATCCCGAGGTACAACTGTAATAATAATAATAATAATAATAAAGCGATAAAACATCAAACATTATAAACTTCCCTAAACAGGGTTGCCTTCAGATGTCTTCTAAAAGTCAGATAGTTGTTGATTTCCTTGACATCTGGTGGTAGTGCTTTCCAGAGGGCGGGTGCCACCACCGAGAAGGCCCTTTGCCTGGTTCCCTGTAGCTTCGCTTCTCGCAGTGAGGGAACCACCAGAAGGCCCTCGGCTCTGGACCTCTCTGGCACAGAGAGAGCTCTTGGCCCAGCTGTGCCCCTGGTCGCCTGGAGGTGATTTTTGCTCCCCTGCAGGCGACCAGACAGGTACCTGCTTCCCAGCCTGTGTACGGTGCAGATGATTGCAGGTACAGTGGACTTTGCAAGATGATGAAGACAGCCAGCTTGCTTGTCAGCCTCTGCTATTCCCTGCTGGGGGAAAAAAGCTCCCATTCAGCTTGGCCAGGAAGTATTTCTCGCATTTCTGATAAATCAGCACCCATGCCTGGCTTGTAATCACTTTCTCTCAGCGCCTGATTTTGCATGAAATAATTGCTAGCCTCCCCTATGCTATTAATAGTCTTCTATTCCTGTGAGCATGATCTCACTCGCTGGAGATGTTGGCGTTTCTGCCTTTTCTTTTTTTTTAAAGGGGGGGAGCATGTGTTTGCCTTTTTTGCTGCTGTCCCAAAGGTCAGTCACATGGATCCCACGGGGTTTTCCTACTATTTTTGTGGACTGAGGATGGGCAGCCTCATGACGGTCTGTTTGTGGATGGCTGACCAGAGAGAGAGAGAGAGAGAGAGAGAGAGAGAGAGAGAGAGAGAGAGAATGAGAAAGCTGTGTTTGTATAAGTTAATTCCTGGCAGGCTCCAGTCTTCATTGGAGGGCAACTCTGTGAAACTGGCCTTCCGTTTCTGGAGGAAACTTGAAAAGATTATACAGGCTGCATCCTGATGGATCTGGGCCATGGCTGCTGGGGCGGGGAGGAAGCCTAATCCAATTCTCCAAAGTGAATCACAGCGAGGGAAAGGCGTGCTTTGTGTATGGAAGAGAAATCTCTGAGTCATAATCCTGAAATGCACAGTTGCTCTTTGCACTCTCTGTTCCCTGCTTACTCATGCAAGATGAGCACCCTGCGCTTTCCTTGGCTGAAAAAAAATGTGACTTTCTTACCTCTCCCCCCCTGGTCCCCCCTCTCTCCCCCCTCCTCCCCCGCCAGTGAGGAGTTTCTTAACCTGAAACTGTTCTTAACCTGAAGCACCACTTTAGCTAATGGGGCCTCCTGCTGCCGCTGCCTCGCCGCCGAAGCACGATTTCTGTTCTCATCCTGAAGCAAAGTTCTTAACCCGAGGTACTATTTCTGGGTTAGTGGAGTCTGTAACCTGAAGCGTATGTAACCTGAAGAATATGTAACTCGAGGTACCACTGTGTTTGTATTTGGCCATCTTTCCCCACTGACCCACATTTTTAATCTTCATTCTCAAGGAGCTCAGAGAAATTTGGAGGCGTTGGGGTATAGGTTTGATTGGTGTGCTGTGATGACCTCGCGAGCAGGATTTGAACTCCGAGCAGCAGAAGGAATGAGAGACGGTTGCATTGTTGTTACGGTATTAGAGAGAGAAGATGGGGTGCAGCAAATGGGGAGAGATAAAAAAACCATGGAAAACAGGGCGGGAAGTTGGCAAAAAGGGGAAAAAAATATTACGTATTGGAAGCCAAAACTTTCGACTTGCAATGCATTTGACTTCTGAGGTACGACTGCATACCAAGCAATGTCTGAATAGGGAGTGGGTACCTGTAGAAGTAGGGGCACGGGTGGCGCTGTGGGTTAAACCACAGAGCCTAGGACTTGACAACCAAAGGGTCAGTGGTTCGAATCCCCGCGACGGGGTGAGCTCCCGTTGCTCTGTCCCTGCTCCTGCCAACCTAGCAGTTTGAAAGCACGTCAAAGTGCAAGTAGATAAATAGGTACCGCTCCGGCGGGAAGGTAAACGGCGTTTCCATGCGCTGCTCTGGTTCGCCAGAAGCGGCTTAGTCATGCTGGCCACATGACCCGGAAGCTGTACGCCAGCTCCTTCGGCCAGTAAAGCGAGATGAGTGCCGCAGCCACAGAGTTGTCCACAACTGGACCTAATGGTCAGGGGTCCCTTTACCTTTTTACCTGTAGAAGTAGGAGAAGGAAGACTCTGATCCTAAACCTGCGTTGCTTTGCGGCTATACTCATTCATGAGAAAGGCTTCGGGCGTAAACCCCGATGAAAAATCCACACTCGCTGCCTTGCAGGACATCTTGGGGAGAAGAAAAGGCTAAGGAGGAAACCCTACACAAATCTGGGGTGGAGTCCCTGAGTCGGTTGCATGGCGCCTTGTACGTCACCTTCCTGCAACTCCTGCAGCCCAGCTGATGCCAAATGTCTTGCTCTGCTTTCCTTTGGAGCACATCAATGAGGCCGAGAGGGGGCAGCCCAGGACCTCCATCCACATTGCCCAGGCTTGCGCCCCAGAGATGTCACTGCGGTGCTGCTAACGCAGCAAAAATAACCTGGTACACAGCAGTTAGGGATGCGGGTGGCGCTGTGGGTGCCTAGGACTTGCCGATCGCATGGTCGGCGGTTCGAATCCCCGCGGCGGGGTGAGCTCCCGTCTTTCGGTCCCAGCTCCTGCCCACCTAGCAGTTCGAAAGCACAATTAAGTGCAAGTAGATAAATAGGTACCGCTTTATAGCGGGAAGGTAAATGGCGTTTCTGTGTGCTGCGCTGGTGCCGGCTCACCAGAGCAGCTTCGTCACGCTGGCCACGTGACCCGGAAGTGTCTCCGGACAACGCTGGCTCCCGGCCTCTTAAGTGAGATGAGCGCACAACCCTAGAGTCAGACACGACTGGCCCGTAAGGGCAGGGGTACCTTTACCTTTTTAAACAGCAGTGATCAGTTACCGGTCTCTGTAGCCACAGCAGGCACTGTGATTCTCCAGTGGTTTGACTTCACCCCCGGAGACGCACTCCATTGTCTCTCGAGACAGACGGAAGCCAACAGCCACAATGTGTAGGAAGCAGCCTGTTGCCTGAAGGTCACAATTAGATTTGCTGCTCTGCTCATTTTTGCCGCTGGTCTTGCTCACTGTTGACACCCCCCTCCCTGCTTCTGCATCAGTCGAGGGCTCTGCGTAGGCACATAACCAAATGCAGTGGTACCTCGGGTTACAGACGCTTCAGGTTACAGACTCCGCTAACCCAGAAATAGTACCTCAGGTTAAGAACTTTGCTTCAGGATGAGAACAGAAATCATGTGGCGGCAGCGGGAGGCCCCATTAGCTAAAGTGGTACCTCAGGTTAAGAGCAGTTTCAGGTTAAGAACGGAGCTCCCGAACGAATTAAGTTCTTAACCCGAGGTACCGCTGTGCCACTGACGGAATGAACCCGGCTTTGTGGAGTTTTCACCTCCCTAGCAAGCTTTCTGTGTGACAGGCAGATGTCCAACAGGCAATATCTCTCATAACAACATTTTTAGGGGGTGGGGAAATGGCCTCTCCTTAAGTTCAGACAGCCCTGATGCAAGTGTTCTGGAGAAAGCTGTTGACACAGCTGGCAATTTGCCTGCAAGAAACAGCAAAATGCATGGGGGCCTGAAAGCGTCTCTGCAGGAAGAGGAGGATTTTGGAACGAAGGCAGTTCGGAACAAGGCGGCCTGTTCTTTCTCCTTGCTACCTCGGGGATCTAATCTTGTTTAAAAGGAACCCTCTGATTTTTCCTCGGCTGAGGAGGCGAGTTCTCTCTGGCACAGAGTACGGGTGGCCTTGCTCATGCATGCCTTGTCGCTGGTGACAAGGACCCAGGTTTTCAAGGCGGAAGATCATAGCCGTCAACTTTCAGATTTGAAAATAAGGGATCAGCAGCCTCACCTGTCCCAGGGACAGTCTACGGGATATCTAACAATCCGGGATAGCAGCAGGAAATAGCGGGAAACGGCGCTGGAATAAGGGAATTTCCGGCAAAAAAAGGGAAGGTTGACAGCTATGCGGAAGATCTCTTTTTTTAAAAAAAGAAGGAAAGCGTAATTTGCTATGTGTTCGGGTTCTCCCCAACCCCCATACCGATTTGGAGTGCAAGTGCGCAGCCTCGTGCTCAGATGAATCGTTAAATTATGGTTTGCCTCCACCTGGGAGAGGTAGGTAGGAAATTACTTTGCAGGGTAACGGGCAGGGCTTGGTGTGTTGACATCTGAGCCACCCCTGAGTCTTAACATTTTCCTGAGAAAGCAGTCTGATGGTTTGATGACTATGGGGCATCTGCAGCTGTGAGGCCTGCCTTATCTTCACCATCCTGCCTTGTTTGCTTTCCAGTTCCCTCCTCCTCTTATTTTCTCTTCTGCAATAACCCAGCCCTGATTCCCTGCTTGCTTGCTTGCCTTCCATTTTGGCGTTCGTTCCCA
Source organism: Podarcis melisellensis (assembly GCF_964234715.1). Classification (NCBI taxonomy): domain Eukaryota; kingdom Metazoa; phylum Chordata; class Lepidosauria; order Squamata; family Lacertidae; genus Podarcis; species Podarcis melisellensis. The sequence goes on along the minus strand of NC_138539.1, from coordinate 12,389,924 downwards.
TTAGGTGCACATGTGTGTTTTAACGAGCTGAACAGAGCAAAATATTAGGAGTCATGGGGGTGCGGATGAACTCAGCAGTGCTTAGTTCATCCTTCGGTTGCTGTTTCGTTAAATGCTGTCAATATTGCTTTATAGAGTATGAATGCTGCATTGATCTGTTAATCGTAGAATATGACATTTGCTTTAATGGTGATTTTTAGCTTAATTAGTGGCTGCTTTGCTAGCAGTGCTTTACGGATTGTAACTGTTTCGCTGATGAATTGTTAATACTTCAGTGTGACTAATGCTCATTTGTGGTGTTCTATTATGTTCTGTCGTGTTATTGTTATTTATTGTTTGTAAGCTGCTTTGGGGTTCATTTGAATGAAAAGTGGCAGAGAAATATAATAAAACAACCAATCTTAGTTTTCCTCCTGGCTAAGTGTCTCTAGATTATCGAGATTTTCCTCTTTGTCTTGGCATCCCGCAGGGTGGATTCGATTAAAATCAAATTGATTTAAATCTTGATTTAAATCACGATTTAAATCTCTAGTCAGTAAGACTTGATTTAAATCCTTTTTTTTTTTACAGAAAGACTCATTCTTGCTGGTGTAATCTTAATATGAAGATTAAGAAACCATATGAAACCATATGAAGGTTTCATTTTTGGAATAATAAATTTTTACAGTTGTATCAGAAATTACTGATTTGGTTATACTATTAGAAATACATAGACAGATAGTTATGAAATTATTGTTTGGTTTAACAAGTAAACTCTTTGTATTTGGACAACTTTTCTGCTGTACTTTATTGGAAGGAAAAAAAATAATTGTTTCCTTAATAACAATTTACAACCAAAATGGTCAAAGACCTGGAAACGATGCCTTATGAGGAACGGCTAAGGGAGCTGGGCATGTTTAGCCTGGAGAAGAGGAGGTTAAGGGGTGATATGATAGCCATGTTCAAATATATAAAAGGATGTCACATAGAGGAGGGAGAAAGGTTGTTTTCTGCTGCTCCAGAGAAGCGGACACGGAGCAATGGATCCAAACTACAAGAAAGAAGATTCCACCTAAACATTAAGAAGAACTTCCTGACAGTAAGAGCTGTTTGGAATTTGCTGCCAAGGAGTGTGGTGGAGTCTCCTTCTTTGGAGGTCTTTAAGCAGAGGCTTGACAACCATATGTCAGGAGTGCTCTGATGGTGTTTCCTGCTTGGCAGGGGGTTGGACTCGATGGCCCTTGTGGTCTCTTCCAACTCTATGATTCTATGAATTTAAACAATTTATTTAACTGAAGCAATAACATGATAGCATATGTATCCAATTTTTGTTAACTGATGTGGCTAAAAGTTGTTTGTTTTTGTTTTAAAAACTTATCCTGAGTTTTAGCACACGTGAAAAACTTAAAACAAATCCTTATTTCCTGTTGAATAGCCTTTTGACTATAATGTAACTTAAACAGAAAACTATCATTAGAAATATCCCCCCTCCCAAAGCATTTTATTTTAAAAATCTGATTTTAAAAAAAATCTGATTTAAATAAAAAATATGATATATATATATATTTTAAAAAGCATTGATTTTTATCCATCCTGGCCTCCTGACCTTTTAGATATGAAAGCATTTGAACCCCTTCAGTGGATGTCCATTCCACCCCAACCCTATTTCTAGAGGCATCCTGGACATATGAGCCAGCTTCCTAGCGACCCAAGACAATTTTTAGTTGTCTCCAGTTGGCAATTTTAAGCTGGAGCAAGGGCCGTGCCACAGGGCTGCAGGCTCCCGTGTTCAGTCCTGGCATCTCCAGGTAGCTTTGCCTGAGAGAGCTTCTGCCAGTCAAAGTTGACAGTACTGAGATCAATGGTTTGGCTCAGTACAAAACAGCTGCCTAAGTTCCTAGGCCCAAACAGTTGTTACCACAGGACCAATTGCACCTGGGAGGTTTGTTCAAGGTGATGCAGTGCAGCTGATATGGCCCTTTCTTTGTTGCCATCAGATCAGACACTGGATAATGATTCAATTGCCTGAGGGGAAGGAAGGGCAACTCTGTGGGAGATCACTTGCTTTGCATCCAGGAAGGCTCCAAGGCCATTCCCGGCATCTCCAATTAGAAAAACAATGGAGGAAATCCCTCCTTTCAAATCTGCCCCCTGTTGATGCTCTCACCATGTCCTCTTCTTGGCTGGCTTCAAACACATCCACAGATTAAGGATGTGCTTGCAGCTGACTGCTAAAGCACCTGTATTGCACAAGGTTCAAGAGAGATGTTGCTTTGGAGCACAATGAGCCTGGCTCCTGACTGCATGCTCATTTGCTTCCTGAAATGCTCCGCTCCTTGCAAAGAGAGAAGGAGATTTATAGTGCTGTAGAGTGGGGAGGGGTTCGGGTGGCGCTGTGGGTTAGACCACAGAGCCTAGGACTTGCCCATCAGAAGGTCGGCAGTTCGAATCCCTGCGACGGGATGAGCTGCCATTGCTTGGTTCCTGCTCCTGCCAACCTAGTAGTTTGAAAACACGTCAAAGTGCAAGTAGATAAATACGTACCACTCCGGTGGGAAGGTAAACGGTGTTTCTGTGCGCTGCTCTGGTTAACCAGAAGCGGCTTAGTCATGCTGGTCACATGACCCGGAAGCTGTACGCCGGCTCCCTCGTCCAATAAAGCGAGATGAGCGCCGCAACCCCAGAGTCGGTCAAGACTGGACCTAATGGTCAGGGGTCCCTTTACCTTTACCTTTACAGTGGGGAGCCGGGAGAAAAGCAATCACAAACCTAGACAGCATCTTAAAAAGCAGAGACTTCACCTTGCTGATAAAGGTCCGTATAGTTAAAGCTATGGTTTTCCCAGTAGTGATGTATGGAAGTGAGAGCTGGACCATAAAGAAGGCTGATCGCCAAAGAATTTATGCTTTTGAATTATGGTGCTGGAGGAGACTCTTGAGAGTCCCATGGACTGCAAGAAGATCAAACCTCTCCATTCTTAAGGAAATCAGCCCTGAGTGCTCACTGGAAGGACAGATCCCGAAGCTGAGGCTCCAATACTTTGGCCATCTCATGAGAAGAGAAGACTCCCTGGAAAAGACCCTGATGTTGGGAAAGATGGAGGGCACAAGGAGAAGGGGACGACAGAGGATGAGATGGTTTGATAGTGTTCTCAAAGCTACCAGCATGAGTTTGACCAAACTGCGGGAGGCAGTGGAAGACAGGAATGCCTGGCGTGCTCTGGTCCGAAGAGTTGGACACGACTAAACGACTAAACAACTACAACAACAACAACAACAGAGTGGGGAGCCAGTGTGGGGCAGTGGCTAGAGTGTTGGACTAGGACAGGGGTTGGCAAGGCTTACTGGGCATGGGCCAGATCACTCCCATAGAGATCCTCTGTGGGCCAGACAGGCACAGCGCGATGCCGGAAATCACTTCTGGGCATGCGCAGACATGGTTTCCGGTGTCTGGGCATGCGCAGAAGCGATTTCCGCAGCTGCGGAAGAGAGTCCCCGCGCCACGCTGCATGGGACCTAAGAAGAGGTTTGATTGTAAAAGCAAATTGCCAATTGGTACTTTAAGCCTAGGTTAAAGTTGCCCCAGCGGAATCTTTAAGCACTATTTTTTGTGGTTGGAGGATGATGGTGGTGATGATGATGATTTCCATACCGTTTTATAATTTAAAGGGGAAAAAATCTCAATGTGCTTTCCAACACGTGAAAACATTTTTTAAAAACCCCAAGAGCCAGTGTGGTGTAGTGGTTAAGAGCAGTAGTCTCGTAATCTGGGGAACCGGGTTCGCGTCTCCGCTCCTCCTCATGCAGCTGCTGGGTGACCTTGGGCCAGTCACACTTCTCTGAAGTCTCTCAGCCCCACTGACCTCACAGAGTGCTTGTTGTGGGGGAGGAAGGGAAAGGAGAATGTTAGCCGCTTTGAGACTCCTTAAAGGGAGTGAAAGGCAGGATATCAAATCCAAACTCTTCAAGAATTCAAGAGAATGATTGGTTTCTTAATTTAAGAATTCAATAAACTCAAGAAAAATTCAAGAATTCAATAAAACAAATTCCAAGCTTCAGGGGAAATGTTTCAGGTCCTTCTCTAAGCTGTGGGAAATTCTCTAAGTTGTGGGAAAACATTGTGGGAAACCTGCAAACAGGAGTCGAGGCCAGAGCTACTCCCCACCTCCTGTGTTTGGTATTCAGAAACATTGCAGCCTCAGTAGCTTTTTCCTCCGCAGATTTGTCTAATCCTCTTTTGAAACCATCTCGTTTGGTGGACATTGCACTCCCTTGTGGCAGGGAGTTCCACAGTTTCAACTATGGCAAACACTTCAAAAAAGTGGGTCAGTGCTGCTATTCCCAAGCAGACACTCCTGCATGCTGAATCAGCCTCCTTTCCCCCTTTTTTCTTTTGGTTTTCAGATGCTTGGGTGGTGCCTGTGAGATGCAACATCAATTGCCGTGGAGCCTAATCATTTAAGTATCTCTGGAGGGGAGGGTGAGAGACATAGGCCTCTTTTGATGCTCCCATACAGCAGCATCAGCAGCAGCTGTGTGCAGATCAGAAGCACCTGTGGCTGATAACATCCTTCAGAGAAGGAGGGGCAGCAACAAACTGTGTGCCAAGCGCAAACACTCTTATCTGGGCGCTTTTCTCAGGCTCAAATGGGAGTCGCTTAGACAGGCTTGGGAGTCTTGCAGCAGTGAATTTCTGACAGCTGGGGCTGCCATGGGAAGAGACATCTCTTTCCCCGAATGGCGTGAGGTTCGGCTCTGAGAGTGTGTCAGGGTTTTCACCTGTGGCTACGCATAGATTCCGTAACAGCGGCTTGAACATAATATAAGGCTGCTCAGGTTCAAAGGAGGAGAGGGTTGCACCGTGAATAAAAACTGCATGGCAGAGGGAGTTTTGGCTGGTCATTCCAGAGTGAAGAAAGCCTCTGATTCTGCAAAGCTGCAAAAATAAAACCAGAGGTGGCCTGCCTCCAGATATTTGGAACGCTCTGTCACAAGAGACTAGGGCCCTGCGGGACTTGACATCTTTCCGCAGGGCCTGCAAGACAGAGCTGTTCCGCCTGGCCTTTGGTTTGGACTCAGTCTGACCCTTATGTTTCCCTCCCCTTATGGTTTTGATTTATGGGCTGCTTTTAAAATGAGGCTGCATTTTAAATTGCATTTTAACCTGTATTTTAAATTGGTCCCCCCCCATTATGTTTTTACTGTAATTTTACTGGTGTTAGCCACCCTGAGCCCAGCTCTGACCAGGGAGGGCAGGGTATAAATAAAATTTATTATTATTATTATTATTATTATTATTATTATTATTATTATTAAAACGGAGCATGTTCGGCTTCCGGAAAATGTTTGCAAACGGGAACACTTCTTTCCTGGTTTGCAGGGTTTGTGTTCCAAGTTGTTTGAGAACCAAGACGTTTGAGAACCAAGGTAGCACCGTACTCACATTTGTGAGAAGTCAATCTTTTAGTGTGGCAGCACCCACTCTCTTGCTCTGGGGAAGCAACCTCTCCCAGCTCAGTTATTTACAAGGCCGCTTTAAAAAGAGCTGCGTGAAACCTATCCGCCCAAGCTATCCACCCCTTGCAATGCTTTTATGATTCCCAGTTCCCCATTTAGCTATGATCACAGGCTTGGACGTAGTAGCATTGCATCTCCCAAGCCTAGCAGCAGATCTCTGCTCCAAACATAAAAGCACACCTTGTCTGGGAAGCTTGCCCTTTGAAGTAGCGCTTCGTTATTCAAACGAGGCTTGCAATATTCTTGGGGGCGGGGGGAGGGAGCGAGGCGAATCATGTTTTCAGAGAAGGCTTTGGGTTGTGCGGCAGCAAATTGCAGAAAGGAATGATTTGTACATGAAGGTGTGTCTCACCTGTAGGATACGATCCAAGCGTGGTCAATGCTGTGCCCTTCAAATACTTCTGGGTACGGCAGCTCCCATCACCCTTAATCACAGAATCTTAGAGTTGGAAGGGGCAAGCAAGGGTCATCTAGTCTAACCCCCTGCAATGCAGGAATCTCAGTTAAAGCATCCATGACAGATGGCTAGCGAATCTCTGCTTAAAAACTTCCAAGATAGGAGAGTCCATCACCTCTCATGGGAGTCTGTTCCAATGTCAAACAGCTCTTACTGTCAGAAGGTTTTTCCATATGTTTAGTTGGAATCGCCTTTCTTGTAACTTGAAGCCATGGGTTCGAGTCCTACCCTCTGGAGCGCAAGAAAACAAGCTTGTTCCCTTGGGATATTTGAAGATGCGTATCCTATCTCCTCTCTGTCTCCTCTTCTCCAGGCTAAACAGATCCAGCTCCTTCTTAAATTGTGGCGCCCAGAATTGGACACAGTATTCTGTTGATTCAGCCTAGTATAGTGTTAGGGGTTTTTTTTGCTGCTGCATCACACTGTTGGCTCCAGTATGGCCAGTGGTAACAATATTGGAAATTGGGAACCCACTCTTTCCCAGAGCGTTAAAAGTGGGTTTTTGTGGAGATAGTAGCGCGGCAAAAAAAAAAAAGGCGCTCAGGCAAGGACTGGAAGAGTGGGGAGGAAAATGAGTGTGGATGAGCTCAAAGTTGTGAAATGTGCCGCAACTCTCAAGTTGCAACCCTGTTAGACTATTCTTTGGCTTAACTCGGAGAATCCTTATAGTGGCAGGTTTATTTATTTATTTTCTTGCATTAATTTAAAAAAAATATAATTTCCATTATTACCATTTCCAAAAGCACATTCTCATATATATATATATCTCCACCATTAGTATTTTTCTTTATAATAAAACATTCAACGACTTCCCTTCATCCCCTGGTTCCTTTGATTTTCCCACCATTCCTGCATATTGTTATATTTGGTTCACTTTCTCCCCCTATTTTCTCTCCTCTATTATATATTATACTGTTTTATTTACCTTAATCCCGCTAGCATTTCTAGTTCTTTTCCAAATACCCCACAAAGTTTTCCTACTCCTCCTCTTTGCATACTCCGTCTCCTCGCTCCTTTATTTTACTTTTGTTAGACCTGCTAACTCTGCATATTGTATCGCTTTTAATTGCCAATCCTCCTTATTTAGTGGCAAGTTTAAAAGGCTGAAGACTCTTTTTGCACCTTGAGCTTTGTATATGGAAGAGATATGCAGTCCTGTTGTGCTGGGTGACTCAGGCTTGGTGATGAAACAAAAGAGAAGGCAGCCATCTGATCTGCATCGATGGACCCCTGGCGTGAAAGGCTCTGATAGCTCTTAATTTGCTTTCAAGAGGCGGTGATTTGCATTGCTTAAAACTAGGGATGTTTATAAACAGTTTGCAAATTGAGGCTTGGGAGCAGGGCGGGGTGGTGGTCCTGAGTGGTTGGGGGAGTTTAAGCTGACACTTACCCGTATTTTTCGCTCTATAACACGCACTCGACCATAACACGCACGTAGATTTAAGAGGAGGAAAATCCGTAGGCATGCCACCCGTAGGCATTCCCTCCATAACACGCACAGACATTTCCCCTTACTTTTTAGGAGGAAAAAAGTGAGTGTTGTGGTAAATCCTGCAATTCAGGGAGGATAAACCTCCGGCACCCTGCCTCTGAATACTAAGTGCTGGGGGATGGAAGGGCAGAAGAAGAGCCTGCTTCTGGATCAGGCCATTGCCCCGTCAAGGGCAGCCTCCTGTCCTCATTTTATTATTTTTTTCTGTTATGCAATTTAAAACACTCGCTTTACATCCTTAAGATACCAATGACGTCTCTTCTTCTCTTTCCATGGTTCCTTTTGCATATCATAAATCCCTGCGTATTTTACAAAAAACATACCATTCAGTATTTCATTATTGCATCCATCAAAACTTGTTTACACTGTTGAATTTATCTTAATGCTGCCAGAGTACACAGTTATTTCCATATACAGTGGTACCTTGGTTTGCATATGTTTTGGATTACAAACACGTCAAACCCGGAAGTGTGTGTCCCGGTTTGCAACCTTTTTTTGGATTACAACCCATGTGTTTTTGGATTATGAGCAAAATTTGTTTGGAGGCCCCATTGGCGAAAGCGCGCCTTGGGTTACAACCTGTTTTGGTTTACAAACGGACCTCCGGAACGGATTATGGTTGCAAACCAAGGTACCACTGTATTCAATAAACGTTTTAAACGTATGTTCTTCTTGTTCTTTTATTCTGTATGTTAAGTCTGCCACTTGCGCATATTCTGTCAACTTAAGTTGCCATTCTTCTTTGGTTGGGACCTCTATTTGTGGGCTAACAAAACATGGGCCACAGTAATGGCATACATAAATAACCTTTTTTGACACCTGGGAATTTCAGTCTGAATTATCCCCAACAGAAAGGACTCTGTTTTTTTGGTTTTTTTTGGAAAGTACTTTTCTCTAAGCCACAAACATGAGTTTGACCAAACTGCGGGAGGCAGTGGAAGACAGGAGTGCCTGGCGTGCTCTGGTCCATGGGGTCACGAAGAGTCGGACACGACTAAATGACTAAACAACAACTTTTAAACATTTTTTCCCAATTCATTATGAATCATTTCCGAATACTCTTACCCATTTTTAAGTCCACCACCTATGAAAGAACGTTCCCATCACGTCTTTGCCTCTCCAGCACTTATCTGATTCAGTCTTCTACATCTTAGCAAGCCTCCTCAGAGTTAAATACCATCTGTGAATCATTTTCAGGTAGTTCTCCTTCTAAGAATAACATGCTGTCCTCGCTTTTCTCTATCCACTTCCTCTATTATGAACTTCTCTCATGTCACCTCTTAATTGCATTTTCTCTAAGATAAAAATCCCAAGTGCTGCAACTTTTACTGGTAGGGTAGTTGACAACAGCTGGAGAGGACGATTGTGCCCGCATTCTGCTTGTGGGACCCTGAGGATGATGATGATAATAATAATAATAATAATAATTTTTATTATTTATACCCAGCCAGATGGGCGGGTCCCCAGCCACTCTGGGCGGCTTACAGCATATATAAAAACATAAAACATCAAGCATCAAAAACTTCAGATGTCTTCTAAAAGTTGTGTCATTCCTTTATCAACGTGTCCAGTCCCAAACTACAATTCCCATCACCTTTGCTAGCTAAGGATGATGGGAGTTGTATTCCAAAAACAATTGGAGATCCCAGTTTGGGAAACAGATTTAGTCCAGGCATAGGCAAACTTGGCCCTCCAGATGTTTTGGGATTACAGTTCCCATCATCCCTGACCACTGGCCCTGTTAGCTAGGGATGATGGGAGTTGTAGTCCCAAAACATCTGGAGGGCCGAGTTTGCCTATGCCTGATCTAGGCCAACCCCCTGCAATGCAGGGATCTTGAGCTAAAGCATCCAAGACAGATGGTCTTCCAATCTCAGCTTTCAAAACCTCGAAAGAAGGACAGTCCATCATCCCTCATGGGAGTTTATTCCACTGCCAAACAACAGTTTATTCCCAAGTAGTTGGTCAGTGTGCTAAACTGGACGCTGGAGGTGATGGTCCCGGGTCCAGCCGGGCCTCTCCCCTTACATTCTTAGATCTTGGTTTGTAAGCTCTTTTCCGTTAATTAAAGCCAGCAGCGTGGGAATTGGCTTGCTGTCCGTCTGGCTTTTGAGCGGGGCAATCTACTGCTGACCTCCAGTTGTCAAATTGCTTCTAAATTCAGTTGGCTCTGTCTGCATCAGGCTCGTAAATTGAGTTTGCTCTCATTCACTGGCTCCTTTTCTCCTTTTTAAATGCAATTAAGCCCTGTAAGGAAGTAAAAAAACCCACCACCACCACCTCTATATACCAGTGGACTGGTCCACCCTAGGGTAATATATTTTGCCTTGCTGGAATCTTGGGATGTGGGGCGCACTTTTGGCTTGTGATGGATGTAGCACTTAGCCAGGACATAATACCAAGAGGCTTAAGAGATGCTCATCTTTCCCTAATCTCTTTGAGTGTTCCTTCCCCCCCCCCCTTGATTGAAAGACCATTAGCCCATGGGAGGGGACACATAAGTGTCTTTATAGCAGAGCAGTCGAGCTGTTTCACAATTAGCAGCCAATTCTCTCTCACCACCAAAGGAAAACAAGTGAATAGCAAAGAAAATCTTTAATAAAAATACATTTATTTTAAAAAAAACAACAACAATTAGCAGCCAATTTGGCTTGCTTTGTGGGAAAATAGTTTGACTTAAAGTTAGCCAGCTCTCAGGTGTGTGTCTCTGTCTATGCATTTAGGGCTTGGGATTAGCAAGTCAGTTTTTCAGGGGTTTGAAATGCAATTTTTTTGCGGGGGGTGGGGTGGGGTGGAAAGCCAACCAGGCTCCCCTTTTATGTGGAAGCAAGCTGTGCTGGAACTTCCGGTTGCAAATAAACATCTGAGTTTGGTTAGGGCTGGTTTGGCTGGGCCAGCGGTGATTGCAGTGGTTCAGTTTGGCGTGAAGCGGGGAGCTATGGGGGAGCATATTGTGCATGTCCGATTGATGCATGGGTAGTTTTGGAGCCAGAAGAAGGTGTCTGTGGGGGGAGAGTATGGGGAGTATTGTTTTAAGTAGATATAAGAGTTGCTGCAACTTACTTCTTATGAAGTAAGTTCTGGGCATGTTTAGCCTGGAGAAGAGGAGGTTAAGGGGTGATATGATAGCCATGTTCAAATATATAAAAGGATGTCACATAGAGGAGGGAGAAAGGTTGTTTTCTGCTGCTCCAGAGAAGCGGACACAGAGCAATGGATCCAAACTACAAGAAAGAAGATTCCACCTAAACATTAGGAAGAACTTCCTGACAGTAAGAGCTGTTCAACAGTGGAATTTGCTGCCAAGGAGTGTGGTGGAGTCTCCTTCTTTGGATGTCTTTAAGCAGAGGCTTGACAACCATATATCAGGAGTGCTCTGATGGTGTTTCCTGCTTGTTGGAGGAAGCAGAAGAGGGGGAAAGGAAGAGAGAACTTATCTCCCTAAGATAAGCCACTTAACCCACAAAAGCAAACAAAAGCCCCCTTCAAACCCACCCCACCCCACCCACTTGAAAGGTTCTTGGCAGAATTGCATCATCGTGATTACGGTCTGAGATAGGAAACACAGGCATAATCTCCCTGTCATTTCTTTTCATTTTCATTTTGGAAAGGGGGTGGTAGATAACTGCAACAAAGGGCAAGCAAGGCAAGAGCTGAGCTTAAAACAATTGAAGCAACGTTTTGGTTCACACATATGTGCTGTGGGTTAAACCACAGAGCCTGGGGCTTGCTGATCAGAAGGTTGGCGGTTTGAATCCCCGCAACGGGGTGAGCTCCCATTTCTCAGTCCCTGCTCCTGCCAACCTAGCAGTTCGGAAGCACATCAAAGTGCAAGTAGATAAATAGGTACCGCTCCGGTGGGAAGGTAAATGGCATTTCCATGCGCTGCTCTAGTTCACCAGAAGCGGCTTAGTCATGCTGGCCACATGACCCGGAAGCTGTACACCAGCTCCCTCGGCCAATAAAGCGAGATGAGCGCCGCAACCCCAGAGTCGGCCACAACTGGACCTAATGGTCAGGGGTTCCTTTACCTTTAAACAAGCTATAGCTTAGGGCCCCACTCTCTTGGGGGGCCCCCAATTTTTTCCCCACTATTAATATACTTAATTGTATTTCATTTCAACAATTGCTTTGATAAAATACATATTTTGTTATGTGCAAATGGCTTTAGATACCTATTAGGTCCATAAATTACCATGTAGCATATCTTCAACAACAACAACAAACACAGTGACAATTTGTTGTTGACAAAGGACAGCTGGACATAGAAAGGCCCCATTACCTTCAGTAGCTTAGGGCCTCATCAGACCTAAATCCGGCCCTGGTGCCATCACAGTGCAGGTGCCTGAGATTAAAAATTGCATTTTAAGCGTCTCTCGCAAGAGTGGGAGCTCCTCTTTTTTCCCCATGCAGCCGGCACATTCTGATGAATTGCCGAGGATGACGCGTGCGTTGAGCAAAAAACAAAATGCAGCGTTGCTTTGGGGAGTGACAACAGCGCTTGGGTACCGCGAAATAAATCACTTTCCCTTCCCTCCCTTGACTTGCTTGTACAAACACAGCCGCTTTAACCACACGCTCAAACACACTCAGAGCTTGGACGGCCTCCAACGATAAACCATATTCACTATGGAATGCTTGATGTTTGCCACATCCACCTCACACATCCTCCCCAATTAGGAAACGGCTTGTGCATTGGTTTCAGCCAGTGCAGTCTGAACAGCCTGCATCCATAACGGGTATCTTTTGATTACGGTTTCCAGGTTGAATAATAATAGTTTTAAAGGGTATAAAAAAAGAGCCCTGGTAGAATAGGGCAAGGCATTTGGAGATCTTCTGTCTTTGAACCTGGAAGTTCTGTTTGCTGGCATTGATAGATCCCCTTGCCTGTGGGTTGGTCTGATCCGTAAACCAACAGAGCATGCAGGCGGCGGGTCCCCTCCACATCAAGTGGCTGTGAGTTCCACAAGTTTATTTGGGAGTTTCGTGAAGAGGTTTTTCCTGTCTCTTGTTCTGGACCTTAAAGTTTTTTGTGGACTTTTTGGAGGTCTTAAATTGTGGCAGCACCTGTAAGTTAGAGAGCATTGTCCTGTCCTAAGGCTCAGGAGGAGCTCAGTTTATAGTCACCTTGTGTGGGGTGGAGACAAGAATGGATCCTTTTCTTTCTCTGAGACACGTCAACAAAACCCGTTTGGACCGGGATCCCCAAACCCTTAGAGGTGTCTCCTTTGCTTGGATGCCTCTGTGAATTGGGCCATTGCTTCCTCTAATAGCGAAGTTGAGCCATGTGGGATATTGGAGTTCCCAGCTTGGTTGTGAAGTTCACAGGGTGACCTTGGAGTCAGTCACAGACTCTTCACCTACCTTTCAGGTTCAGGTAGGTAGCCATGTTGAACTGATGCAGTCGAAATAAAAAAAATTTGTCCAGTAGCACCTTAGAGACCAACTAAGTTTGTTCTTGGTATAAGCTTTCGTGTGCATATCGTGTGCTTATACCAGGAATAAAATAATAATATATTATTTATACTCAGCCCATCCAGTTGGGTTTCCCAGCTTCCCTAAACAGGGCTGCCTTCAGATGTCTTCTAAAAGTCTGGTAGTTGTTGTTCTCTTTGACATCTGGTGGGAGGGCGTTCTACAGGGCGGGCGCCACTACTGAGAAGGCCCTCTGTCTGGTTCCCTGTAACTTGGCTTCTCGCAGTGAGGGAACCGCCAGAAGGCCCTCAGCACTGGACCTCAGTGTCCGGGCAGAACAATGGGGGTGGAGACGCTCCTTCAGGTATACTGGACTGAGGCTGTTTAGAACAAACTTAGTTGGTCTCTAAGTTGCTACTGGACAATTTTTTCACCTTTCAGGGTCGTTGTAGGAATTAACTGAGGAACGGGGTGAACCATGTTCTCCTTGGAAAAAAAGGTGGGATATCGATGCACTGAATAAGTTCTTCTGCTTACCTGCTTAAGAAAGCTGGAGGGGCCAGCCAGATGGAGATGTCAGTCTTCAACCTGGCATCCAGAGATCTCCAGATCTCTGGTTGCAAAATGCTGGGCTCATTTCTATCACTGGCCAGGTGCATGGATCTACAGGTGTTTAACCAACCACTCCCATCGGGCTCGGATGCAAGATGGCTCGGTGTGTGTGTGTGTTGCGCTGAAACTCTACTGCAGAGCTGTCCCAACTTTGCATGTTGGGGAATCCCTTTTTAGACATGCGTCATTTCGCGACACAGTAATTCCGTTTTGCTAGCAAACCAGCGGTTCAATTAACCCCTTTCCAGCCCCGTCGGGAAGAACGTGGGGAGTGTTTGCACAACACACCTACACACTGTTGCCGACACACTAATGTGTCGCGACGCGCAGTTTGGAAAACTCTGCTCTACTGTGTTGTTTTTCCATGCCGCCGGTGGCATCTCCTTCAAACTAGTTCCTCGGCTGCTTGGAATGTGGTACCAGGCTGCCAACATGGTAGTGCCAACAGGGCTCTGGATCCCTGGAGTGCTGGTGCTCTTAAACACCAGCAAAGAGACCTTGTTTAAACTTTGCACATGCCCGGCTTTCCGTTTAAATCTGCCCCACGTTTATTGGTGTGTGTGTAAAAATACCTTCCTTTGAATCGAATGAAAGAAGGCCAACAGTGTTTGCTAAATTCCTCATTTGCAGCCTTTGATTCTTCTTCCTCGCTTTGTCCCTCTCCCCACCTACCGTATTTTTCGCTCTATGGCTCACTTTTCCCCCTCCAAAAATTAAGGGGAAATGTGTGTGCGTCTTGTGGAGCGAATGCAGGCTCCATGGCTTCAGCGATAGCAACGCAATGTCCGAAGCGCAGTGGGAGCGCTCCTGCTGCGCTCCAGAGGCTTCGCATTGCTTTCGCTGAAGCCTGGAGAGCGAGAGGGATCATTGCGCACGGATTCCTCTCGCTCGCTCTCCTGGCTTTGCTTCGCTGAAGGGGCGCTGCGCAGAGAGGGAGAGTTTTTTTTCTTGTTCTCCCCCTCTAAAACAAGGTGCGTCCTATGGTCGGGTGCATCCTATAGAGCAAAAAATACGGTAATTTTTGATGGCTGTCTCAGACAAGGGAGGCCCTTTGTCCTTGAATTGACCTTGCCCTCCATCCTCTGCAAACCAAGATGCTGAAAATTTGGTGACTGCTTACTGAGAGATCAGGCTTCCTTTCTCTCTCTTTCCCCCATGCCTTTCTGACAGCCATTTGCAAGGAAAAGGGAAAGTTTACATTTATCATGCAAGTGGAACAATTTCCAGTCTACTCTCCCACCCCCAGCTCCCTGTCTCATGCTCTGTCTGCTCCATGTAACAGTTTCTCCTTGTTTTGTTTCCTCTTCCCAAGGTCTCAGTCTTGATTTCTGGAGCGATCCAATAGACACAGCAGCTCCTCCAACATCTTGTTCCTTTCGTTCAAGGACGCCCAAGGCCGTGGGACTTTCTCGAGCTGCCCAAAGACTCCGGAGAATGCCAGCTGCGGATGAAATATGTGCGTGGGGAGGGACGAAAGATTTTTGGCTGTTCCCCCTCCCCTCATTCTGGATGTCCATACCAAGATAACATTGCCGAAGATGGATTATTTCCCCCACTATCAATGGAATATGCATTTTTTTGTGGTTAATTTTGTGTGTGTGGATGCTGGGGGAAAAGCGCCGCCAGTAGTCTGAACATGAGACTCCCTGCCCTACTGCTTCCCATTGGGACAAGTGTGCTACCCAGGTAGGTTTGTGATTACCTGATATACAGATAAGCTTTAAGTTTCTCAAAGTTTGCAGTGAATTCATTCTCTTTCACTGTATGCCCCCAGCATGGACATATCACAACTGATCTTTTAAGCACAGTGGAAGGAGTTGAACATGAGAAAACATGCTTTCTCCCTTGTTCCTGGCGCTGCCACGCTAATCATAGCTAAACCATGGCTAGCGTCAGGACCCTGGTTCAGTCTGTTTCTCTCCAAACAAACCAAGAGTGTTTGTAAATGTTTGTTCTCGGATTGCTGCGTGTGGGTGGTTTGGGAAGAAACAAACCATGAGCCTGGATTTGGGCGTTCTGCTAAGGCAAACCATAGTTTAGCTCCTGGCAGTGTGGCAGGAGCGAGGGAGAAGCAAAGCACCTGCGATTTTAGCCCTGCACTTAAAGCTAAATTTAACCAAAATGAAGTGTGAACCAAGCTGATGTGCTGTCATGTGCAGAAATTTTCCTTCTAATACAGTGGAACGTTGGTTCTCGAACTTAATCCGTTCCGGAAGTCCGTTTGACTCCCGAAACCATCCGAAAACCAAGACGCGACTTCCGATTGGCTGCAGGAGCCGTGTTGGACGTTCGGCTTTCGGAAAACGTTTGAAAACCGGAACACTTAGGTTTCCGGCATTCGGGAGCTAATTTGTTCAGCAAGTAAGCCGTCCGAGAACCAAGGTTCCACTGTACTGCAAAACATGCTGTTCGTGATGCCTGGCTGCCATATTCTCTTACGATACTGTGATCACACTTGCAGGGACCATATGTTTTCTGGTTCGTGTGTGCTTGGAGATTGAGAATTTGTTTCCCAGAGATTTGGTTTTCTTGTTGCTGTTCTCTGTGATGAAGACTACTTACTGTGGATGGCAGAAGCTGAATTGCACTCTGAGCACTCTTCGTCTTTGCTGGTTTCAAAGATGCGTGATTGATCCTTTTTTTTAAGGATTATGGGAGTGCTGTAGGAAGCTTGGTGCATGCTGAGGTCAGTATATCGCACCCTTGCACGAGGAGGAGGGAATGTTGGCAGGAGACAGAAATGTTGTGGTGATTAATAGCAATAGCTTGCTTGGAGCGAAGGTGGAGTTCTGCCAGTATCTAGCACAGGCAAGCACGAAAATTGCAAGTTTAGTGGAAGCTCCCAGATTCTCCTTAGGGTTGCAATCTGATGCAGACTTCCTGGGGAGTCCGTTGACCTTTGTGAGACTCAGATCTGACTAAGCAAGCTTAGGTTGGTGGTGGTTAGCAGCAAATGGATGGAATCGGCCCTTTTGAAAGCATGTGCTAATACAGTGGTACCTCTAGTTACGAAGTTAATTCATTCCGGAGGTCCGTTCTTAACCTGAAACTGTTCTTAACTGGAGGCGTGCTTTCGCTGGAGGCATGCTTTCGCTAATTCACATGCGATTTCTATTCTCATCCTCGGGCAAAGTTCTCAACTCGAGGTAACTCTTCCGGGTTAGCGGAGTTTGTAACCTGAAGCGTTTGTATCCCGAGGTGTTTGTAACTCGAGGTACCACTATATAGTAAGGTATAACAAACTGTGCTCCACAGGCAAAGTTCTGCAGGCAAAGCAGCTTTTCCATTTCCACACCTCCCCCTGAACTCCCCCAAAATCTGTCCTGGAGGCTCCCCTAATATTTTGGAGCTAATTTTGTGAGAGTGGGGGATCGGGAAAAATGAGAAGATGGGTTTTCACCACCCACCTGAACTGTGCGAATGTTAAGGAACGTAGGAGAGGGTATATTGTTTTAACATTATTTTCCCCCCGCTCACGCTAGTGAGTAAACATCAGAGTGCATTCCCTTTGCAACTGATTGGAAGCAAGTTGATGATTCGTTAGAATCCTTTAATTAAGCAATCCAGTCTGGATTGTTCCTGGGAAGTTTCCCCTTTATGGTTGTACCTCGCTTTGTGGCCAGGATCTGTCCAAAAAAGACGCAGGGCAAAGCGCGATTGGCAAACCTGGAAGTAACCCGTTCCGGTACTTTGGGTTTGCCGCGGACGTTCACCGAAATGGACGCTAGACAAGGCAGACGTTCGCAGAGGTATTACTGTATTTCCCTCTTAAAATAACAACAACAACACAACACAGCCTCCTTCAAAAGTAAGAATAAAGTTTTACCCATATTCGGTTCGCAGCAGTAATCTGCAGGCAGGCTTTCTCTTGTGGTTACAGTGAAAAGAAGACCTGAGATGTCGCTCAGACTTTCTGCTTGGGGGCTCCATCCTATGTGAAGGTTGAGCCATGCGCAGGCTAAGAGCCAGGAGAGTGAGAATCCAAGAGACCAAGAGAGAGATGGTTGCATGGCCAGCCCTTTTATCTGGTCAGCTAGGGTCATGCCCATCTACCTGGCCACACACAGGGGAAGGGAAGAAAACTCCGAAGCAGGTATGGCAGGAAGTCGTCCCTGTCTGGAGCCACGTTCCCCTGTGTGTCCATTCTAGGAAACAGGAAAATGTTGTACTTGACTGCTCTAGTGATAACACATCCCACATAGCCCTTCTCAGGCAATACAACATAACATTTATATGCATAGATTTTATTCAGCCACACAGAGCCCCAGCTTGACACGAAGGTTCTGGAAAAGCTTCTTTGGGTAGGGGCTTCGTGAGGATGCCCGCGGTCACCTCCTTCGTAAAAATTGCAGCTGCCAAAGTTGGAAAACAAAGAAAAAGAAAAGAAAGAAAGGCGAAATAGAGATGAAGACAGTGAAGAGAGAAAGAAATAAAGAAGGCAAAAGGAGAGAAACGTTAGCAATAGAAGCATTTAAAATGAAAAACGACGCTGTGATTTGCTGCCTGAAAGCTTAAGGGTAGTATTTGATTTTTCTCTCTTTCATCTACATCTTTCTGTGGGCGAATCCATCCATTCATTCCTTGTGAGGTTCTCTTCCTGTGCTGTAGGGAGATGTGCATAGGCGCCAACTCCATGGGGCTTGAGGGGGCCCGAGCCCCCTCAAAAATTCGTTTGGGGGGGCTCCGCCCCCCCAATAATCTCCGGCGCCCCTCCAGCAGAGCGCCATCGCCGCCCCTCCCCCAGCCCAAAATGCACAGGGAGGGGCGGGCTGCATGCCTCCTGCCCTCCCTCCCGAGCAAAAGCTCCACCCAATTTCCTTTGGAGCTGATTAATAGGCGCAGCACGCTCTCCCCTATTCGCTCACGAGGAGGCGGCGCCACTTTATTTGCATATTCATGAGCTTATTTATTATTCATGAGCTTTCCCGGGCCCCCCCAATATTTTTTATAAGTCCGCGTCCCTGGAGATGTGGATAATGTGCTCAGGATGAAACGTTGGGTTTTTGTTTGTTTTTTGTGCTTTCTTTCCCCACTGAAAAATCAGGAAAACGTTGGTTTAAAAGCTTTGGGAGAGGCATCCACCTCCCCCCTCCACCGGTCATTTGGAGCAATCTCTGTCGGCGGACTGACTCTGTTATTACACGGCTGGCAAGGAAATTCCATTTTGCTTAGGATGCTACTGTACATCCGCTGGAATTTCTTTTTTTTTTATCGCTGTAACTTTATCACTTCCTCTGTTTTGGAATTTTAGCTCTCATTGTTCAGCCCTGGGACCGCAGCCTGTGGAATTTGCTCTCTGGGTGAGGAAGCCCTCAGATTTTTCACTGTTGATGCAGCTCTGCCTTTGCCGACTCATGGTGAGCTGTTTGCAGCTGTTTTTAAAGGGCACCAGGAATAATCGGGAACTGCTTTGCGCTGAGTCAGACCGGTGGCCCTTCTAACCCAACATTGCTTACACGGACCGGCAGCAGCTCTCCTCCGTTTTAGGCAGGGGGGTAGCTCTAGCTGGAGAAGCTGGGAATTGAATTCTCAAAGCAGATTCTCTGTGATTTTACGGCTGCAGCCCTGTGAGAGTAATCTCTGTGGAATTCAGTGGGAGAAATTTTTCTGAGTAAATATGCACAGGGGTGATCATTCTGTTAGTGTGCTTTATTGATCTCCTGCTTGACCCTGGGCATCACTTCCAACTAGGTAAAGGTAAAGGGACCCCTGACCATTAGGTCCAGTCGTGGCCGACTCTGGGGTTGCGGCGCTCATCTCGCTTTACTGGCTGAGGGAGCCGGCGTACAGCTTCCGGGTCATGTTGCCAGCACGACTAAGCCGCTTCTGGCGAACCAGAGCAGCGCATGGAAATGCCGTTTACGTTCCCGCTGGAGTGGTACCTACTTATCTACTTGCACTGGCGTGCTTTCGAATTGCTAGGTGGGCAGGAGCAGGGACTGAGCAACTGGAGCTCACCCTGTCGTGGGGATTCGAATTGCCAACCTTCTGATTGGCAAGTCCTAAGCTCTGTGGTTTAACCCACAGCACCACCCACGTCCCTTCACTTCCAACTACTTTTGGCTAACTGGGGAGGGGAGGAGGAGGGAGGGAAAGAGTCACGCATAAGCAGGATTTCTGGGTGCAATTGTAGAAGAGCTATGCAAGAGCTATGTTGAAGACCTTCTTACTTAGCTCAGTTGGTAGAACGTGAGACTCTTAATCTCAAGGTCGAGGGTTCGAGCCCAACGTTGGCCAAAAGATTCCTGCATTGCAGAAGGTTAGACTAGATGTCCCTTGTGGTCCCTTTTGACTATAATTCTATGCACAGACCAGGGCCGGATTTAGGTTTAATGAAGGTAATGGGGCCTTTGTCAACAACAAATTATTGCTTTTTTGTGCTGAATATATGCTATATGGTAATTTGTGGCCCTAATACAGTCATACCTCGGGTTACAGATGCTTCATTTTGTGTGCTTTCAGGTTGTGCACTGTGTTGAACCTGGAAGTACCGGAATGCGTTACCTCTGGGTTTCGGTGCTCGCGCATGCGCAGAACTGCTAAATTGCACTTTGCACATTCGCAGAAGCAACAAATTGCAAGCCGTGTGTGCGCAGATGTAGCGCTGCAGGTTGCGAACGTGCCTCCCGCACGGATCGCGTTCACCACCTGAGCGTCCACTGTAGGTATCTCAAGCCATTTGCCCATCTTGCCATGCAACCAGTCCATGCAGAATGTAGGCACCCCCTATATAGAAAGGAGCAAACCAGTGATATTTTAGGGAGCAGGCTGGCAGGCGGGGCCCGTTACTTACATCACAGGAGCCTACACAACACAAAACACTGTTTCTGTGTGTAGGTTTTATTTTATTTGTTTTTTATCTTATATTTTGGAAATGTACATCCAGTTGTTGTCCCCCCCCCTTTTTTGAGCCCCCAAGAGAGTGGTGCCCTAAGCTATAGCTTGCTTCGCTAATACATAAATCTGGCACAGACATACCCATGCTAGCATGCAAATTTCACCCAAACACACACACACAAAGCCGAACAGTACTGCTAGGAAGAGATTAAAGGGAATGCTAAACCACATCGGATGCTGGCAATCATGACAGCAGCTTTCATCAGTGAAACCATGATTGCCCACGACACACAGAGCCTCTGATCTGCAGCAGAGCAAAAGCCACTTATTGCAGGAATGCTCTTTCTGTTCCTCCCCAATCCCACAAAAACACACACCATAATCTGACTTGCACAGACATAGTAGAAGTCAGCTCTTTCAAAACGTTTGATTTCTCCGGCTCTCTAGGGATAAGTGGGTGGATTTTTAAAAAGCAAGGGGGAAAAAAAGAACTCTTTTTGGGAAACAAGAGTATCTTTGGCCTATATACACAAAAACCCAAACACATAATTGAGCACAGTGATGCTCTGCCCAAAGTCTGCTGAGTAATAGAATGCAGGAGGATGAAAGCTGCCCTGGCCAGAGCCCCAGGAGCAGACAGCTGGGCTTTGAAAACCAGCCACCGTCTGGAACGGAGGGCTGCCAAAAGACAGCCTTAACCAGAAGTGTGTGACTGCGCTGCGGCCCGGTGACCAATTAAACTCCAGGAAATCGCTGCTGACCTCTTCCCAACACTTAACCCACCAGTACAGTATTAACTCTGTCCCAGTCAGCATTCCTGTCGACGTAGGGAATCAACGTTCGCACAGTTACTTGAACAGAGAGATTTCTTGGCTAGAAAACATCCCTGCCACTCATCTCGCTGCTTCCGTGGCAGATCCCGGACCAGCTGTGCCTGGGAACACAAGTCATCTCGGAACGAATGTGGCTCCCATGGCACCGTCAAGGTAATGGGCTCACACCTGTGCTCAGGAAACCTGGCAATGTCACACACAATTGACCTCCAGACTCTGCCTGGACATCCACTGTGGTTCTTCCTCCCTGGTGAAACTGTGGGGTTCTGTTTTTTAATGTCTTTACAAACGACTTGGAAGAAGGAATAGAGGGGATACTCATCAAATTTGCAGATGAAAGGGGTAGCTCATGCTGCAGAAGACAGAATCAGAATTCAAAATGACCTTCAATAACAACAACAACAATTTATTATTTATATCCCACCCATCTGGCTGGGTTTCCCCAGCCACTCTGGGTGGTTTCCAACAGAATATTAAAATACAATAACCTATTAAACATTAAAAGCTTCCCTTAACATTATGTTTTGGTGATTGCAACCCTTTGGTGCCTAGCTTCTATACAGTGGTGCCCCGCAAGACGAACTCCTCGCAAGACGGAAAACCCGCTAGACGAAAGGGTTTTCCGTTTTGCAGGCGCTTCGCAAAACGAATTTCCCTATGGGCTTGCTTCGCAAGACGAAAATGTCTTGCGAGTTCCTGCGGGTTTTTTCCCCTTTCCCCCTTTTTCCTAAGCCGCTAAGCCGCTTATCAGCTGATCCGCTGATAAGCCGCTTAACAGCTGATTGCTAAAAGCCGCTAAACCGCTAATAGCGCTAAGCCGCTAAGCTGTCAATGGGCTTGCTTCGCAAGACGAAAAAACCGCTATACGAAGAGCCTCACGGAATGGATTAATTTTGTCTTGCGAGGCACCACTGTATCTGAGTTTCTAACACTGGGCTCCGTGTCCCTTGGGTTGAAAAGGTTTTCCCAGCCTTTCATAGCTTTTCCCAAAAGCGGGAAAGGCAGTGAGGATAGCCTCTGCCCCAGCTGTGCTTGGGGAAACACAAGACAAAACATCTGCGAATAGATTTGCCTAGCAGGAAAGCATCACGGAGAAGGAACACAATGCAAGTTGCAGAAGGAGTGGCCCGGCTGGAAGAATTTTGGCAACTGCAGGGGCCTGTCATCTCCCGTGTCTCATATGCTGAGTGCCTTAATCGCTTGTCATTTCACGACTCTTCCCTGTTGAGCTTTGCAGGCTAACATAGAGGAAATTAAACAGGCAGAGCCACCGTCCTGTAAATGTTTGGTACCCACTGTTTTAAGAAGCAAAGTGAAATTTCACGACTGATTGGTTTGTCTTGTGGCTCGGCTTGGAATCGCAGGCTAGCTGTGACAGGTTTGGGACTTATTCTGTTTTACTGATGTTTCCTTGCCGGATGATTTCTGGGGTTTTTTTGGTGATTTCACATGGTGTAAGAGCCACTTCCCCTTCATGGATCACTGCCTTGCCGTGGCGAAGGGGCTTGAAGAACTCAGAGAAGCTATGAACTATGCCGAGCAGGGCACCCAAGATGAACAGGTCATAGTGGAGAGTTTTGACCAAACGTGATCCACCTGGAGGAGGAACCGGCAAGCCACTCCAGTATCCCTGCCAAGAAAACTCCATGGACAAAGACAACAGGCATATAAAAGTTATGACGCTGGAAGATGAGCCCCTCAGGTCGGAAGGCGTCCAACATGCTACTGGGGAAGAGCGGAGGGCAAGTACAAGTAGATCCAGAGCTGATGAAGCGGCTGGGCCAAAGCCGAAAGGACGCTCAGTTGCGGATATGCCTGGAAGCGAAAGGAAAGTCCAATGCTGTAAAGAAAAATATTGCATAGGAACCTGGAATGTAAGAACCATGAACCTGGGTAAGTTGGAGGTGGTCAAAAATGAGATGGCAAGAATAAATATTGACATCCTGGGCATCAGTGAACTAAAATGGATGGGAATGGGTGAATTCAGTTCGGATGACCATCATATCTACTACTGTGGGCAAGAAACCCGTAAAAGAAATGGAGTGGCCCTCATAGTCAACAAAAGAGTGGCGAAGGCTGTACTGGGATGCAATCTCAAAAATGATAGAATGATCTCGATACGAATCCAAGGCAGACCTTTTAACATCACAGTAATCCAAGTTTATGCACCAACTACTGGTGCTGAAGAAACTGAAATTGACCAATTCTATGAAGACTTACAACACCTTATAGAAGTGACACCAAAGAAGGATGTTCTTCTCATCATAGGGGATTGGAATGCTAAAGTAGGGAGTCAAGAGATAAAAGGAACAACTGGCAAGTTTGGCCTTGGAGATCAAAACGAAGCAGGGCAAAGGCTAATAGAGTTCTGTCAAGAGAACAAGCTGGTCATCACAAACACGCTTTTCCAACAACACAAGAGACGACTCTACACATGGACATCACCAGATGGGCAGCATCGAAATCAGATTGATTATATTCTCTGCAGCCAAAGATGGAGAAGCTCTATACAGTCAGCAAAAACAAGACCTGGAGCTGACTGTGGCTCAGATCATCAGCTTCTTATAGCAAAATTCAAGCTTAAACTGAAGAAAGTAGGAAAAATCACTGGGCCGGTAAGATACAATCTAAGTCAAATCCCTTATGAATACACAGTGGAAGTGAGGAACAGGTTTAAGGATTTAGATTTGGTGGACAGAGTGCCTGAAGAACTATGGATGGAGGCTCGTAACATTATACAGGAGGCAGCAACGAAAACCATCCCAATGAAAAGGAAATGCAAGAAAGCAAAGTGGCTGTCCAATGAGGCCTTACAAATAGCGGGGGAGAGAAGGCAAGCAAAATGTGAGGGAGATGGTGAAAGATACAGGAAATTGAATGCAGATTTCCAAAGAATAGCAAGGAGAGACAAGAAGACCTTCTTAAACGAGCAATGCAAAGAAATAGAGGAAAGCAATAGAATGGGAAGAACCAGAGATCTGTTCAAGAAAATTGGAGATATGAAAGGAACATTTCGTACAAAGATTTCCATAATAAAGGACAAAAGTGGAAAGGACCTAACAGAAGCAGAAGACATCAAGAAGAGGTGGCAAGAATACACAGAGGAATTATACCAGAAAGAAATGGATGTCCCGTATACCCCAGGTAGTGTGGTTGCTGACCTTGAGCCAGACATCCTGGGGAGTGAAGTCAAATGGGCCTTAGAAAGCACTGCAAATAACAAGGCCAGTGGAAGTGACGGTATTCCAGCTGAACTATTTAAAATTTTAAAAGATGATGCTGTTAAGGTGCTACACTCAATATGCCAGCAAGTTTGGAAAACTCAGCAGTGGCCAGAAGATTGGAGAAGATCAGTCTACATCCCAATCCCAAAGAAGGGCAGTGCCAAAGAATGCTCCAACTACCGTACAATTGCACTCATTTCACACGCTGGCAAGGTTATGCTTAAAATTCTACAAGGAAGGCTCAAGCAGTATGTGGACCGAGAACTCCCAGAAGTGCAAGCTGGATTTAGAAGAGGCAGAGGAACCAGAGACCAAATTGCAAACATGCGCTGGATTATGGAGAAAGCTAGAGAGTTCCAGAAAGACATCTACTTCTGCTTCATTGACTATGCAAAAGCCTTTGACTGTGTCGACCACGGCAAACTATGGCAAGTTCTTAAAGAAATGGGAGTGCCAGATCACCTCATCTGTCTCCTGAGAAATCTCTATGTGGGACAAGAAGCTACAGTTAGAACTGGATATGGAACAACTGATTGGTTCAAAATTGGGAAAGGAGTACGACAAGGCTGTATTTTGTCTCCCTGCTTATTTAACTTATATGCAGAATTCATCATGCGAAAGGCTGGGCTGGATGAATCCCTAGCCGGAATTAAGATTGCCGGAAGAAATATCAACAACCTCAGATATGCAGATGACACAACCTTGATGGCAGAAAGTGAGGAGGAATTAAAGAACCTTTTAATGAGGGTGAAAGAGGAGAGCGCAAAATATGGTCTGAAGCTCAACATCAAAAAAACGAAGATCATGGCCACTGGTCCCATCACCTCCTGGCAAATAGAAGGGGAAGAAATGGAGGTAGTGAGAGATTTTACTTTCTTGGGCTCCATGATCACTGCAGATGGTGACAGCAGCCACGAAATTAAAAGACGCCTGCTTCTTGGGAGAAGGGCAATGACAGGCCTAGACAGCATCTTGAGAAGTAGAGACATCACCTTGCCAACAAAGGTTCGTATAGTTAAAGCTATGGTTTTCCCAGTAGTGATGTATGGAAGTGAGAGCTGGACCATAAAGAAGGCTGATCGCCGAAGAATTGATGCTTTTGAATTATGGTGCTGGAGGAGACTCTTGAGAGTCCCATGGACTGCAAGAAGATCAAACCTCTCCATACTGAAGGAAATCAACCCTGAGTGCTCACTGGAAGGACAGATTGTGAAGCTGAGGCTCCAGTACTTTGGCCACCTCATGAGAAGAGAAGACTCCCTGGAGAAGACCCTGATGTTGGGAAAGATGGAGGGCACAAGGAGAAGGGGGCGACAGAGGACGAGATGGTTGGATAGTGTTTTCGAGGCTACCAGCATGAGTTTGACCAAACTGCGGGAGGCAGTAGAGGACAGAGGTGCCTGGCGTTCTCTGGTCCATGGGGTCACGAAGAGTCGGACACGACTAAACGACTAAACAACAACAACAACAACAACAAGAGCCACTTCTGGAAACCTTGTGGAAGATTAGTGGTTAGAATCATAGGATCTAGTCCAGCCCCATGTAAAGCAGGAATCTCAGCTAAAACATCCATGACAGATGGCCATCCAACCTCTGCTTAAAATCCACCAAGGAAGGAGAGTCCATTACCTCCCAAGGGAGACCGTTCCACTATCAAACAGCTGTTACTGTCAGAAAGTTCTTTTTCATGTTTAGTCTGAATCGCCTTTCTTGTAACTTGAAATCCTTGGTTCATGTCCTACCTTCCAGAGCAGGAGAAAACAAGCTTGCTCCATCTTCCATGGGATAGCCCTTGAGATATTTGAAGATGGCTATCATGTCTCCCTTAAAGCTATGGTTTTCCCAGTAGTGATGTATGGAAGTGAGAGCTGGACCATAAAAAAGGATGATTCCCGAAGAATTGATGCTTTTGAATTATGGAGCTGGAGGAGACTCTTGAGAGTCCCATGGACTGCAAGAAGATCAAACCTTTCCATTCTGAAGGAAACCAGCCCTGAGTGCTCACTGGAAGGACAGATCCTGAAGCTGAGGCTCCAATACTTTGGCCACCTCATGAGAAGAGAAGACTCCCTGGAAAAGACCTTGATGTTGGGAAAGATGGAGGGCACAAGGAGAAGGGGACGACAGAGGACGAGATGGTTGGACAGTGTTCTCGAAGCTACAGCATGGGTTTGATCAAACTGCGGGAGGCAGTGGAAGACAGGAGTGCCTGGCGTGCTCTGGTCCATGGGGTCACGAAGAGTCGGACATGACTAAACGACTAAACAACAACAACAAATTCTGGCATATGGTTCTTGATGTTTCTAAGCTCTTTGCTTGCTTATGAAGCACAGATAAAATGAACATGCTTAGTTAGATCGCTATGCTACAAACTGATGTTTGTTTTCCAGGAAAAAACCCAATCAACTCATAATTTTCTGGGAAACTCAGATTTGAGAAGGGACGTTAGAGATGATGAACTTAAATTGACAACAGCAGTTTTATAAATCACGTTGATGGGTTGTATAGAATTCCTTGTTGTCAATAATATGAGGCAATATTTTTGCCAGATAATCAAAGCTAATTGATTTGGGCCAGCTCACAGGCCATTATGAAGTGATGTCCCAGTTTCAATCTTGCATGAAGAACAGAGCAGTAGTTTTACACGCAGTGCTTACTCAGATAAGACAACACTAGTGATAAGTCTTCTAGATCTGGGAATCTTAGTGACATTTGTTTCGGTGCTCTGTGTTAAAAAGAAGTCACTGTGTGACTCATTGGCCAAATGTTGGCTATTGTTTCAGGATAAACGGGATTCAAATCTCTGCTCATTTGTGTCTGAGTCTGAGACCTTTCCCTAGCTCGTAGGGTTATTGTGAGTCTACAGTATGCCTCTGAGCTTCTGGATGAGAAGATTGAATAGAATTGTAAAATTTTAGAGTTGCAAGGGACCACATCTAGTCCCACCCCCCTGCAATGCAGGAATCTTTTGCCCAAGTTGGACTTGAACCCACAACCTTGAGATTAAGAATCTCATGCTCTGCCAACTCAGCTATGCAAATATAACCAATCATAGCAGCCTTCACCTCAAGGGATAAGTGCAACAGTCCAAAAAGAAAAAAAATGGGAAATGATCTGTAATGAATTGAAAAAATTGTTTCAAAGTATTCCCCCCAACCCCCCCGAGTCCTTTCTGTTGGGGATAATTCAGACTGAAATTCCCAGGTGTCAAAAAAGGTTATTTATGTATGCTACTACTGCAGCCTGTGTTTTCTTAACCTCAAAATGGGAATCGAGCGAGGTCCCAACCAAAGACGAATGGCAACTTAAGTTGACAGAATTTGCACAACTTGAAGACTTAGCATATAGAATAAGAGAACAAGAAGAACATACGTTTAGAGAATGGAAAACGTTTATTGAATATATGGGAAATAATTGTACGGCTGAAAACGCTGGCAGCATTAAGATAAATTCCACAGTGTAAACAAGTTTTGATGGATGGAATAATGGAATACTGAATGATATTTTGTAAAATATGCAGGGATTTGTGATATGCAAAATGAACTACGGAAAGAGAAGAAGGGAAGTCATTAATATCTTAAGGGTGTAAAAATGAGTACTTTAAATTGTAAAACGGAAAATTTGATAAAAATTATATATAGAAAAGAAAATCAAACGAGTAGGATGAAAATTGAGAAAAAGACGAGCCACTGCTTGAAATACTCTCTGTCAGCAGCAAAGAAGGGGACTCGCTCTTCATTTTGGAGACAGTCCGGTGGGACGTTTTCCCCATGCAAGCTCCATAGAATTGAATGGGACCTTGTTCCTGTGCCAGGGCTGCGGAACCAGTGGTCTAGTCAGACACTCATTGGACATACCTAGCAGAGGCTGACGTGAGTTGTAGTCACGACAAATATCTGGAGAACCACTGGTTTTCCCATTCCTGCTTCAGGAGTTGTTTTTTGAACCCTACCCCACACCTGCAATAAAAGCTAGAAATGTAACCTTTTCCCTTTCTCTCTTCCATTTTAAGAGAAAGAAGAAGAAGAAAAGGTTTTTTGCCGTTTTAGATAATATCTCCTGGTCCAGCACAATTGCCTGATTCCCTGGGTTAGAATTCTCATCTTCAGAGTCTTAATGGCATTTTTATCGCCAGGAACTTTGATAATCTGACGTGTTGTGCAATGATGGTAAATAAGTTCTTCCTTGAACCCCCAGGCTTTTTGCAGTTTCCCCTGAAGGTTGTGACACTCACCACTCGCCTTGTCAAATATTCAAGCTATGAAAGGATTGATAGTACTTTTTTTTTAAGGCTTTGCTGAGAGCCTGCAATTTTAGAAAAGGTCATTCTGACCATCTTGCCTCCTGTTTCCCCGCCTTTACATGCGCTAAAGAATGCGAGACTTGTTTACTTGCATAAAAAACCCAGGTGTTAAGAGCTGGGGAGAGAGAGAGGGTGGGAAGGAAATAAAAATGACGTAGTTCAGAATTCCTTGCATGCTTGCCTCTGCAAAAAAATGTTTCTGATTGGAGATTTGCAGAGTTTTATCTTCTCCTCCTCGTTGCCCTGTAGCTGAAGACCGCAGAGCATTTTTGATAATGGAAGGAGGACTGGTGTTAAATATGGCTTCTGGGTACAATTTTGCAAATTCAAGAGATTCGGGTGGCGCTGTGGTCTAAACCAGTGAGCCTCTTGGGCTTGCCAGTCGGAAGGTCGGCAGTTCGAATCCCTGCGACAGGGTGAGGTCCCATTGCTCTGGCCCAGCGCCTGCCAACCTAGCAGTTCGAAAGCACACCAGTGCAAGTAGATAAATAGGTACCTCTCTGGCGGGAAGGTAAATGGCATTTCTGTGCGCTCTGGTTCCCGTCATGGTGTTCTGTTTGGCTCCCCTAAAACAAGCTCAACATTTTGGCCCTTCACCCCCCAAAATGGGGCTTCCCTCTTCCCTGACTCTGTGAGTACTCCTTTAACTCTGTGAGTAGATCACAGTCTCTTGGGAGTTGGCCACCCCTAGTCTAGAGGTTGAGTTGAACCTTAAAGGCTTAGTGCTGCACTTTGATCAATACAGGACAGCGCTGTGTTGGCTTCCTCGACTGGCCCTTGTTCTCCTTCGGTCTGTCCAGGATTTGCGCTGAACTTCTTTGGTGGGGAAAAGCTCACCTTTATTTCTGCATCACAGCGGGTTGACCTATTTGACCCTTGCGGTCCCTTCCAACTCTACAATTCTCTGGTTCTGGGGTGGAGTCTGCTGCGAGCTACGAAATTCTGCATTAACTGCAGGAAGCTGTTTATTTTAACCAAGCGGTTTCTGTGTTGAAAGCCTTGGAGAACTTTCTCCTGATAATAATAATAAAAAATTCCCATTAGCAATCCTTTATTCATATGCTGCTTTCTAACAATTAAGGAATCTGAAGCATTTTCACAACCCCTCTCTGAAACAATGAGGGTTGTGGAAATCGGCAGTGCTAAAGAGGATCTGGTATTTCCTTTTCTTTTTTTGGGAGGCAGAGTTGTGGTTTTGTCCTTTTTGAGCAGAAGGCGCTCTCATGCTTTCTGCTCAGTGACTGTAAATGGCATTTAGGGTCGCGTGTGGTTTGCGTAGAATGGAAACGGGCTGGAATGTTGACTTGTGTGTGCTCACAATGTAATTTTGCAGCTGCCCAGGCTCTGGGTTGCATGGCACACTTGCCAGTTGTTAGAAAAAGCAACGCCGAACCTTATGCCAGCTGGTGAGCAACTCTTTTCACTGACTCAGCCCAGGCCGCTCCCTGAGTCATCGCCACCACTTCCTATATCATCTCAATAATTTCATGCCAATGAAGGAGATGGATTGATTGATCATCTCAACAAATGGTGATTAAGAATGCATTTTGTTCTGCACAATTTGTTCCGCTCGGGACAGGGGACTCTTGCATTTGTCATGCTAATTCCTCTTCATAAAAATCAAGAATTCAGCTATCGAAGCCTCGCCCGATTGTCCCTTAAGTCTTCATCCACACTATGAATTGTAAACTGGTTTTACTCGTCCTTGCTTCTGTTCAGTGACTGGAAGGTGGTGGAGCAGATCTCCTCCAGAGATTTCTGTGCAACCTTATCGAACCTCAGTTCCCAAAGACCCAGAAGCGATGGGGGTGGATGCCTCTGACAGGAGGTTTAGCTAAGGACCCACTTAACAGTGTTAGAAACTCAGAAATTGCCAAATGGCGCCTTAATCCTAGGTTATGGTCACCACAACAGCGCCAGTGAATCTTATTTTTGATTACTATTATTATCCATTTCATTTGTACAATGGTACCTCTGGTTGTGAACAGGATCCGTTCCGGAGGCCCATTTGCAATATGAAAAGAGTGCAACCTGCAGTGGCGCGTCTGTGCATGTGCAGGTTGCAATCCGGCGCTTCTGCGCATGAGTGAGCAGGGGAAACCCGGAAGTAACCCTTTCCAGTACTTCTAGGTCGCTGCAGGACGTAACCTGAAAGAACGTAACCTGAAGCAAACGTAACATGAGGGGTATGACTGTATACTGCTTTATATTTTAAAGGAAAGGTCTCAAAGCGTTTTACGGCACATTAAAACATCAAATAAAACAATGCAGAATAAGACAAGTTTTAAGCTTCAAGGAAAATATTTCAGGTCCTTATCTAAGGGGCGTTTTTTCCCCTCGTATGTATCTAACTACTTAATTTGTAGAGCTGACCCATAGCATAAATGCACTAGGAAGCCAGGGTGGTGCAGTGGTTAGAGTGTCGGACTAGCATCTGGGAGATCGGGGTTCAAATCCCTACTCAGTCATGAAGCTCATGGAGTGACCCTGGAGTCAATCACAGCTTCTTAACCTACCTCACAGGGTCGTTGTACGGATTAACTGAGGAGAGGGGTGAATCATGTATGGTACTCCTTGTAGGAAAAGGTGGATATGAATGCAGTAAAGATAAAGGGATCCCTGACCGTTAGGTCCAGTCGTGATCGACTCTGAGGTTGCGGCACTCATCTCGCTTTATTGGCCGAGGGAGCCGGTGTACAGCTTCCGGGTCATGGGGCCAGCATGACTAAGCCGCTTCTGGCGAAGCAGAGCAGCGCATGGAAACGCTGTATACCTACCCGCCGGAGTGGTACCTATTTATCTACTTGCACTTTGACCTGCTTTCAAACTGCTAGGTTGGCAGGAGCAGGGACTGAGCAATGGGAGCTCACCCCATCACAGGGATTTGAACCGCCGACCTTCTGATCGGCAAATCCTAGGCTCTGTGGTTTAACCCACAGCGCCACCCGCGTCCCTGTAATAGAAATAGTAGTAATGCAGTAGATGAGCTCTTATGCTTACCTGCTTAAGAAAGCTGGAGGGGCCAGCCAGGTGGGGAGATGTCAATCACCAACCTGACACCCAGACATCTCCACTAGCGCCAGCTATAAATTGGAATGCCACTGTTCCCAAGATTACCGTAGTTGGGATTAAAAGTGGCTTTGGAAAGGGTGGGATTTTTGTCCCCTCATCTGCCCGCCCCTTGGCTCTTGGAGATTTTTCTGCCCCATGGTTGAAGCAGTGGTTTAAATGTTGTGCTTCTAGCAGTGGGCATGGTTTAATAAAGAGTGTGCTCGCTCGGTTGCATAATGTCACACAAGTGCGCTTGGCCTGTTAACAGTGTGGGATGGAGAGCTCCACTCCAAAAAACTCTTTTCACACGGTTGCTGGATGCAAAACGTCCCTATTTAGGGAAGCTTTTAATGCTTGACAGACTATTGTATTTTAGTATTTTGTTGGAAGCCACCCAGAGTGGCTGGGGAAACCCAGCCAGATGGGCGGGGTATAAATAATAAATTATTTATTTATTTATTTATTTATTTATTTAATTAATAAATGGGTTTTCAAAACCGCAAAACGGTACTGATTTCATAAGATTTATGCGCTGCTTGATTGTAAAGAAAAAGAACAGCAACAACAACCCCTAAGCATTTTGGCGGGGATTTTTTAAATCTTACTCAGAGTTGACCTATTGAAAATAATGGATGTGATTAATTCAGGTCAATTGATTTTAGTGGCTCTGCTCTCAGAAGACACCTTAGTTGAATGCAGCTGTGTGCGCACACACACATGTACGTGTGAAAGAAACATAATATACATATTATTTTGAAGATGCATGCCTCTAGCTTTGGACAGGACTTCTCCGTCATCCTTTTGACTGTGGGAATGCTGCCAGACTGGGCTGAGCTGCAGGATGACTCCAGTCTGTTGACCTCAGTCCGGTGAAAGCAAAGCTGAGGAGCTGAATTGCAAAATAACAAGGCGCTTGAAAGCGAGACGCAACGCAGTTGCTCTCTGTTATCTTGTACTTTTTGAGCCAAAGGTCTCACTTGGGCCAAGCATTGCTTCTTTTTCTTCTTGTTGTTTTTTTAAAAAAATGCCTGCTATGAACCACTTATGGGACGCGGGTGGTGCGTTAAACCACAGAGTCTAGACTTGGTGATCAGAAGGTCGGCGGTTTGAATCCCCGCGATGGGGTGAGCTCCCCTTGCTCAGTCCTTGCTCCTGCCAACCAGCAGTTCGAAAGCACGTCAAAGTGCAAGTAGATAAATAGGTACCAGTCCGGCAGGAAGGTAAACGACGTCTCCGTGTGCTGCTCTGGTTCGCCAGAAGCGGCTTAGTTATGCTGGCCACATGACCTGGAAGCTGTATGCCAGCTCCCTCTGCCAATAAAGCGAGATGAGCGCCCCAGAGTTGGCCATGACTGGACCTAATGGTCAGGGGTCCCTTTACCTTATGAACCACTTATATATGAAGTGCTCTCTATGATGAAGGCCATTCTGCATGTTCCACCCCCTCAGTGGGTCTCAGGCTGAACAGATCAGCATATTCTCTGACCCACCCCCATCCCCAGACTGTTTTGCAGCAGCTTGAGAAGGACCATAGTTCTGGGGCTGAGCATATGGTCTGCAATGTATAAGGTGCCCAATCCCCTCACTGGTGGCATTGAAGTAGCGTACATCAAGGATGGTCAGCCTGCTCTGGCCCGATAGGGACAGCAGCGCCTTGTCCCCAGTGTTCTGACAAAAGCTGAGTTTGAGCTGCTACAGGTGGCAAAGGCAGCATTTGAAATTAGCCAGGCTATCAGCCACTTGTGACCAAGTGAGGATGCCTGGACTCCAGGATGGCGTTTGACTTCACCACCATCTGGAAGATGCATGCCTGGGGAACCTTGGATCTGGGCTGCTTTCACACACTTAATTCCACAACATGTAGAATTTTGTCAGTTCTATTTTATCTGCACCGTCAGAATGAATTTCCGGAACCAAAATGCATTTTTTGAGCAGGAGCAGTCACCATTAAGAAAAAAGATACACACACACACACAAATATACATACAGTGGTACCTCTAGTTGCAGACACGATCCGTTCCAGGGTGCCATTCGCACCCCGAAAAGTCTGCAACTAGAGCGGTGCTTCTGCGCAAGTGTGGAGTGCGATAGAGCACTTCTGTGCATGCACGAAGCATGCAGAATGCTTCTGCGCATGTGCGCGGGTCAAAACCCGGAAGTATACACTTCCAGGTTTGCCGCGTTCGCAACCCGAAAATCTGCAACATTAAGCGAAACCAACAAGAGGCATGACTGTTTGACACACACACACACACAATGGTACCTCTTAATTCGTTCCGGAGGTCCATTCTTAACCTGAAACTGTTCTTAACCTGAAGCACCACTTTAGCTAATGGGGCCTCCTGCTGCCGCTGCACCGCCGGAGCACGATTTCTATTCTCATCCTGAAGCAAAGTTCTTAACCCGAGGTACTATTTCTGGGTTAGCGGAGTCTGTAACCTGAAGCGTATATGTAACCCGAGGTACCACTGTATATCTAGCTCAAGGTTGTCATCTGATCTAGCTAGATGTTTAACCCAGAATCAATCACAGTCATTTGAAAAACAAGACTTTGCCCCAAAATGGCATTCTGTTTTGGTGACTGCAACCTTGGTTTAAGGAGCCATTTGGAGCCTAGTTTATAAATCTGAGTTTCCAAGGTTTTCAGAGGTCCTGGGCCAGATACTGGCAGGTGAGATGGAAGCTCACTGGGTGATTTTGGGACAGTTACCAACTCCCACCACATCCCAGCTACGCCTCCTGGAATGCCTTGATATAAAAGGTAGCATGTTCATAGATTTATAAAGCTACAAGGCAAGCAGTCTGACTGGGTGGAATAAGGCCGTTTCTTATCTTCTTTTTAGCGCGAGAAAACCTCCTCAACTTGCATAAGGGGTGAGTTGACTTGCCATCAGAGACTTCTTCTGCCTATGGTATCTACAAGTCAAAGTGGCCGGATTGGATTTGCAATCTGAGATGCTTATCAA
Source organism: Podarcis melisellensis (assembly GCF_964234715.1). Classification (NCBI taxonomy): domain Eukaryota; kingdom Metazoa; phylum Chordata; class Lepidosauria; order Squamata; family Lacertidae; genus Podarcis; species Podarcis melisellensis. The sequence continues at coordinate 12,355,240 of NC_138539.1, read as the reverse complement.
AGGGCTCTCCCAGTGAAGTTCCCCTAGACTGGATTAGCTTGACCTATGATGGAAGAACCCTCTTCTCAGTCCTTTAGGTGGATTGTATCAGGCGACCTCAGAGTTGACAGAGGTCTCTTCTCCACCCCAAGGTTGGGTGTTGCACAAGCTGCTAGGAGAAACCCGAACTTCGCTTGTTCCTCTTGAGTTTGCATCACGGGTAATCTGACCCCCCCAGCCCCAGATTGCAGTTCACTTGGTTGCAACATGCTTCAGAATGCAGAGATTATCTCCCAAATGTCTGCCCCTTTCAGGAATGCTGACCCTGAATGACGAGATCTTGCCCTTCCCCCCCTTTGCTGGCTTGTTCTCGTCTAGATTTGCGCAGTTCTACCTATCAGATCACTGTCAAAGGTTTCTTAGAGGAAGAGGCCTTTTCCCAGTAGTAGGACATCTGCGCTGCATGGAGAAGGTTTAATCCCCAATGACATCTCCAGGTAGGGCTGGGAATGTCCTGGGCAGGGAATCCTGGACCGCTCCTTCCAGTCGGTGTAGGAAACACTGACTGAACCAATGGTCTGGCTCTGTATAAAGCAGATTCCTCTGTTCCCTATTTTGGTAGGATGCTCATAAAGGTAAAGGGACCCCTGACCATTAGGTCCAGTCATGGCCGACTCTGGGGTTGCGGCGCTCATCTTGCTTTATTGGCCGAGGGAGCCGGCTTACAGCTTCCGGGTCATGTAGCCAGCATGACTAAGCCGCTTCTGGCGAACCAGAGCAGCGCACAGAAACGCTGTTTACCTTCCCTCCGGAGCGGTACCTATTTATCTACTTGCACTTTGACGTGCTTTTGAACTGCTAGGTGGGCAGGAGCTGGGACAGAGCAATGGGAGCTCACCCCTGAACCGCCAACCTTCTGATCGGCAAGCCCTAGGTTCAGTGGTTTAGACCACAGCGCCACCCTTACATCCACAACTAGACACCATCAATTGTGGTCTCTACACCCCGCCCCGCCCCCCCTTTGGCAACTCTTGCCTGTCAGATATAGACCACATGAGCTTTGTTAGTATTATTTAGGGAAGCTTTTAATATTTGATGAATCATTGTATTTTAATATTCTGCTGGAAGCCGCCCAGAGTGGCTGGGGAAGCCCAGCCAGATGGGTGGGGTATATATAATAAATTATTATTACTATTTAGACGGAGACCCTGCAAACATACAGAGATGGAGACCCTTTCCATACAGCTGTGCTGGCTGGGGGTGGATTCTCATCGTCCGAAACATCTGCAGGGCATCTGGTTGGGAAAGGCTTTGTTCCACGCAGAGCCTCATTTTGCCATTCCATCCTTTGAAAATGAAATGTTTCACATTGCATGCTTTCTGTTTTGCAATCAGAATAACCTTGCGAGGCCGGTCACTCTTGAATTAGTGCACTCAAGGGTTGCCGATGGGGAACTGAGGCTGGGAGAGAGCAACTTGCCCCCACCCACCCGAGAACGTGGAGCGGAAGTAATACTGAACTTGGGTTGGATGATTCCAGCTTCTGCATTCGCATGGATTGCACAATTGGCCTAGCAAAAATGTCATTCCTGGCTCCCTGGCTCGCTCTCTCTCTGCAGTAAGTAATTTGCAAACAGTACCGGGGACTTCCTATCCTAAAACTAGTTGTAATACGCCCAGCAACCTCACTAAAATGCTGGAGAGGGTGCACCTCCACAGGCACATACCTCCACATGTGGTGGGAGTGCCCCAAAATCCAACTATTCTGGACAACAGCCATACAAGAAATATGTAAAATAACTAAGCAAGTATTATACATCACCCCAAAACTGGCAAACATCTTCCAAGACAATAATGCCCACTTACACCACAAAGAACTCATAACTCACCTACTTTCAGCAGCCAGAAACACCATAACCAGACACTGGAGAGACCTGTCAGGAGTAAGCATGGACCAATGGTACCAAATAGTATGGGAAACAGCCCTACTAGAAAAAAGTAACCAATAAATTGAAACTGACATGGGGACAAACAGAAGAAGACGTCTTCACCCCGGTATGGTTCCCCTTTATCGCGTACACAGCCCAACAAGACAATGACAATAATCCACCAACAGCATACAAATCAATATGGCTAACCTGATCCAAAACACCCACCCGCCCCACTCACACATGAAAACGAAGATCACCACAGCCAACCACAAATGAACAACCACATCTAGGGCCAACCCCAACCTCTCTCACCACCAAAGGAACACAAGTGAACAGCAGAGAACCGGCACGAGTAACGCTGACACCAAACCCTACATACATTAAGCAAAATAGAAACATCGCCACCCGACCCCACCCATCTTCCCCCCCTCCACCCCTTTTCTTCCTAATGTCTCAACAAATGAAACTGATTTGTAAAAATGTTACGTGGAAAAAATACGAGAGACATTACACATACTTCTGTAAATCAAGTTACAGATAGGTAGCCGTGTTGGTCTGCCATAGTCAAAACAAAAAAAATTCCTTCCAGTAGCACCTTAAAGACCAACTAAGTTAGTTCTTGGTATGAGCTTTCGTGTGCGTGCACACTTCTTCAGATACATCTGTGTATCTGAAAAAGTGTGCATGCACACGAAAGCTCATACCAAGAACTAACTTAGTTGGTCTTTAAGGTGCTACTGGAAGGAATTTTTTTTGTTCTGTAAATCAAGAAAATCTTTAATAATAATAATAATAATAATAATAATAATAATAATAATAAAACAGTACCGGGGACTTCCTATCCTCTCTGGAGGATGATTTTCCTGGTTCCATAATGAAACACAGAGAGAAGAGCGAGCTGATGGCGATCAGCAAAACGTCTCGGGATAATTTGTTGAGGGGTGGAGGGTGTGTTGGGGTGTAATCTGAGGACAGCGGCCTCCTCTCGAGGAGTTACATAACTCGCTTTCCATTTTGGCCGCTCTCTCCCGGCGAGGAACAGTCCCATCTTCCCCTGAAACCCAGCATGCCAGACCTCATCAATTACAGATGCATTGTTGCCCCTTGGGAATAATAAAACCCAATAGCGGAGCAAACGAGCCGATTTTGCTCTCTGGCAGAGACGCCTCTCCAGCCTCCTCTGCACTTTCCCCCGGTTCCTGACTGAGTGCCAACATTGGGCCTGAAACTGGAATCTCATTCTTCCATCCCAGGAGCCTCCGTCTCCTTCAAACAGCCCCGGCTTATCGGCGTGCGTTTGGAACGCGGTGCCAGCTACACGGGTGTTTGGAGATTAAAAATAAATAGGAGACAATGGCACTTCCCCTTGGCTGCGATTTATCACTTAATAACAAGAGGGTTACTCATTTCCTCTGGAAAGTGTCTCTAAAAGTTTTGGAGAAGTGGTGCTGCTCTTGAGTTTCTCTCCCTGCTTCCTTATTTATTTTGTTACAATGATTCTTGCCTAAATCATGCCTCCTTTTATTTGTTTGAATCCCTCTTTTCGTGTAGGGGAGTTGCTGGAGATCTCTTATCCTTAAATCCTTCTCAGCTCAGGCTTGTATCAGTGGCTACAGGCTCCCTTTATGTCATGGTAGCTGTTTTCAGCGCACCCCCCCAAAAAAAACCTTCTGCAGTTACATAGGACTTGCAGCTATCTGATATCAGGAAATGTTTGATTAGGTGACTCATAGCTGTAGCTGGAACATCAGAGAGAGAGTTGTGACAACCTGAGGCATCCCTGGCATGTTGATTGAACTTTCTCCCTTCTAAAAAAACTGGATTGACTCCTCCCCGTGGAGGAATATCAGTGTCCTTCTTTCCTTATCAGAAGCCCCAGAGAATCACGTTTCCCCCCCCCCCCATTCTGTCATTCCCTGATAGGATTCCCTGCGAAGAGGCCAGACTTCATTGCCATGGGCCATGAAAGGAACCTTTTGTAGCTGAAAGCAGCAGCCCTTTTCCTTTTCTTCCTTTGCATATGCTCCTTAACGCCAACATGGTTTTGTTTTCTTAAATCACATCATTCAGATGTACTCAGAGAACCTTTCTGAAGGAAAGAGACATTTGCAAAGGGGAGGTCAGGAATCTTCCCACCTGAGTTTCTAGGAATAATAGAGTGTGGGTGACTTTGCTCAGCAGGGGTAGTCAATATTGTGCCCTCCCAATCGTAGAATTGTTGAGTTCGAAGGGATAATAATAATAATAATAATAATAATAATAATAATTATTTTTAAAAATATATATTTATACCCGGGCTCAGGGTGGCGAACAGCAAATTTAAAACACTTAATTATGAAAGCAGCATAAAATACAGTATAAAAACATGTATAACCATAAAATTCAAAATTCAATTTAGGGGAAATAAGCATTAGATAATCCCCAGGGCTAGCTGGCTGAATTGGTCCTACTTGGGCCAGCGAGGAGGCCAGGGAAGAATTAGCTGTGGGGTCTCAGAGCGGGTGGTCTTCATAAAAGGGGAGGGGGAGGGAAGAGAAGAGAAGAGAAATAAAAGTTCAGGCTGAATTCATATTAAAGGCCAGGCAGAATAGCTCTGTCTTACAGGCCCGACAGAAGGAGGTTAAATCCTGCAGGGCCCTAGTCTCATGGGAGAGAGCATTCCACCAGGTCGGAGCCATCACTGAGAAGGCCCTGGCCCTGGTGGAGGATAGTCTGACTTCCATAGGGCCCGGGACCTCTAAACTATGGTTATTCATGGACCTTAAGGTCCTCTGAGGGTCATCTAGTCCAGGCTTCCTCAAAATTGGCCCTCCAGATGTTTCAAGACTACAATTCCCATCATCCCTGACCACTGGTCCTGCTAGCTAGGGATCATGCAAGTTGTGGGCTAGAAACATCTGAGCTACTCATAATCCTAGAATTGTGGAGTTGGAAGGGACCATGAGAGACACCTAATCTAACCTTTGCAATGCACGAATCTTTTGCCTAACATGGGACTCGAACTCATGACTCATGCTCTGCCAACTGAGCTATCCTAGCCGCATCATGTAGGACTACAACTCTCCTCAGCTGCAGCCAGCATGGGCAATGGTTGAGCATCATGGGAGTTGCAGTCCAACAATATTGGACGGACCATTTAAGCCACTCCTCTGTTCTGCCTCCTTTAGGGGAGACCAGAAGTTCCGCTTGCAGCCGCAGGAAGCGGTGGGGGAACTGAGTGCGAACCACGACGACAGTGGTCTTGAAAGCTGTCTTCTGTGGGAGCTCTGCAGTTCCTCCACGAGATGGTCAGTCGCTGCGAGCAAGCTTCCATGAAACGCTGTTTGTCTGTCTTCTCCTGCAAAGTGCATTCACCCAAGAATTTGAGGTAGTCCTGGATGCTGTTAATGTGGCACAATTTGCGCTGATTCCCACCCCCAGACTACCGGCACAGTGCCCACATGTGTTTGCTGACTAGGTTGAGGAACTCAATGGCAGAGAGTCCTTCCTTTGCAGATGGGTGGGATATAAATAATAAAATTATCCGTTTTTGTTACTATGCAGAAGGTCCCAGGTAGGGCTGGGAAACCCTGCCTGTCTGAAAACCCTGGTGCTGGTCACTTTAGACAGTACTGAGCTGGATGAACTAATGCTTTGGTTCATCGGAAGGTGGATTCCTGCATACATTACAAAACTCATTGCACGCTCTTCCCAGCCTCTTTGAGGGTGTGCCTTCATTGACTTCCACTGTGGTGGCAATCAAATTCTGGACTTTTATTGAGTCTTCAGATATTGTGTAGTTTTGCTGGGTGAAGTCCCAAGTTCCTCCACATTCAGGTGGTGTTCCATTGAAATTGAACAGGAGGGGCTCATCCATCTCCAAAGGACCATGCCCACCATCTAATTGTTCTCAGAATATCCCATGATCCTTTTGCTCTGCTGAGTGGCAGCATTGCTGTGGCTCTAGGAAATTTCTGGCTTGGACAACTTGATGATTTAAGTCCGCTTTTCCCCGATGTTGCTATTGTTGTGGGCTGTTTTCCTTTTTTTAATTCGGCAATAAAACGGCCCTGTTTATCTGGCCTTTTGTAGCAACAGGATGCCTGCAGGGAAAAGCCAGTGTGTTGAAAAATCTGAGGCCAGAACACAGCTTGCTTCTCTCTCTCTCCCTTCCCCCCCTATTTTTGCACAATACTTAAATCACTTGCATAGCACTGACTTCTTATATTATGCAAGTATTGGTGAATCTTTTTGTGAAATTGTACATCTATCATAGAACATAGAATTGTAGAATTGGAAGGGACAACAAGAGTCAATCTAGTCCAACCCCTTCCATGCAGGAATCTCAGCTAAAGCATCCATGACAGCTGGCCGTGGTTGCTTTAAAGAAGTTGCTGTGTTGTCAAATCCTTCCAAATTGTGGTCAATCCTACCTATAATAATTTAATAATAATAGTTTATTATTTATACCCCAGCCATTCTGGGCAGCTTCCAACAAAATATTAAAATACAGCAAACATTAAAAGCTTCCCTCTTCTGAAGTCTGGTAATGGTTCTCTTTGACATCTGGTGGGAGGGCGTTCCACAGGACGGGAGCCACTACCGAGAAGGCCCTCTGCCTGGTTCCCTGTAACCTGGCTTCTTGCAGTGAGGGAACCACCAGAAGGCCCTCAGCGCTGGAATGATGGGGGTGGAGATGTTCCTTCAGATATACTGGACCGAGACCGTTTAGGGCTTTAAAGGTCAGCCCCAACACTTTGAATTGTGCTCGGAAATGTTCTGGGAGCCAATGTAGGTCTTTCAAGACCTGTGTTATGTGGTCTCGGTAGCCGCTCCCAGTCACCAGTCTAGCTGCCACATTCTGGATTAATTGCAGTTTCCGGGTCACCTTCAAAGGTAGCCCCACGTAGAGCGCATTGCAGTAGTCCAAGTGGGAGATAACCAGAGCATGCACCACTCTGGCAAGGCAGTCCGCAGGCAGGTAGGGTCTCAGCCTGCGTACCAGATGGAGCTGGTAGACAGCTGCCCTGAACACAGAATTGACCTGCGCCTCCATGGACAGCTGTGAGTCCAGAATGATTCCCAGGCTTGCGCACCTGGTCCTTCAGGGGCACAGTTACCCCATTCAGGACCAGGGAGTCCTCCACACCTGCCCGCCTCCTGTCCCCTCAAAACAGTACTTCTGTCTTGTCAGGATTCAACCTATGATCTATTGAAAAGATAAACAAACCTATCTTTCACCTGTAGTTCATGGAATTGAGATGGGTCATGGCTTAGGTTTCTGCCGACCCACTAAACTGTGGTTAACCTGAAGCGGAAGCGTCATTCCCTCCTTGCAGCCAGAGCCTTGCCCTTGCAACCCTAAACCGTGGCTAGGCATGACAACCAGCGTGGCACGCATTGTATCTCCCGCTTCAATGGGGAGAGGAAGAAATCCCTGTTCCGAAAGTTTGGGAAGCGAATGTCTAGCCGTCAGATTGAAGCTGAACGTTCTTCCTGCGGCAGCGGCAGGAGATCAGAGAAAAGGGATTAGCTTTCCTTGACGCAAAGGTAGCTGAGTCATAGGGCATCACCTCCTCCCCAAACCGAGGACCCACGGTGACAGGTGGATCCGCCGGAGGAGCTTAGCGCCTCGCCCCTGGCTACTTCTGTTCCATTTTCCTCCACCTGCTTATCTGTGCGGCGTGAGAAATTACACAGCGCCGGTGGTGCGTTTGCAGCAGCAGGGAAAGTGGCAAAGTACCTTTGCCAGTAAACACTTGACAAGCCTTTGTGCGTCAGCCCTCGTGCTCTCTGCCCCGGTTTCTCAATAACAAGCAAGATGACCTAGCTCTGTCAGTATTTGTGTGCGAGGGGAGAGAGAGCTGTTGTCTGTTTTCTCCCCGTTCAAGATCAGTTTGCTACTCCTGCCTTCCCCCGGACCTGTAAATTTAGCCTCATGTTTTTTGGCTGCCGGTCTCGCTACAGCTGCGAATTGATTCCCGCCCGCTCTTGAGTCTTTTCCCTGCTTTCCTCCCTTTCTCCATCACTTTAAGTCGCCTGTAATCGACTTTGGCTGACGTCCCGGAGCTGAGAACTAGGCACACACACACACACATACAGACACAGACTGGAAAGGGCAGCGCGAGACTTTTAAACCATAAAGCTGAGTTCTGTCTGCGCTATGGTGGGAGGAGAAATTCAAATGGATTTATTATTTCTCTTTGCTTGGAGATTACGGGAAGTTTGCACACTCTTCCGTGACTTTTGTCTGGAAAATCTGGACAGCTGCTGCCAGTCAGTGTAGGCAGTATTTAAACTTGATGGGTACCAGCAGTCTGACTCATTATAAGGCAGCTTCCTATGTGCTATGTTGCGTTTCTCCAAGACCCCTAAAAATCTGGAGGCTGCTTGCCTTTCCATGTGGTACTGTAGCATTAATAATAATAATAATAATAATAATAATAATAATAATAATAATAATTAATAAGTACCCTGCCCACTTGACTAGGTTGCTCCAGCCACTCTGGGAAGTTTCCAACATATATAAATTTATGGGACCTCCTCTCCTGGTATGCCCCGCAGAGGACCTTAAGGTCCATGAATAATCATAGTTTAGAGGTCCTGGGCCCTAAGGAAGTCAGATTATCCTCCACCAGGGCCAGGGCCTTCTCAGTGATGGCTCTGACCTGGTGGAATGTTCTGTCCCATGAAACCAGGGCCCTGCAGGATTTAATTTCCTTCCGCAGGGCCTGTAAGACAGAGCTATTTCACCTGGCTTTCAATTTGAACTTAGCCTGATCTTTTATTCCCCTTCCCTTCCCTCCCCCTCCCCTTTTTATGAAGATTACCTGCTCTGGGATCCCACAGCTAATTCTCCCCTGATCTCCTCGCTGGCCCAAATAGGACTAATTTAGCCAGCTAGCCCTGGTGATCATCTAATGTTTATTGGATGGATTTCCCCCCTAAATTGATTTTTGAATTCTGAATTTATTGTTATTCACATTTTATACTGTATTTTATGCTGTTTTGTTGCATCAGTTAAGTGTTTTAAATTTGTTATTAGCCGTCCTGAGCCCGGTTTTCTGAACCGGGAAGGGTGGCGTATAAATAAAAAATTATTATTACTATTATTAAGACATAATAAAACATTAACACGTTAAAAGGCTTCCTTATATTCTTCCTAGCCCAGGATGGTCCACTTTTGACTGATGGCTGGTTGCCTAGGGAGACAAGCAGAGGATCTCTCCATCCTTTCACCTGGATGAGCTCAGCGTTAGAGCACCTGCTTTGCATCCAGAAGGACACAGGTGCTGCCCTGGGCATCTCCACAGGTAGGGATGGGGACAACCTGCCTGAAGCCCTGGAGAGATGCTCTATCAGTCAGTATGGACATTTCTGGACTAGTTGGACTCTGCATAAAGCAGCTGTCTCTGTGTACCTACAAGGGCATGTTGTAGCTCACTTCCTTTCAAGGGAACAAGTGCCGTGTGATGGTTATGGTGGTGGGCTGGGACTTGGAGGTCTGGGGTTCAAATCTCCCAGTCAGCCATAGAATTGTAGATTTAGAAGGGACTATTCCGCAATGTAGGGTGTCCTTGAGCCAATCGCTGTTTCATAGCCTATCCTGCGGGTTAGCCAGGCTTGTTGTAATGACAAAATGGGGAGGGGGAGACCCTTGTCTGCCACCTTCAGCTTCTCAGGGGGGAGGCGGAATGCGAAATAAAGAGATGATAGATAGATAGATAGATGATAGATAGATAGATAGGTAGATATAGACCATTCTGCCTCACATGTTGTGCTTGGGAATGTTCTCTCCTGTGCAGTAAACTCCATGCTCTGAGTTTCAGATCCTTGGTTGTCATATTTTTCTGCTTTTTTTAGTGGGGCGGAGGCTGTTGAAGTCACCACCGTGTGGCCTAGTGGTTAGAGCGTCGGCCTAGGACAGGGGCCAGCAAACATTTTCAGCAGGAGGCCGGTCCACTGTCCCTCAGACCTTGTGGGGGGCAGACTATATTTTTTTTGGGGGGGGGTGAACGAATTCCTATGCCCCACAAATAACCCAGAGATGCATTTTAAATAAAAAGACACATTCTACTCATGTAAAAATACGCTGATTCCCGGACCGTCCGCAGGCCGGATTTAGAAGCCAGTTGGGCTGGATCCGGCCCGCTGGCCTTAGTTTGCCTACCCATGGCCTAGGACCTGGGAGACCAGGGTTCAAATCGCCGCTTGGCCACTTGATTTGACCCCGGGACAGTCATTTACTCTCAGCCTAACCTACCTTGCAAGGTTGTTTTGAGGGTAACATGGAGGGGGGGCAGAGAATTGTGTAAAGCACCACAAGCTTCTTGGAAAAGGAAAGGTGGGGTACAAATGTGAAAAAAAGAATGCCAGATATGTGCCAAAGTGCGATTGCTTTGTACTTCTGAGTAGCCGGGAAGAACTGTAACCACATTGGAATTCAGGTCCTCTTTTTCAATGACTCTCCCTCAGACCTTTCCATTCGTTTTGTGCTGGGCTCATCTCCCTAGCTCATTCCAGGGTTGTGGTTCGTGGAGAGAAATAACCTCATTGTTTTGATACCTCCCTCAGTGGGGTGAATCAGCAAAGCAGAGAAAAATATTGCTATGGCTCTCTCCCCTCTCTCTGTGTAACCACGAAGCAATAATACAGCAACTTGCTTTTTAAAATTGCAACGAAACACGGCTGAAAGTTAGCATGTGTCATGCCCCTGGAGAGACGGGAGAGGGGCTGTTCTGCTTCTAGAGTTACTAAGCACTTACGGTAAAAAATCTCCTCATCATCCTGAATCCCTTCCAAAGCTCCAAACTCTCTTTTTCGCCCATGGGGAACTGGCAAACCGGCTGTTGCTGCTGCGTCACTCGGATTTCTTCCCCTTTCGCCACGCCGTTTGGGAAATGTGGTCTCTCAAGGAAATGCAGTGTGTTGTCTTAGTGCGAATAGCAAGAGATTGCTCTTATGTAATCCTGCCGTTCATTTGATTCCAGCCTGCTTGGCGAAGAGGAAAAACATTGCGATGTGATCTAATGAAGTCGTAGTCCACAAAAGGGTGTGCCGCAGGGCAGTGTTGTTAATAATAATAATAATAATAATAATAATAATAATAATAATAATCCCTGCCCATCTGGCTGGGTTTCCCCAGCCACTCTGGGCAGCTTATAGCATATATGGAAACATAACAAAGCCTTAAACATTAAAAACTTCCCTAAACAGAGCTGCCTTCAGATATCTTCTAAAAGTCAGGTAGTTCTTTATTTCCTTAACATCTGATGGAAGGGTGTTCCACAGGGCGGGCGTCACCACCGAAAAGGCCCTCTGCCTGGTTGTCTGTAACCTCGCAATGAGGGAACCTCCAGAAGGCCCTCGGAGCTGGACCTCAGTTTCTGGGATGAACAATGGGGGTGGAGATGCTCCTTCAGGTATACAGGACCAAGGCCGTTCTGCGAGAAGCCAAGTTACAGGGAACCAGGCAGAGGGCCTTCTCGGTAGTGGCACCTGCCCTGTGGAATGCCCTCCCACCAGATGTCAAAGAGAACAACAACTACCAGACTTTTAGAAGACATCTGAAGGCATCCCTGTTTAGGGAAGCTTTTAATGTTTAACAAACCACTGTATTTTAATACTTTGTTGGAAGCCGCCCAGAGTGGCTGGGGATGGCAAAGGTAGGCGGGTTACCCACCTTTAATTTAGATTAATTGTTTAATTAAGAAATTAGTTAATTGAGTTAATTAATTAATTAAGCGATTTTTAAAAGGGTCAGTTGATCACCTGCCACTTGCGCTGCTAGCTGTCTCAGCTCTGGAAGCATATAGAAGCCTCTTGCAATTCGGCAGCCATCCAAAAAGGATATGTTATATCTCCCTGTTATATCTCAGACTCTGGCCAGAAATAGAACGTGAGCTATTGTTAATATAAGGGGTCAGTGAGCCTCATGGCGAGCCTTAAAATAGATATTTGCTAAAGATTCTTCAGAAGGAGAAGGGGGCAGGGTGGAATCCTGCATCTAGACCCTTTATTTTGACAGTACACAGCATCAGATTCAACCGCTTGCATTTCCAGATAAACGTGCAGTCCCAGTCATTTCTGTCAAGGCTGTACCTGGAAAAAAAAACTCCCCACGAGGGAGGGAGTGTGCTGCATCTCTTTGATTGTAATAGGCTGCAGAAGCATTGCCTCAATTATCATAGAATTGTAGAGTTAGAAAGGACCGATCTAGTCCAACCCCCTGCCCAACGTGGGGTTCAAACCCACGACCCTGTGGTTATAGAGTCTCACACTCTACCCACTGGGCTACCCCAGAATTAATTCCAGTTGTTCCCTTAAGTGGGGAGAGCTCTCCCCCTTTCCACATTTTGTCATTGGAATGAATGCAATAAATTGGCATCTGTAATTGGCCTGGCGAACAAGTTACTAGCCTATTTGCTCAGAGAGAGAGAGAGACCGTAGCTCAGAGCGTCTACCTTGTATGTCGAAGGCCGGCAGGTTCGATCCCCGATAATTCAAGGTAGGGCTGGGAGAAACCCCTGCCCAGAACCCTGGAGGGCTGCTGCCAATCAGTGCAGACAGAGCTGAGCTCAATGGACACAGTGCTCCAGCTCTGCACGGGGCATCACCTTCCTAGGTTCTTGTGCAGGGCTAGGGACTTGTGCATTATGTGCTTGCGCAACTGTGCTGTTACCCACCTGGCTAGGGTCTGGGAAGCAGCCACAGAAGTAAGAAATGGACGATGTGTTGGTGTGACAAAAGGTGTATAGGCTCAGTCACTGGAGGGTACCGGCTTGGGTTTGTTTCACACGTCTCAAAGAATTGTTGGGATCCCATTGGGCCTCCATGTCTTTTCATTTGCAGCTGTTCTGGAGAGAAACGACAGCAGGACAGCTTGGATTTCGTGCTCTGAAAGTCCCCAGTTTCCCACAAAGCTGGGACCAGCTTGGAGTATATTAGATGGTTGGCGGCAAATCTCTCTTTACGCCTTCCAGGAATTGATGGTTGCCTTGACTTAAAAGACTCTTGATATGCTGCTGGCATGTGTGTGTGTGTGTTTTAAATAAACAACCACATTTTCCATCCTTCTGGCAGGTCAGATCTGCATCTGCCACAATTTCATTTTTCTCTCCATCTTATTTGCATGATGAGTCTGTCAGCATTTCAGACCCTCCTCTATAAAGAGACATTTGACATTTGACTATTTTTCTTGAAGCTGGGCAGCCCCTGTGGCTGGAAACTACCGATGAGGGAATCCCCCCCAGATTTTTCTCCTTCTGCAAGAGAGCCTCTGACCAGTCGAAGGGAATTCTGCAAGCTGTGAAAATAAATCCAGCTTGCATGCATTTAATTTTTGTTTTGTTTTAAAAAATCAACTTTTTATTGTGCAGCCAAAGGTCCGAATATCAAGGCTTTCACCTCCAGTGGTGATTTTGAATTGTTTGTGACCTTGTAGAATGATTCTGACATCTCCACATTTCCTGGGGATGCAGTCCAGTCCTCACTTGGTTTCCTCTTTAAATTGCGTCTTCATCACTTTACCAAGGCTCACTCACAGGTAGTTGCAGACCTGAAGATATTGCGATGGGATGTGGGCATCGGTATGTCAGTCTTTAATGAGAGGGGCGATTGAAAACCCTGAGCTTCTGATTCCGACAACCGAAGTTTATCAAGCTGCAGAGCAAACTTCCATCCACCGCACCGGTAAATTCTAAACCTATACGATTTAACAAGTTACCTCTTGCAAGAACTTATATTCAGCTCTAGAGGCCTATGTTTAACCAAAAGGAAAACCAGCACAACCATTCAGCGATTGCTTTGTTTTTAAAATGGAATCAGACTTGACGACTGCTCATAAATCCTGGGAGGTTTAATTCTCTCGTTTTTCAGCAGTAGTAACTTGCATTAAAGACCAATGTTTACTTAAAAACATGAGGCTGAGGCTACAGTCATAACACACACAGAGATGCTGAAAGCCATTGCGTTTCTCTGTGTTATGATGCAGCACAGATTCCACGCCATCAACTTGAAGGATTACTGCCGCTGATGGGCTGGTCCTCTGCCTGACCTCCAAGCCCCCAAATGGGGTGTTTCTTGTGGCAGGGATAGGGGTGGATCCTTTGGACCCCCAAAGTCAGCCTTCAGCATTCCATCTGGGGTTCCCAGGTGTGCTTGGACTACAACTCCCATCAACCCTGATGTCTGACTGATTTGGCTGGGGATTATGGGAGTCGTGATCAGCGTTTGAAAATTCGCCAGGCCCATTGTGCAGCTGGCTATTGGCCCTTTGCAACCACCGTTCGAAATTAGCCAGCTGCTAGGGGCATTTTGCACCGGGGGCTCAGCTATTTGCGACCAAGGTGGGGATGACTAGGCGCCAGGATGGACCCTAACATCTCTACCATCTGGAGATGCATACCTGGAGATCCTCGAATGTTTTCACACACTAGCAACGCATCCTATATATGCCAATATATATGCAGACTTTCTCTGGATAAAGTGATTTTTCTTCTTTTAAGTTCTCAAAGTTCTTAACCTAGCTCTGGGTTGTCATCTGAACTAGCCAGATGTTAACTGAGAATCAGTCACAGTCAGTCCACCATTTGAAAAATGAGACTAGAGCCATCTTGCCTCCAAATGGCAGCTAGATACAGTGGAACCTCAGAAGTCTAACGTAATCAGTTCCGGAAGAATGTTCGACTTGCGAAACGTTCGAATTCCGAGGCGTGGCTTATATCGATTGGCTGACAGCTAGGCCTTTTGGAGATCAGAAGTCACGTCGGACATTCGGGTTCCGAGGACTGTTCGAAAACTGGAACACTTACTTCCGGGTCTTCGATGTTTGGGAGCCGAAACATTTGGGAATGGAGCTGTTTGAGAACTGAGGTTACACTGTACAGTCATACCTCGGGTTAAAGTAGCTTCGGGTTAAGCGTTATTGAGTTGCGCTCCACGGCAACCGAGAAGTAATGGAACGTGTTACTTCCGGGTTTCGCCGCTCACACATGCGCAGACACTCAAAATGATGTCACACGCAGATGCGGCGAATCGCAACCCGCGCATGCACAGACGCGGGTTACGTTCGCTTCAGGATGCGAACGGGGCTCTGGAACGGTTCCCGTTCACATCCAGAGGTAGCACTGTATTCTGTTTTGGCGGCTGCAACCTTGGTTTAAGGCGCCATTTGGAGCCTAGCTCATAAATCTGAGTTTCTAACACTGATCGTGGCAACTGCAACCTTGGTTTACGATGCCGTTTGGCGCCTAACTTATACACCCGAGTTTCTAACCCTGCAAATATCCCTAGACTCTCTAGAAGCATGCATTCTTCCTAGATAGCAATGAGAACGACACAGGTGTCGGCCGTCGTTGCAGCAATATGCCTTCTATTTTGGGCAGCTCTCAAGCTGTTCTTTGCTGATGCTGCCGGCCTTTTTCGAGGAGCCTGCTGGGCTGTTGGAGCCTCGGCAGCTCAGCTAAGTGGGTCAGCGGCCCTGGGCACCTTGTTAGTTGCTTGACTCGGCAGCGATGCTGTTTGTTTGCTTGCTTCTCGATGGGCTTATTCAAATGCGTTTGCTGCTGAGGTGGTTCTCTGCAGCAAGGCACACACCACGGTCCCTGAGCGATGGGGAGGCAGCCTCTGGCGCTGTTCTCCATTCCAATTGTGCAGGCTATGCCAGTCGCCTTGGCAAAGGTGTTTCCATCCTCCCCCTGAATTGGCCCGTGATGCCATCTGCACAATTAAACCAGTGAAGGCGGTGAAGGTCCTGTGTGAGTGCCTGGAGGCGGTTGGAGGATGGATGGCGGCTAACAGATTGAGGTTGAATCCTGACAAGACAGAAGTACAGTGGTACCTTGGGTTAAAAACTTAATTCGTTCTGGAGGTCTGTTCTTAACCTGAAGCGCCACTTTAGCTAAAGGGACCTCCTGCTGTCGCCGCGCCGCCGAAGCATGATTTCTGTTCTCCTCTCATCTTAACCCGAGGTAATATTTCTAGGTTAGCCGAGTCTGTAACCTGAAGCGCCTGTAACCTGAAGCGTATGTAACCCAAGGTACCACTGTACTGTTTTGGGGGGACAGGGGGCGGGTGTGGAGGACTCCCTGGTCCTGAATGGGGTAACTGTGCCCCTGAAGGACCAGGTGCGCAGCCTGGGAGTCATTTTGGACTCACAGCTGTCCATGAAGGCACAGGTCAATTCTGTGTCCAGCGCAGCTGTTTATCTGGTATGCAGGTTGAGACCCTACCTGTCCGTAGACTGTTTCACCAGAGTGGTGCATGCTCTAGTTATCTCCCACTTGGACTACTGCAATGCACTCTACGTGGGGCTACCTTTGAAGGTGACCCGGAAACTGCAATTAATCCAGAATGCAGCAGCTAGACTGGTGACTGGGAGTGGCCACCGAGACCACATAACACCGGTCCTGAGAGATCTGCATTGGCTCTCAGTATGTTTCCGAGCACATTTCAAAGTGTTGGTGCTGACCTTTAAAGCCCTAAACGTCCTGTCCAGTATACCTGAAGGATCTCCACCCCCGTCTCCACCCCCATCATTCAGCCCGGACACCGAGGTCCAGCGCCGAGGGCCTTCTGGCGGTTCCCTCATTGTGCGAAGTGAGGTTACAGAGAACCAGACAGAGGGCCTTCTCGGTAGTGGCGCCTTCCCTGTGGAACCCCCTCCCATCAGATGTCAAGGAAATAAGCAGCTATTTTATTTTTAAAAGACATCTGAAGGCAGGCCTGCTTAGGGAAGTTTTTAATATTTAATGCTGTATTGTTTTTAACACTCGATTGGGAGCCGCCCAGAGTGGCTGGGGAGGCTCAGCCAGATGGGCAGGGTATTTAATAATAAATTACTATTATTATATAAATTAATTTAAGCAGGGGATTTCCACTGGCAGCTTCACACTGGGCTATCCCAGCCTATGCTTGAGAAATCGCTTTGTGTAATTGGGTCGTGTGGCGGCATGTGATATTTGGAAGATATTAGGCTTGGCTCTTGCCCGTCTTTCTTCCCTCAGAGCGCTTGCGATGCCAGCATGCTTCTTTTGGCTTCAAGAACCCTTGTAACTGGATCCTTGTAGGTGCTGAGCCATGCTTGCAAGAACCGGATCAGGCCACCGGTTCCAGCAGCAGCCAGCCAGGTGCCACTGGGATTCAGGCAAGCAGCAGAAGGAAACAGCTCTTCCTTGACATCTGCTGTTGGCAAACTGGTGTCTACTGGTATTGAAAGACAGCGTTGCATAGTGGTTGGAGTGCCGAACTAGGTAAAAAAGGTAAAGGACACCTGGACGATCAAGTCCAGTCAAAGGCGACTATGGGGTTGCGGTACTCATCTCACTTTCAGGCTGAGGGAGCCGGCGTTGTCCACAGACAGCTTTCTGGGTCATGTGGCCAGCTAAACCGCTTCTGGTGCAATAGAACACAGTGACAGAAACCAGAGAGCATGGAAATGCTGTTTTCCTTCCCGCTGCAGTGATACCTATTTATCTACTTGCACTGGTGTGCTTTCGAACTACGAGATTGGCAGGAGCTGAGGCAGAGCAACGGGAGCTCACTCCATTGTGGGGAATCGAACTGCCGACCTTCTGATTGGCAAGTCCAAGAGGCTCAGTGGTTTAGACCACAGCACCACCCGTGTCCCATAAGTGCCGAAATAGGACCTTGGAGGCCAGGGTTTGAATCCTCATTCAGCCAAGAAGACTGCAGAAACTTTAAGTCAGCCTTTCTCAACCTGTGAGTCCCCAGATGTTGTTGAACTACAACTCCCATCACCCCTAGCTAGCAAGGCCAGAGCTCAGGGATGATGGGAGTTGTAGGCCAACAACATCTGGGGACCCACAGGTTGAGAACCGCTGCTTTAAGTGAGAGGGACCTCTTCAGGAAGGCAGAGCTTCAAGCAAGCTTTACTCTAAGGCTGACTGCTGCTGAAGCAACATCAGAGCTCTGATGGTATCCAGCCTGAACCCTGTGCAAATGCCTTGCCTCCAATGAGCTCAGTCCCTGCACCATAGCATTTTTTGGCCCTCTAGATGTTGCTGGGCTGCAACTCTTGTGGAACCATAGAGTTGGAAGGGTCCTGAGGGTCATCTAGTCCAACCCCCCTGCAGTGCAAGAATGTCAACTAGATCATACATGACAGATGGCCATCCAACCACTGCTTGAAAACCTCCAAGGAAGGAGAGACCACCACTTCTCAAGGGAGACCGTTCCACTGTCAAACTGTCTTACTGCCAGAAGTTCTTCCTGATGTTGAGTCCGAATGTCCCTTCTTGTCATTTGAAGCCATGGGTTCGAGTCCTACCTTCCAGATCAGGAGCAAACAAGCTTGTTCCCTCTGCCATGGGATGGCCCTTGAGATATTTGAAGATGGCCATCATGTCTCCCTTTGGTCTTCTCTTTTCCAGGCTAAACATACCCAGCTCCTTCAACCATTCATCATCAGGCTTGGTTACCAGATCCTTGGTCATCTTGGTCGCCCTCCTCTTCGCATGTTTCAGCTTGTTGATACGTTCCTTAAATTTCAGCATCATCACTTGGAAATTTTGTAGGGAGTTTTAAGGTGTAATTTCATGCCTTGAAATTTTGGGTGGTATCCTGGCATATGGTTCTTGGTGTTTCTAAGTTCTTCACTTGCTTCTGAAGCACAGATAAAATGAACATGCTTAGTTGGATCGCTATGCTACAAACTGATTTTTGTTTTCCAGGAAAAAAACAATCAGCTCAGAATTTTCTTGGAAACTCCAGATCAGGAGAAAACAAGCTTGTTCCCTCTTCTGTGTGACAGCTTTTGAGATATTTGAAGAAGGCTATCATATCTCCTTTCAGTCTCTTCCAGGCTAAACGTACCCAGCTCCTTCAATCATTCCTCATAAGGCTTGGTTTCCAGACCCTTTGTTGCCCCTTAACCTGCTTTGAGTACAGTGGTACCTCGGGTTAAGAACTTAATTCGTTCTGGAGGTCTGCTCTTAACATGAAACTGTTCTTAACCTGAAGCACCACTTTAGCTAATGGGGCCTCTTGCTGCTGCAGTGCCGCCACTGCACGATTTCTGTTCTCATCCTGAAGCAAAGTTCTTAACCCGAGGTAATATTTCTGGGTTAGTGGAGTCTGTAACCTGAAGCATCTGTAACCTGAAGCGTATGTAACCCAAGGTACCACTATACTTTCTAGCCCTTGGACCGGAGTGTTTGATAGAACGGGACAGAGAGAAGGAAAAGAGAAACAGTATGTGCTAGACCAGGAGTCAGCAAACCTTTTCAGCTGTGGGCCGGTCCACCGTCCCTCAGAGCATGTGGTGGGCCGGACTGTATTTTTTGGGGGAAATGAATGAATTCCTATGCTCCCCAAATAGCCCAGAGATTCATTTTAAATAAAAGCACACATTCTACTCATGTAAAAACATGCTGATTCCTGTACAGTCCGTGGGCCGGATTGAGAAGGTGATTGGGCTGCAAACAGCCCACGGGTCTAGGTTGCCTACCCCTGTGCTAGACCGACCCCAGACTACGGAAGCATTGCAGGAAACGTATTTGCAATGGGCTTTGCTCCACGAGTAAAGCGGAATGAAAAGGGACATCTCTCTTGTTCCCGAGCAACTAACCGGGACTCTGCTAGGAAGGCTGACCAGGAAGGTCTGTGGATAATAAATCACCTACTGACGTCTGGAGTGCATTGAACTTCCTTGCTCGAATCTCTGCCTTAGGTCCCTTTCACTATAATGGCCTTCTTGTGCACCTGTGCCGCCTTTTGTGACGGGCGATTGCTGGGTTTCTAAAGTGTGAATTGCTTTATTTATTTACGGGGGCTTTTGCAGAACCGGCGGCTTGCGTTTGGAACCAGATCTGACGCAGTGAAATAAAAGACGCCGAACGGCAGATCGGCAGATGCAGAGATGAATGCCAAGTGTGTGTGTAGGGAAAACACAACAGAAATCCCTTTCTTTCTTTCTTTCTTTCTTTCTTTCTTTCTTTCTTTCTTTCTTTCTTTCTTTCTTTCTTTCTTTCTTGTAGGCATTTCATTTTGGCAGCACTCTCTGAACTGTTGGGAGAATAGGGGCTCCTTCTTGCCTCTCTTTCTCTCTCCTCGGAGTAGAAAATGAGAAGGTTCTTCTTTTCCACGTCTTCTTTTAGGGTCGTTATTCGGTTTTGTTTTGTTTTACAAAGGTGCTGAGTGCCAGACCCCGTAGAGCCTACCAGGACTCTCTATGCCCTGCACCAAACTCACGGAGGAACCCTCTGCTAAGAAGAACCTTGGCATATACTCTCCCTTTTTTATGTAGTGCATCCTGCAGTCCTTAGTGAGTGTGCGCTCTGGAATCGCCAAAGTATTTTCATTAATTGCTGCCCTTAAGGACTAGAAACTTGGGTTTCTATTTTCTTCTTCTTGTTCCCTGGGATTGTGGATCATAGAATCATAGAACAGTAGGGACCCAGGGGTCATTCAGTCCAACCCACTGCAAAGCAGGAATCTTAGCTAAAGCATCCATGGCAGATGGCCATCGGGCCTCTGCTTAAAAACCTCCAAGGAAGGAGAGTCCACTGACGCCAGTGGGAGACTGTTCCGCTGTCGAACAACCCTTACCCCTAGAAAGTTCTCCCTGATGTTTAGTCGGAATCTCCTTTTTTGTAACTTGAAGTCATGGGTTCGAGTGCTACCCTCCAGAGCAAGGGAAAACAAGCTTTCTACATCTTCTAGGTGGCAGCCCTAGAGATATTTGAAGATGGCTATCATATCTCCTCTCAGTCTCCTCTTTTTCCAGGCGAAACATACCCATCTCCTTCAACTGCTCCTCCTCTTGGTCTCTCTCCTCTGCACAAAATGGAAGGTGATAAAAATAACATCCCTAAAATAACATCCCTTTGTCTAGTTGTCCCCCACCTCTCTTGCCCGGCCCATGTCTCCTGCCGGGGAGAACCGTCTATCAAAAACTTAACTCCCCCTAGCACCTACTCACTATGGGCCCTACTAAAGCAAACAGTCTAATTGGTCATCGTCTAAAAGATATTGAGCATCAGAACAACCTGGCCACTATAAGGAAATTCTGCCCTTGGTATGTCCAGTTTCCACCACTCCATTTTGATTCTCTGGCCTCATATCTGCACAAATTTGTTATCCCAAAATACAGACGCGCTTTTGCACTTGCAAGACTGGATGTTTTGCCATCTGTGGTCCTTGAGGGCCGATTCCAGAAGATCCCGCCTGAGAAACGTCTTTGCCCCTGTGGAGACAGTAGCACCGAAACAGCGGCACACGTCCTCCTGTCCTGTACTCTCTACAAAGACCTGAGGTACGAGATCATCACCCCACTCGTACTACCATATTTTTTGCACCATAACACTCACTTTTTTCCTCCTAGAAAGTAAGGGGAAATGTCTGTGTGTGTTATGGAGCGAATGCCTGCGGGTGGCAGGGGGGATCTGCTGCAGTCGTGAGCAGAGGATCCATGGTTCCCCTTCCTTCCCTCCTCCGTGGTTACAAAGCATGGATCCACATGGATCCTCAGGATTTTTGCATTGGGCTACTCCAAACTCACTGTCAGATCACATGTCTGTGGCCACAGCATGAACCACAAAAATCATATATCCACTATTTCGTTTAGAATATTTTTTTTCTTGTTTTCCTCCTCTAAAAACTACGTGCGTGTTATGGTCTGGTGCGTGTTATAGAGCGAAAAATACGGTAACCATGCCAGGACGCCCAACCACTGCCATAAGGTCCTTTCTTCTATCAGATCAAAACGAGCAGATAACAGCAAAGGTTGCTAGGTTCATAACAGGGCCAATCAGAATAAGGGCCACTAACTGACTGCTGATTCAGGACTTTAAATTGTGCTTTTATATCACATTTCCTTTTCTGCATATACTGTAATGTTTTACTGTTGCGGTAAAGGTAAAGGGACCCCTGACCATTAGGTCCAGTCGTGGCTGAATCTGGGGTTGCAGCGCTCATCTCGCTTTATTGGCCGAGGGAGCCGGCGTACAGCATGACTAAGCCGCTTCTGGTGAACCAGAGCAGCGCACGGAAATGCCGTTTACCTTTCCGCCGGAGTGGTACCTATTTATCTACTTGCACTTTGACGTGCTTTCGAAATGTTGCAAATAAAGTTTTATCTCTCTCTCTCCTGCTGGGACGAGGCAGGAAAACTCAGGATGTTCCAGAGGGGAGAGAGGGAGAGAAAACTGACTGTGGGAACGCTGTTCAGTCAGTGGCAGCCTGCGTTATCCACACGATCTCATCCCAAACTTGGTTCTGAGTTTTCTGTAACCTGGGAGGGATGTCTTTCAGACCAGAGGCCACATTCCGGTCCACGCAGGTTTCCGGGGGCCACATGCCCATGGCGGATGGAGCTAGGGACGAAGCAATGACTGTCATTTTTACTTTTGTGAGCTTCTGTGCAGGCTCACACAGCCCTCTCTGTCCTCTAAGCTGGCAAACAAGAGCTCAAGGGCAGGCGGAAATGTTTGAGGTGAGGGCTGTGGTTTGCAGAGAAAGAGAAATGTGGCCTCTGGAGGGTCCTGAAAGCCACATAACAAGACTTGGAGGAACACATGTCCTACATCCTGGGCCTGAGGTTTTCCACACCTGCCGTAAAACGGCTCACCTCTCTTTCTCAGGTACACCTGGGCTGTTCTTGCCATCTTTGGGGCCCCTCTTCCGACCCAAGCCTCCAGCCGATCCTTTTCTCATATCGTTGCGATGCCAACGATGCTTTGGCCGTGACCCACCAGACCACCTGTTGATCATTTCCAGGGTGGGGAGAGTGTGGGGGGGTGATGTGGGAACTGTGCAAGATGCTTGCACGGAAAGCCACGAGGAGATGATTTCCAGCCAAATTAACCGGAAAGGCTCCAGAATGATCAGGCCAGCAGCATGCTAGCTACGCCCAGTCGCTGTTGCGAGTGACAAAGGGTTTGTAGCATTCATCTGGTGAAAGCAATAAAAGCAGCAGTTCTCAACCTGTGGGTCCCCAGATGTTGTTGGACTACAACTCCCATCATCCCTAGCGAGCACAGCCAGAGCTCAGGGCTGATGGGAGTTGTAGTCCAAGAACATCTGGGGACCCACAGGTTGAGAACCGCTGAATTAAAGTTTGTTCCTGCTCTGTGGTTGCTGCAGACACTTAACCTGTAATTCGAGCATCTGAGCTTCCCTTCACACCTTGCCCTCAAAATTTATATCTGTGGCCCTCTGGATGTTTTCAACTACAACTCCCATCAGGCGCAGCCTGCATGGATGATGGGAGTTGTAGTCCAGCAGAATCCAGAAGACCACATGTCGCTCTGATCTGAGGGCAGGTTGGTTCCAGGACTGTGCTGGCAAAAAGCCCACCTTACTCCTGTGTTTTATCTTCTCACGAAAAACAGGATTCTAATAGTTGTTGCTTTGTTTTGCTGCATTGATGCATTGAAGGTGTGCAGTTTGCTTGATCTGAGATCTGGCCTGGAGGGGGAATAAGCCTTGCGCTGTTAATAACCTTGCGTAATAATTGCTGGCTCCTTTTGTAATCATTGGCCGGGGGGTGGGGGTGGGCAGGTTCAGTGCCAGCCGAATAAGGAGGCAGCCGGCCCAGCTTGCTTGGAAGAGACCCACGGGCGAGGATTCTTGCTCAAAGAGGCTGGCAAAGAAAGCGATCGGATATCAAAGAGGAAGGGATACAATGCCCCTCTCTGCATGAGGCAAGGGCAGTTAGAAGGAACCGTGAGGTAGAAGAAAACACATTGAGGTGCAGCTGCTCCCAGTAGCCAGTGGTTTTCTTTTCCAGCCGAGCCAGCCAGCCGTGAGGTTGTGCAATGCGAATGTTCCTATTTACATTTATTTCTCTCCCTGTGCTTGGGGAAAAGCCATAACTCCGTGGCAAGGCATCTGCTTTGGTCCTGGGTTCAACCTCTGGCTTTTCCAGGCAGGGCTGAGAAGGTACCTCATCAGATAACACTGAGCTGGATGGAAGCCATCATCTGGCCTTGTTTCAGGTGGCTCCCCATGCTTGCGTGAGCTTGTAATAATGACAGCTTGGAAGTTTGGGGATTGCACTACAACTCCCATCATTCCTAGCCTGCATGGCTGGTGGTTAGAGATTATGGGAGTTGTGGTTCAAGGACATCTGGGGACCCAAGGTTGAGGAAGTTTGGTGTAGACCATTGGTCTTCAAACGATGTGTCATGATGCACGGCTACAAAATGTGGGGAAATAATAATAATAATAATAATAATAATAATAATAATAATAATAATAATAATAATAAATTTATACCCATCTGAGTGAGATTGGGTGGGAATTTTCCTCAATTTATAAATTCATTAATAAGCAAAAATGGATGTCAGTTGCAAATAAAATGCTAAGCAAATATGGCAGTTTTGAAGTGTTTCACTTTGTTCACTAAATGCGAGTAAAATAAACATGCATCAGAAAAATCTCGGATGCAAACTGGATTTTTTCTCATGCAGATTGCCTTACTTTGCAGAACCTGATTTGGTACATTTGATGAAAAGCTCCTCTTCGAGTGTTAGCAAGTTTGAACCATTCAGCCAAGGACAGGGTAGCAGCTGGACTTCCAAACTAGTAATATCCCTGCAATTTTTTTTATTCCAGATGCTCCACCAGCAAACCTGAAAGTAGCGTTCAAAGTTGGGCTGAAATTGAAATCTCCGGGAGACGTTAGTTTAAAAAAAAAAAGTGAAGAGGATAAAATAACCAAGGCTAAAACCCCATTTGAAGCTGCCACTAAGGCATTTGTGATAGGTGAGGCCGCCTAGTTGCATTGTGTTTTTGTGTAACTAAATCGCTCCTTGTACTGGTTTTCCAAACAAACTGGTAATAAGGTAAGAGAGGACTCCTGATACTTCATTTTTTTCTCTGAAAGGCTAACCTTTTAGCTTTAATGTTTAATTTAATTTTAATGTTTCAATATTTTAATAGTATTTTAATCTTGTTTTTAAGTTGTATTCATTCAGCTTGTTTTTATTATTGCTTGTTAGCTGCCCTGAGCCCGGCCTTGGCTGGGGAGGGTGGGGTATAAATAAAAATTATTATTATTATTATTATTATTATTATTATTATTATTATTAAACTTGCCTCTTGACTTGCATTCAAGTTTTCTGGTCTCCAAAGAAAACAGAAGCTCTTGAAACTGAAAATCAAAGATTTCCAAGCATAGGATGGGAAGACTTTGCTGCACCTTCCATTTTTAAAGGCCATAGAGTCATAGAACTAGTCTAACCCCTGCAATGCAGGAATTGGCAGCTGCCCCATACAGGGATCGAACCTGCAACCTTGGCATTATCAGCACCACACTCTAACCAGCTGAGCTATCTAGGCTGCTAAATGCTCTCACATTTCCCACCAATTTAAGTAAAACTGAGGCAGCAAGAGTGCCTGAATAATGGATCTCTTTAACAACAGATAAGGCATCTCTGAAGGGACGTGGATGGCGCTATGGGCTAAACCACAGAGCCTAGGGCTTCTTGATTAGAAGGTCTGTGGTTCGAATCCCTGCATTGGGGTGAGCTCCCTTTGCTCTGTCCCAGCTCCTGCCAACCGAGCAGTTTGAAAGCGCGTCAAAAAGTTTAAGTAGATAAATAGGTACCGCTCCGGTGGGAAGGTAAACGGCGTTTCCATGCACTGCTCTGGTTCACCAGAAGTGGCTTAATCATGCTGGCCACATGACCCGGAAGCTGCACGCCGGCTCCCTCAGCCAGTAAAGCAAGATGAGCGCCGCAACCCCAGAGTCGTCCGTGACTGGACTTAATGGTCAGGGGTCCCTTTACCTTTATCTTTACCTTTAAGGCATCTCTGAACCCCCTGAATGCTGCTGCCAGCCAGTGTAGACAGCATTGAGCTGGATGGACAAATGGTCTGACTCAGTATAAGGTCCTAAATACATGCCACCATCTCTTTATCCTGAATTCTTCTTCTTCTTCTTCTTTTTCTTCTTCTTCTTCTTCTTCTTCTTCTTCTTCTTCTTCTTCTTCTTCTTCTTCTTCTTCTTCTTCTTCTTCGCCCGTCCATCCATCTGGGGCTTCCAACAGATATAAAAACACAATAAAACATCAAACATTACAGGGCTGCCTCCAGATGTCTTCAGAAAATCAGATATTTATTTCCTTGACATCTGCTGGGAGGACATTCCACATGGCAGGAGAAGGCCCTCTGCTTGGTTCCCTGTAACCTCACTTCTTGCCGTGAGTGTACCACCAGAATAAGTCCCTCAGACCTGGACCTCAGTGTCCAGGCTCCCTGAAGAGTTGTCCCCTCACACGAACCAGAATACACCCTCTTTGCATCTTCCTGGGACCGGGAAGGTCCTTGTCTCTGTAGGTTCGCTTGCAAGATAGGCAGGGCAGCTCCTGTTGGTACATGTTTTACGCGGTGCCTTCTCATGCAAATAGGAGGCGCCTTGTTTGGCTGTCGTAATTGAGGCATTGTCAACAGCGTGCACCCAAAGGGCCTCCCTGCATGGAGAAGTAGGAGAGGGAACGAACTCTTTCCACTTCCTCGTCTGCTGTCTCCAGCACCTCGTTCTGCAAGCTCATCTGAAGTAGGGAAGGAAGAGAAGAGTCTGTCCATGTGGGCAGTCAGGTTGCCCAAGGGCGACGGGGATGGGATATCTTCCTCCCAGGCCAAGTTCAAAAGCCCATTGGTTGGTTTTTGGTGCCGTTGGCCAGGAAGAACATTCTGCTTTCAGTTCGGTACCCAGAATGGGGAACATTGGGACATTTCAACTGCTGCAGACAATGGACTGACTTCCTGTCTGCAGTTCCTGGGCAAATTTTCAGCTTGGTCCCTTCGCTTTTCCTTGCTGAATGCTCACCCTGACTGACCAGCTTTCTATATAGCTCACATGAAGGATTCAGGAACATCTATGTCTGTATAAGCCTTCCAGATTTCCAAAGAGGTGCTCAAACAAGGCTGATGTTCATACGAAATACGTCCATGTGTAACAAGGGTGGCGAGGACCTAGAATTGTAGAGTTTTAAGGGACTCTGTGGGTCATCTAGTCCCCTGCAATAAAGGAATCTCAGCTCCTTCAAGCCTCAAAATATATGTCTCTTATATCCCACTTTTTCTTCCAAGGATCTCATGGTGGTGTACATGACGATTAACCAATGGAGTGAAGTCATTAAATAAATTTTAAAAATCACTATAAATTTGAGGTTTTGCTTCCTCTGTTGGTTCTTTTCTGTCTTAGAATGAACTGGTCTGGCTGTCGCTTGTTTATGCAGCTACAAGATACCTTCCTTACCTGTACGGCTCTTTGGCTGTTCCGTTCACACCTGGAAAGGCATCAACTTGCAAGCAATTCCCAGCTCCCTAGGGAGGTCTCCAGGGCTGGGCGATGTCAGCTTTTCAACATTGTGATGTACAGTCATACCTTGGTTCTCAAATGGAATCCGTTCCGGAAGTCCATTCAACTTCCGAAAACGTTTGAAAACCAAGGCGCAGCTTTTGACTGGCTGCAGGAGCTTCCTGCAGCCAATCGGAAGCCACGTAAGATGTTTGGATTCCAAGGAACGTTTAAAAACTGAAACACTCACTTCCAGGTTTGCGGCATCCGGGAGCCAAAATGTTTGAGTCACCAGGCGTTCAAGAACCAAGGTACTGCATTACCAGCCCCAGATATATCGCCAGATGAAGGCAACATTGTACTCTGGCCCTCAAACCAGTCCTGGGAGCAATGTGTCGCCCAGGCCTAGAGGTGTCTCACGTGTAGGACATGTTAGCACGGCATCTGGATTTTGCATGGTCCCTGTTATGTACTGAAGTTCTCACCCTGGGCCAGCAGGTGGATACTGTAGATAGTTTTCACTCAGGTCCACATATGCAAATAGGGGATTGAAAGTGATGTTCAGTGATTGGATAGTTACAGAAAGTGGTTACAGTTGCATTGTACTGGAGCTCTATATAAGCAGGCTGGCTGAACCCTTCAGTTCAGTTCTGTTCTGGGTCTGTGAATAAACAAGAGCTGTTTGAAGAATCGCTGTGTCGTCTGATATGTTCACCCACAACTTAACAGTACGCAAACCATGTAAAGCTCAGAAGGAGCGGCCAGGGCAGCATCATCTAAATGGATAAAGATTGTGAGAGTGAAAGAGAAGCTGAGTAACCCCCCCTCCTTTTTTTAAAGCTTTCCATTTGTTGAAGTGATACAGTCACCAGGAAGCTGTGCTTCCTCCTTTTCCTTGGAGGAAGGAAGTCTCTTGTACAGGACCCCCTGATGTTTTTAAATACCGGTTGTGTGTTTTCTATTTTTTTATTTCAAAAAAGCAGAAATCGCAGTCCAGACAGGAAGTGATTAAGACATGAATAAAGATTTCAAATAGACTTGGGGTCAAGGGAAGGATGGAAGTCTGGCTGTGTGCCTGAGATGCTGGAGAAGAGAAGGGGCAGAATAATGAAGTCAGGAATGTGGGATGCAGCCCTGGGAAAAAATGAGGAGTGTTCCTTTCGGAGGAGGCCGGTGGACTTAGAGGGGCTTGGCGATCAGAAATTGCTTGTTTGCTGTCCATCATCTCCCTTTATTTCTAACTTTGAAGGCTTTCTCCTCATTTTATAGAGGCACACAGCAAGATTTTATCACATCTCCTTTTAAGGTCCTTCACTTTTGCAGGCATAAATCAAAGAGGCGAGTCACGGGGATACAGAGGCAACAATGGCATCATGTGCCTTCATTCTTTGTTTTTAGTTTTATTTGGGTGTCTGCACCCTGCTTCCCTCGCGATAGAAATCTTACTCGAGGCAGTTTGCAAAATAAATAACATAGCACAAGTCACAACATCTTTTTTCTTTTCCTTCCCCAAAGCGGTAAGGTGGCATCGCTAATTACGTTCACAAAGAAACCATAGTCAACAGCAGCAGCCTGTCGCTTGGAACACCCAGTTTTGCTAAGGGATGTTGAGACTTTAAACAGATTCTGGCATTTGCCCGAAAGGATATGTGGGGAGGAACATGAATGCAAGGCCTGTCATCCCACTGCACTTACTGGAAATCTCCATGCTTGGGAACTGGACATTAACAGGGGTCCCAGTCGAGAGGAGGGTCCCAAGGACTTCCTTACACCCCAATTTCAGCATGGGAAGGTCTGAAGTGGAGTTGGTGGGTGGGGCAGGGTGTGGGGGTCTTTGGGGATGGACGGGGCTTGCATGCATGCCGCTGCCCATTCCAAGAAGAGACCCTAGCTCACCTGCCCCTCTTTCTGTCCTTCAAGCTAGGGGAAAAGGATGGAGTGATACAGCTGCCTTTGCAAGGAGCTCCTCTGCCGGCCACTCGGCTCCTTGCCCAGAGGGAGGTTTCCCTTCCAGGTGAACGACAAACTGCAAAGCATCTTTTCTTGGTGTGCTACTTGCGCTGTGTACCTCTGCAGAGGGACGCGGGTGGCGCTGTGGGTTAAACCACAGAACCTAGGGCTTGCTGATCAGAAGGTCGGCGGTTCGAATCCCCGCGACGAGATGAGCGCTGCAACCCCAGAATCAGCCACGACTGGAACTAATGGTCAGGGTCCCCCTTTACCTTTTACCTCGGGTTAAGAACTTAATTTGTTCTGGAGGTCCGTTCTTAACCTGAAACTGTTATTAACCTGAGGTACCACTTTAGCTAATGGGGCCTCCCACTGCCACCGGGCAATTTCTGTTCTCATCCTGAAGCAAAGTTCTTAACCCGAGGTACTATTTCTGAGTTAGCGGAGTCTGTAACCTGAAGCATCTGTAACCTGAAGCGTCTGTAACCCGAGGTACCACTGTACCATCAATCGCCTACACTCCTGTTCAGAGGAAGAGGAAGCTATTAACATTTTGAAAGAAGGAAACTCTTGAGGACTAATTTGGAAACAGCAGTCCCAAAAGTGTGGTGCTACCTTTGACTGGCCAAGCCCTTCATATTTCCCTTTGCATTCTTTCCTGAGGCCAAGAACACTTCATTTACCTACTTAATAGCTGCCCCATAGCAGAAGGACTCTAGGAAGCCAGTGTGGTGTAGTGGTTAAAGTGTCAGACCAGGACCTGGGAGATCTGGGTTCAAATTCCCCACTCAGTCATGAAACGTACTGGGTTTCATTGAAATCAGTCACAGCCTCTTCGCCTACCTTGCAGAGTCATTGTACAGATTAACGGTGGTGGTGGGGGAACCATGTACTCCCTGGAGAAAAAAGTGTGATATAGATGCAACAGATAAGCTTCTCTGTTTACCTGCATAAGAAAGTCAGGGGTCATCGTTAATCCAGGGAGAAAAAGAAGCCCAAGCAAAATCTCCACATATGCACAGTCTGCCTTGGGCCTCATTTGGGAGGAAGGACAAGATAAAATTTTAATAACTGCAAATAAAGTAAGATCGCTGTAGGAACAACCATTGACGTTGCACGTGTGGCTCAGCCAACACAGATAGGACGTGTGTCACTTCAAACACAGTGCAATTCTTTCAGAGTCGTGAAGCAACAGGGGCTGTTTATATGATGCATTTGTAGGGAAGAACTAGGCTTGCATTGATGCATCAAGAGATTTTGGGTTGCTCAGTTTCTCTGGACCACATCAGACAAAACTCTCCAAGCAAAGCTTTGCTGATTTGCCCTAGTCACCAGCACGAGTGCAAACAATGGAGGTCTTTTAGGACTTCCGAAAGATGCAGAAGCAAGTCTGAAAGGGAAGGAGCTCCACAGCCATCAAGAATATCCACCAGCTCTCTCTGCAGAGGTAAAAGTAAAGGGACCCCTGACCATTAGGTCCAGTCGTGGCTGACTCTTGGGCTGCGGCACTCATCTTGCTTTATTGGCCGAGGGAGCCGGCGTACAGCTTCCGGGTCATGTGGCCAGCATGACTAAGCCACTTCTGCCAAACCAGAGCAGCGCATGGAAACGCCGTTTACCTTCCCGCTGGAACGGTACCTATTTATCTACTTGCACTTTGACATGCTTTCAAACTGCTAGGTTGGCAGGAGCAGGGACCGAGCAACGGGAGCACACCCCATCGTGGGGATGCGAACCGCCAACCTTCTGATTGGCAAGTCCTAGGCTCTGTGGTTTAGCCCACAGCACCACCCGCATCTCTTTAACCCGAGGTACCACTGTACTAACATGGCAACACCTTTCCTCTGGAACTCGCCGTCTATTGATAATCTGCAGGCTCCTTTGTTGTTCTGTTTCTGATGCTTGCTGAAAACGTTTTTGTTTAGACATGTCTCCCCAGACATGCTAAAAAGAATTTGGTGCCTACTTGTTTCTACCGTCTGCTGATTTTATCAGCATTTTCTTATGAATATTCCGATGACTTGTTTTATTAGGAGCACAAAGAGAACGCTGCTGTTTCGGGTCAGTCTCGCAGGCAGTCCAGCATTCTCTTCTCACAGTGGTCAGTAACAACGAGGACACATACATTCAAAATTCACTTGAAACTAATCAAGTTCAGTGGAATTGACAAACTTAGTCTTGTGACACCAGCTTTTCAAAGTCCTATAGTCATTTATACCTCCAGTGTCCCATCACAGGTAATCTCCCCCACCCGGGTTTCCTTTGGGAAACAGTGACCTCAATCAGGGTTTCCCAGTCTCCATCTATGTTTGGACTACAACTCCCATCATCCCTAGCTAGCAGGACCAGTGGTCAGGGATGATGGGAACCGTAGTCCAAAAATGGCTGGAGACCCAAGTATGGGAAATCCTACTCTAAATAAAAATAAATGAAATAAGATAGATTGATAACAACTGGGGTGCTAGTTCTGCTCTCTGTAAGAAGGGGTGAGGGTGTTGTGTGGAGAAGCATACAACCCCCCGATACAGTCATACCTTGGAAGTCGAACAAAATCTGTTCCGGAAGTCTGTTCGACTTCCAAAACAGTTTGGAAAGCAAGGCACAGCTTCTGATTGGCTGCAGGAAGCTTCTGCAGCCAATCGGAAGCCGTGATGGACGTTTGGGTTCCAAATAACGTTCTCAAACCGGAACAATCACTTCCTGGTTTGCAGCGTTCAGGACCCAAAAACGTACAACTCACAAGTCGTTCGAGATCCGAGGTACGACTGTACAAGTTTGGAAGACACTAGTCCCTAGTGAAAGCTAGCTCAGAGTCTGTGGTTGAAGCTCGCCCTTCCCTTGCTTTTCCTTTTCCAAGAAAGATGTGCCCTGCGAACTGTCAGTTCTTAATCCACGACAGTCGTCTTATCCTTCTGCCTCATCTTCTAAGGCAGCCTGTTCTCTTGGGTTTCACGGCAAGCTCCAGGCTCAATTTGTCAGAACCCAGAGAATGGGAACACCTTGCAACGCAGCTTGCGGTTCTTTCCTTTTCTGGAGTTCAAAAGTTCTCCTCTGTTTGCTCTGCGGCAGCCCCGCTTGAAGCGAGCTCCTCCTGGCTGCGGGGACAGGAGCCAGGGGTGTAGCTTCTACTTTGTTCAGAGTGGGGCGCATTGTTGAGCTTTTGAAGCCCTTTCCCTGTCGCCTTTTGATGTGGGCTCCATGCAAATTCCGCGGCGGGAGGGAACGGCGTTGGTTTTGTATCGTGCACTTTGAAAAATAAAAATAAAAAGAATGCAGAAGATTCTTTATCACAGTTTCCCGCAGTTTTTACCTGCGCCAGTTCCTGTGAAACGCCTCTGTTGTCTCCCCACTCTTTAGGCATCTCTGTTATTTGATGGAAGGAACTCTGTGATCCCGGCTACAGAAAGTCCCACCTTCGTGGTGAGAAAATCGCACCTCTCTTTGCAGGGGTGCGCAGATTCCTCCACGCATTAAAAAAATGTGAGAGGAGGGTTGCAGGCTCGCTCCAGCGCCATGCTGTTTGGTGCATGGGAGAAGGGGCTCTGTGCGCATACTGATGTTCACAAATAAGACCTCTGTGTATGCTCAGGAGCACTATAAGCAACCATCCATAAACACATGCAGGACTCCTTTTCATGCCCATTGACTGTGGTTCTTCCATTTTTATCCTATGTCTGTTTTTCTGCTGCGAAGACGTCCCCCCACCCATATTATTCCACAAATGTTGCATCTGGAAAACATTTCTGCAAATTAGGGAGGTGTTTCATTGCTCCATGAGTTTAGGGTTGGGGAGTGTCTTTTTCCAGCCTGGGGGGGGGGCTGCATTTCCCTCGGGGTGATCGTCCAGTGATGAGGGTTGCTCCTTGCTGCTGTCCGCCTTTTCACGGGATGGAATAATAATAAATAATAATAATAATAAATTGTATTTATACCCGGCCAGAGTCGGCCTCAGGGCGGCTAACACCAGTAAAATTACAGTAAAAACATAATAGAAAAAAAACCTAATTTAAAATACAGGTTAAAATGCAATTTAAAATGCAGCCTCATTTTAAAAGTAGCCCATAGATCAAAACCATAAGGGGCGGGAAACATAAGGGTCAGACTGAGTCCAAACCAAAGGCCAGGCAGAACAGCTCTGTCTTGCATGTCCTGCGGAAAGATGTCAAGTCCAGCAGGGCTCTAGTCTCTTGTGACAGAGCATTCCACAAAGTTGGGGCCAGTACTGAAAAGGCCCTGGCCCTAGTTGAGACCAATCTAACCACCTTGTGACTTGCGACCTCCAAAATGTTGTCATTTGTGGTCCTTAAGGTCCTCCACGGGGCATACCATGAGAGGTGGTCCCTTAGGTATGTGAGTCCTAGGCCAGAATAGGGCATGTGGGGGGAAAGGCAGCAAGAACAGGAGGAGGGCCAGAAGGGGTCTGGGGAATCGGATGCCATGGACTGGCTGGATGCAGAGGAACGGTGGGAGGTACTAGCTGGGGAACCCCCCAAGGGAACCCCCAGGAGAAGAGGGCTCAGAGCCTGGGGAGTGGTGGTGGGACGACGGTGAGTGGCCTGAGGGAAAAGAGGGAGAAGACTGGGAGTGGGAGGAGGTGTCGGAAGCTGAAAAGGTAACCGGGTTTAGTGAGCAGGAAGAGTCTGTGGCAGAGGGCAGTCCAGAAGTAGGAGAAGCAGAGGCTGGGGAGAAGTGAGATCAAGAGGCAGAGAGGATCTAGGCTGCTGAAGAAGCCAGGGTGTCTCCCCCTCCTGCTGTGACCAGAACCAGAAGAGGTATGAAGAGGGAGGAGCAAAGACAGGTATGACAGTGTAGTCTCAGTGTGATGGCCTGGGAATCCGATTCAGAGGCTGAACCGGAGGAATCCCAGCCTGCACAGGAGTCCCCGCCTCCAGGGCCGGCTGAACTGGGGCAGGGCCTTGATTCTGAAGCGCCTGCACCTGTGCCGGATCCTCAGGAGCAGGCACCAGGTGAATCCACTCTGGTGCCCAACATTTCCAGTCAGTCGAATGTAATGGGAGAAATGGACCAGTGGTTATAATTCTGTCCGAAACAGCTTCACATATGTCCCACTTGGAAAATGAGTGGGATGTAGAAGGTTCTTTTCTTGAGGTCCTGGAGAAACCCTGTCAATCAGAAAAGACAGGGTTGATCTAGGTGGATAAAAACCAGTGTTACAGGAGTGCGCCGGTCAGTAATCACACAGTTCAAAGACGGGAGTATTTGCAAAAACACAACCTCCACAGACTTGGTTGAGCGTCAGGTATAATGATCAGAGCTGCCTATTTCTGACGGTCTTCCTCCATGGAAATCAGTTGCTGAGACTGAAAAACCCCAACCTCCTTACCAGGGCTTTCCCCCAAGAAATCGGAGACTGTGCCTGCATGCAGCCAGCTTCCCCTCCGCCCTTTTCATGCCTCTTTTGGTTCTGGGAGTCAAGAGGGAGGGGAGCTTGTCGCAGCAGCAGCGGCAGAGACCCTTGACTCTTCACCAGCCAGACTCATCCTTTCCTCTTGGCCTCCCTTCTCTCCTGCTTCAGCTTCTTCCTCTAATTCTGGACTTCTCTCAGCCACAGACTCCCCCAGCGCACTAAGCCCTGTTACTTCTATTTCTTAATGGAATAGCCTTTGGACTATAATGTAACTTAAACAGAAAACTATCTTTAGAAAGATTTTTCCTCCAAAAGCATTTTATTTTAAAAATCTGATTTAAATTTTAAAAAATAATAATCTGATATATATATATATATATATATATATATATATATATATATATAAAATAAAAAAATAAAAATCCGCTTTTTACTTTTTAAAAGCCATTGATTTTTACCCACCCTCCTTTCTCTGTACTTCTCAATCACGGTTGTCAAAGGGCTTCTAGGGTGGACTGAGTTAGAGACGGCAGAGTTGGGTTTCCATGGCTGGCAGAAGCCCAACAGACTCATTGCGTTAATCGAGTGCCATTTCCGTCTCAAAGGTGTCATCTCGTCAGTGGGTTTTATCTTCCTCGGTTGTTCTGTTCCCAGTGCCTGCAAATTAGCACGGCACACCACACGCTTCCACGAGATAGGTGTGCGCGCGGTTTCTTTTTTCAAGAGCAATATAGTCATTTCACAGAAAGCAAAGGTTTGTGTTTATTAAATGAAGTGGAGCCTCTCTTATCGCCCTGATAGGGGATGGCGCCTTCCTTTCGCCCTTCAGAAAAGCCTCGGATCAAAGAGGCCGGCGGAAGGTTACGTGAGGCTTGCATGACTCACCACGATAAATGGCAGGGCCGTCGCCCAGGAAGATGCAGGAGAAAAGCCATTGCGGGCGTTGAGCGCACGTAACAGAAAGAGATGAATGGCCGGGCCTCTCCATAGGCACAGGTGTGACGGCCCTGGGTTTATTGACTGAAACCTCTGCTCAGCCCTTCTGCAGATAACGCGAGCCGACCAGGTCAGGGATAAGGGGAGGAATCCTGCAGCGATCTGGGCATTTGAGCGCTTCCCGAAGGTTTGCTGTTGTGCCTGGGTGAAATATACTCGGAGTCGAGAGTGGATTTCATGCTCTTTATTCAGCTCATAGTGGTGAGGAGGAATGGAAGTTCCCCCACAGTATCTGCTTTATATACATTATTTACACAATGGGCACCATGTGATTGGCTAATTCCGGGATTCTCCTGTAGGCCAATCAGGTTGTGGATTCACTTCCATCTGGAGCTGGATTGGGTGGCTCCTGCAGACCAATCATACTGCTGCATTGTTCTAGGACCAATCAGACTGCTGCATTCTGAATCCTATTGTTCTAAGACCAATCAGACTGCTGCATTTTGGATCGTATTGTTCTAGGACCAATCAGACTGCTGCATTTTGGATCCTATTCAACTCAGTACATAACACTGGGAAACAGACCCAAAGGAGGAGGCAGCATGGTGTAGTGGTTAGAGCAGCTGAGGATGATGGGAGATGTAGTCCAGAATATCTGGAGAGCACCAGGTTGGGTTATAGGCTAGGATTGTGGAAACTCAGGTTCAAATCTCGGCTCATCCATGAGGCCCATCCCTCAGCCTTGCTGGATAAATGATGCGAGGGGGAGCAATGCATAATGCCTTGAAATTTATTTGGTGTGCACTCAAATAAATAAGTTAGGGTTGCCATATTTCAAACAGTATTTTCAAACATTTTTTTTTTTTAGTTTTGCCCAAACTTGTTGAGCTTTTGGGCAAAATTGGGATGTCATACGCCCAAATTTTCCTGCACATTTTTGCTGATTTCTGCCCGGACACTGCTGTATTCCAAATATGTCCAGGAAATTCTGGACATATGGCAACCCTAAAGTAAGCACAAATATCCCGTGGAAGTTCGTAATCACAGAAGAGGCTGCCTGTGGTCTCTCTGCATGACTTACTGGAAGGAAGCAAGGCTGAATCAGTGACTCAGTCTGTCCCTACTGGAGGCAGGTGATTCTATCCCCACCTCTGCACTGGTTGTAATTTCAGTATTAAAGCATTCCCAACAGAGCTTTCAGGGAAGCTGCCTGTTGCTTCACTTTATGAATCAACGCCCCGACCTCCTAATCACAAACTCACATGGAGGCACAAGAGAGATTACTCTTCCACGGTGTAAAATAAACTCAGGTGTAGGAATGAAATATACTTCCTATGTTATTTCAGAAGAAACGGAGAAAAATTACCCGTGCACATTCTGTCTCTAGAAATATCTGATTTTTGATCCTTTTATTTATTTATTTTAAAACCTGCATCCTAAATAAGTTTGTTACATTCACATATTTTGCACGATTTGTTCTGCTAGCCATATCTGAAGAACAAAGAGCACCTCAGGGCAAAGAGTGATAATTTCTGGTCCCTGTTAGGCACAGTCTGCACCATTCTTTTAAAACAGTATTGTACCACTTTAAACTGCTATGGTTCCCCCCCCCAAGGAATTCTGGGAACTGTAGTTTATTCAGGGTGCTGCGAGCTGTTAGGAGACCCCTGCTCCCCTCACAGAGCTACAATTCCCAGAGTGGTTTAACCATCAACCTCTCTTCCCAGGGAACTCTGAGGCCTTAAGCACAACTTGGTTTCTGGGATGTTGCCATGCCTATTCAGGCATACCCCATGCCATTGTTACAAGGGCTAGAAACCTGTTTATGAAAAGCAAGCAATCTAGGCGGCTGACACCCTCATAATGCTGAACTTTGTGTCTGATACTAACATTCCTCACAGGTGCTGAATAGGCAGCAAACTCCAGTCGCGCTGAGATGGACTGATAACATTCAGCAATGTTTGTTCCCGAGATGATTATGTTTGGGTGTGCAACTGTAGCAGTTTGCGTTCTTAAGCATGGCAGGTGAAAATAATTCCTACGTTCAAGAGCAGACATTTTCTTGCACGAGCAGTTACAGCTCCCATTTTAAAACTTTGGATTTTAGAAGCCCAGCAACCGAGCTGGGAACTTGTTCCCAAGCTCAGATTTTTTCAGAAAACTAAAGTCTGAACTGCTTATTGTTTCCACCCACTGCCCACCTGCCCCTTTTCAGAATTGTATATCCAACTGAGATTCATACATTGCAAAGGATTTATTTGCACCTCCTGTTTCAGAGAGCAGACATGAGATCACAAGTGACAAATGACCTGTGATTGACCTCCAGATGTTGGACTCCAGTTCCCATCAGCCCTTGCCTGCGCAGCAAGTGGTCAGGAATGATGGGAGTTGTAGTTCAGCAACATCTGGAGGGGTAAAGGGACCCCTGACCATTAGGTCCAGTCGTGACCGACTTTAGGGTTGCGGCGCTCATCTCGCTTTATTGGCCGAGGGAGCCGGCGTACAGCTTCCAGGTCATGTGGCCAGTATGACTAAGCCACTTCTGGCTAACAAGAGCAGCGCATGGAAACGCCGTTTACCTTCCCACCAGAGTGGTACCTATTTATCTACTTGCACTTTGACGTGCTTTCGAACTGCTAGGTTGGCAGGAGCTGGGACTGAGCAACGGGAGCTCACCCCGTCACGGGGATTCAAACCGCCGACCTTCTGATCGGCAAGCCCTAGGCTCTGTGGTTTAACCCACAGCACCACCCGCGTCCCCTCTGGAGGTGTAAGGGAGGGCTATAGATCAGCTGTAGAGCAACTGATTTGCATCATATTTTAATAACAACTTTATTATTTGTACCCCGCCCATGTGACTGGGTTGCATGAAGCTGGGAAGGTGCTCGATGATCTCTTAAGGAGTGAAAGGTTGGTGGAGCAATCTCGGAACCCAAGCGTGCCATAATAAGTAGAAAGAAAAAAGCAAGTTTCTCTCTCCCCCACCCCCACCTCTTTGGTCTCAATTAATCTTTAGACATGAAAAAGGCAGAGGGATCTCAGGCACATTAAAGGCAGATTTATCGCAGCATGAATTCCCAAACACAAGAGTCCATTTCATCATACCTTTCTGGCTTTGGCAGGCGAACAGCTGCCGCTCTTCTGCAATCTTGTTCAGGTTGTCAAGTTGCAAAAGCTTCTCCTTTGTTGCAGTGCGCTGACTACCTACTGAGGTTTCTTTGAGGTGCGGGAGGCATTGTGCGCCGGTGTCCGCATGTATGTGATTGCTTAAGAACATTAGTAGACCCCTGGCTGGGTGGCCCATCTAGTGCAGCATAGTGGCCAACCAGTGGCCAACCAGATGCATATAGACAACCACGGCTAATAGCCATCGGTAGGCTTTTACTCCTATCATTTCTCTAATCTTCTTTTAAAGCCATCTGAGTTGGTGGGCGTCCCTGCCTGCCTGGGGGAGCGAATTCGAATCCGGGTGTGCTTTGCTAAATGGTCTTCAGGAGAGAGGGTGAATGGCAGTAGCCATTAGAGGAGGGAGAGAAGAAATTGTCCCAGGTTAAATAAATAAGGGAAAACCCATCAATCATTTTTTTTTAAAAAAAATTAGTTTGCTGTTTAATAGTTAGTTTGTACATGCTTCCCATCAGTGTTTGATGTGCTTCGTATTTCAGAGGAAGGGGAATTCATAAACAAACAAGCAGACACATACTTTTGGCCTTTACAAATCAACAGGATGGGAGATGTGCTACCAAAGCCTCTCAGTTAATAATAATAATAATAATAATAATAATAATAATAATAATAATAATAATAATTTATTATTTACGCACCGCCCATCTGGCTGGGTTTCCCCACCCACTCTGGGCGGCTCCCAACAGAATATTAAAAACACAATAAAGCATCGAACATTAAAAACTCCCCTAAACAGGGCTGCCTTCGGATGTCTTCTAAAAGTCAGATGGTTCTTTATTTCTTTGACATCTGATGGGAGGGTGTTCCACAGGGCGAGAGCCACCACCAAAAAGGCCCTCTGCCTGGTTCCCTGCAACCTCACTTCTCACAGTGAGGGAACCACCAGAAGGCCCTTGGAGGTGGACCTCAGCGTCTGGGCTGAACGATGGGGGTGGAGACGCTCCTTCAGGTATACACGTGCATTGCTAGGCTAAAGGCATTGTCAGCAATTCATCCTCACCTTCACCTTCCTCCCTATCCCTCTGTATCCTCCTCCCGGATCGAATTCACTGGGCACAAGGCTTGTCCCTTTTCTGCGAGTAGTTTGCCAAGCGCCATGCAAGTGGGTGCTGCTTTGCAGATAATATCCATTAATAGCAATTAATCTTGGCACTTTCTGATAACCGGGGCGAAATGGTCGGCACGGCTCCCATGTAGCGAAAGCATAACGCGAGGAAGCGTTGTGCAGAAAGATCAGGGCCTGCAGTTTGTGAACGACCGCAGCTGCGGCTGATCCAGGCAACGGGGATGCGATTGTAGGCCTGTGCCTTTCGCTCGATCCGGGTTCAAGAGCTGCTGCGTAACCTGCCCTGCCCCAGCTTGAAAGCAAGGCACCCTGTGCAGAAGATGCAGAAGACACGGTCCGGTCCAGTCTTCCCCAATTCGGTGCCTTGGACTACAACTCCCATCAGTCCCAGCTAATGCAGCTGTGCTGATGGGATTTGTAGACCAAAAGACCTGGAGGGCAATAGGCTGTGGGGAAGGCTGTCTCAGCCAAGAGAGCATGTGTGCCTCTCAATGGGAAATCCCCTGATTCGAATCTTCTTTCAGCTGTGAATTCCCAGGGTGGTTTCTTAAGTAAGTCATTATAATCTCTTGGCCTCAGTGCCCCCGTCTGCAGTATGGGGATAATGCTGACCTGCCGAACAACAGGGTTACAGTCTTACAGATCGCTGAGATAGAGTGTGTGAACCACTTTGAACAGACGCATAGCACTGGCGTTAGTCACAGGCGGGAACAGTTTTGAACTTGCACCCTGCTATTACCGGCGTGCTTCTAAACTTTCTGAATCAGTCATGCCCACAAAGAAAAGCTCATCTTGGGACTTTTTGAAATTAGTGAAGTGCGAGGACTCGGGGAGGGTCCCAAAGGAGGGGCGGGAAAGGCGGCAATTTGGATGGCCAAAAAGTGAGCAGGGGGAGTGGATTGAGGTGCTCACCTGTCTCAGTGGGCCAGAAACCCGATGGGTGCTACAGGGAGCTGAGTGGTGGGTTACTGGGTGCTCTGTGGAAAGATGGGGGCATTAACCCCCCACCTCTGTGCTGCATCAGAGAGTTAGAATCATAGAATCATAGAGTTGGATGAGACCACAAGGGCCATCGAGTCCAACCCCCTGCCAAGCAGGAAACACCATCAGAGCACTCCTGACATATGGTTGTCAAGCCTCTGCTTAAAGACCTCCAAAGAAGGAGACTCCACCACACTCCTTGGCAGCAAATTCCACTGTCAAAACAGCTCTTACTGTCAGGAAGTTCTTCCTAATGTTTAGGTGGAATCTTCTTTCTTGTAGTTTGGATCCATTGCTCCGTGTCCGCTTCTCTGGAGCAGCAGAAAACAACCTTTCTCCCTCCTCTATGTGACATCCTTTTATATATTTGAACATGGTTATCATATCACCCCTTAACCTCCTCTTCTCCAGGTTAAACATGCCCAGCTCCCTTAGCCGTTCCTCATAAGGCATCGTTTCCAGGCCTTTGACCATTTTGGTTGCCCTCCTCAGTTAACTCCTCAGTTAATGGCTGGGTGTACAGGGCAAAGTTTGAGAGTCGAGTGCATGGAAAGAATTGTGCCACCACCTCCCTGGGTTCCTCCTCCCTGGGTTGCCCACAGTAGTAGCATCACTCCCCCCACCCCACAGGTGCTGTTGTTGTTTAGTCGTTCAGTCGTGTCCGACTCTTTGTGACCTCATGGACCAGAGCACGCCAGGCACTTCTGTCTTCCACTGCCTCCCGCAGTTTGGTCAAACTCATGCTGGTAGCTTCAAGAACACTGTCCAACCATCTCGTCCTCTGTCGTCCCCTTCTCCTTGTGCCCTCCATCTTTCCCAACATCAGGCTCTTTTCCAGGGAGTCTTCTCTTCTCATGAGGTGGCCAAAGTATTGGAGCCTCAGCTTCACGATCTGTTCTTCCAGTGAGCACTCAGGGCTGATTTCCTTCAGAATGGATCGCTTTGATCTTGCACCACCCCACAGGTAGGGGGAGGCAAAGAAACAGAGGGTAGATCGGAGCCGAGTTGGTTAAACGCATGCTTTTCCTGCAGAAGGTCCCAAATTCAATCCCTGCCATCCCTTATTAAAAAGAACCAAGGAAGAGATGATAAGCAAGGATCAGTTTCTGGCATATATTAAAATCCGTTCTAAGGCGGCTTCCTCTTCCTTTCTGTTCCTTGGACCCATTCTCTCACGCTTTTCATGGTCCGTTCCCATGAAAGGAATCTGACACACATGTAGATGTTGTCTGCAGGGTATTCTTTTGTTTTTAAAAGGAGATTTTATATATATATGTGTGTGTGTGTGTGTGTGTGTGCGCGCGCGTGCGCGCGTGCGTGTATCTTGGGCGTGGGTTGTGTCCTCCAAGTTATGCCTCTTTGCACCATTCCACTTCTTAAATTGCTTGCCATAGGGCTACCACATTTTGTTATTGAAGGCGGACTTGTGACGGCAGGGGAGTTCGGGATCGGGGTGAACTTTTCTCAGCTTGGCAGCCAGCCGCGCTGTCTCCCAGGAAACTTCGTTCCATTCCCCCATCTCCCCAAATGCCTCCTTGCTTGCTGAGCAGACTCAGTTCACTTTGAGCTTTCCTGGCGCACTCAAACACTCCCCATCATTTCCCTTCCCCCCCAAAATTATTATTATTGCATTTGCAAATCTTGGAGTTCACTCAAGCAGGCATGCACCTCTTTCTTGCTCTCAAGTGGGTGGGTGACAGCACCTTTTGCTATATTAAAATCTATACTCTGAGAATGAGTCTGCTGTTAGTATCATGTTGATGTC
The DNA here is from genome assembly GCF_964234715.1 of Podarcis melisellensis. Lineage (NCBI taxonomy): Eukaryota > Metazoa > Chordata > Lepidosauria > Squamata > Lacertidae > Podarcis > Podarcis melisellensis. The sequence continues at coordinate 12,312,832 of NC_138539.1, read as the reverse complement.
CTTTTCCCATACAAAGAGCTTTTACGGGTTTTTTACCACGGGGAAAATCCTGTAAGTCGGGGGTAGTGAAGTCGTTTGTTGGATCATGGCTTCTGTCAACCAGTGGCCCAGGATGATGAAAGTTATAGTCTAGAATAATAACAATAACAATAACAATAATTTATTATTTAGACCCTACCCATCTGGCTGGGTCTCCCCAGCCACTCTGGGCGGCTTCCAACAAAGTATTATAATACAGTGCTCTGTTAAACATTAAAAGCTTCCCTAAACAGGGCTGCCTTCAGATGTCTTCTAAAAGTCTGGTAGTTGTTCTTCTCTTTGACATCTGATGGGAGGGCATTCCACAGGGCGGGTGCCACTACCGAGAAGGCCCTCTGCCTGGTTCCCTGTAGCTTTGCTTCTCACAATGAGGGAACCGCCAGAAGGCCCTTGGCGCTGGACCTCAGTGTCCGGGTAGAACGATGATGGTGGAGACGCTCCTTCAGGTATACTGGGCCAAGGCCGTTTAGGGCTTTAAAGGTCAGCACCAACACTTTGAATTGTGCTCAGAAATGTACTTGAAGCCAATGTAGATCTTTGAAGACCGGTGTTATGTGGTCTCGGTGGTCGCTCCCAGTCACCAGCCGTATTCTGGATTAGTTGTAGAAAAGGGCAGGTGGGCACTGTGTTGGCTAACCTGGCTGTGAGTAGATTAAGGTTAAGGTACTGTAGTCTGGCTAAGGTTAGAGAAGAGTCTGCTTGGGATACGCCCACGTTCCCAGGCTTTTATCTGCCTTTGGGGTGCTTTGTGAAGCCAGACGGGAGCTGTGTGCTCTTAAATTCCCAGACGCATCCTTCCAGGGAAAAAAGGAGGAGTCTTGCCTTCTGGTTCCCTCTCCCTTTCCACGGAAATGACTTTTGGCCGCAAACACTGTGACATGACAGCTTTCCCGCTTGCTCAGTAGAGGCGGGTTTCTGGCTCTGCTGGGAGAATCCTGATCTGCTGCCAGAAGTCACTCCGCATCCGAGGTGGCGTCTACACGGACAAGAGCGTGAGAAGCAGCACTTTTGCTCTCCCTCCCTGGAGGACGAGGGATCAGGTTAGCAGCAAAGTTTCGCAGAGGAGCCTGAACAGAAAGAGGTTTTTCCTCCGTTCCTCATCATACTAGGTCCGGGAGTCATCTGAAAAAGCTGAATAGAATCAGAGAATTAGAAGGGATCCCATTGGTCATTTCGTGAGTCCAACCTCCTGTAATGCAGGAATCGAATGTTGGGAGACTCAGAAAGCCATCTTCTTGACCATTGGACTCACTATTGGTCTTTTCTGCCCAATCCACCGAAGCCTGTCTTCGCATGTAGGGAGAGTCCCTGACTCACCGAGGGTTTGAGACAATTATGCCACTGAATGCCAGGATTTTATAAGCTATTGCGTTCATGCCCAACTTCTGCTCTTCCCTTAGATATCTGTTCAGCCACTCTGGGCATGGAATGGATCCCTGAGCATTAGGTCCAGTCGTGGCCAACTCTGGGGTTGCGGCGCTCATCTCGCTTTACTGGCCGAGGGAGCTGGCGTACAGCTTCCGGGTCATGTGGCCAGCATGACTAAGCCGCTTCTACCAACCAAAGCAGCGCATCGAAACGCCGTTTACCATATTTTCCCCTCTATAACACGCAGATTTTTTCTCCTAAAAAGGAAGGGGAAATGTCTGTGCGTGTTATAGAGCGAATGTGTGGTCCCTGGAGCCGAAAAATCAGAACAAAGAGCAGGGAAAGCCCCTCCCCTCCAGGCAAGCAGAGGGGAATTCCTCTCTGTGCTCCTCGGAGTGCTGCTGGGGGAGAGGGAGAGAGAGGGGGGAAGGGAGAGAGAGGGCGGGAGGGAGGGAGGGAGGGAGGGAGAGAGAGAGAGAGAGAGAGAGAGAGAGAGAGAGAGAGAGAGAGAGAGAGAGAGATGGCTGGCTTGGGTGGGGGAAAACATTTGCCTTTCTTTCCTCCCTCCCGTTAAATCCCTCTCCTGCATTCTTAGCCAGCTGCTTCTCTGCACACCCCTCTCATCTCCCTTCTTTGTTTTTCCTTCGCTCCCCACTTAAAATGTGGTTACAAAGCATAGATCCACATGGATCCTCAGGATCTTTGCATTGGGTCACCCCAAATTCACCATCAGATCACATAGCATGTCCATGGCTACAGCCTGCCCCCCCAAAATCACGCACCCACTGTTGCCTGGGGCTGCAATAGTGCAAAAATGTGGTTACAAAGCATGGATCCACAGGGATTCTCAGGATCTTTGTATTGGGTCACCCCAAATTCACCATCAGATCACAAAGCATGTCCATGGCTACAGCCTGCACCAAAAAAATCACGCACCGACTGTTGCCTGGGGCTGCAATGGTGCAAAAACGTGGTTACAAAGCATGGATCCACAGGAATTCTCAGGATTTTTGCATTGGGTCACCCCAAATTCACCATCAGATCACATGTCTTTGGCCACAGCATGAAGCCCAAAAATGATACATCCACTGTTTCATTCAGAATGTTTTTTCCCTTATTTTCCTCCTCTAAAAACGATGTGCGTGTTATGGTCAGGTGCGTGTTATAGAGCGAAAAATACGTACCTTTCTGCCGGAGCAGTACCTGTTTATCTACTTGCACTTTGACATGCTTTCGAACTGCTAGGTTGGCAGGAGCAGGGACCGAGCAATGGGAGCTCACCCCGTCGCGGGGATTCGAACCACCAACCTTCTGATTGGCAAATCCTAGGCTCTGTGGTTTAGACCACAGCGCCACCCACATCCCTGGACATGAAATACTGGACTCGAAATCCTGGCATTCAGTTTCATAGTAGTCTCAAACCCTTCATCGATAATGAAGATGCAATGGGATGAACCTTTGACCTTTTGCATGCAATGGATGTCCTCTCCCACTGAGCTTGCACCCCTTCCCTTGACTTGGCCACTGACTGATCAGTTCTGTGAGCTAAGCTAAGCTGGAAGATGGAAACTTGACAATGACGACCCAGTGGGCGCACATTTACCTGCGATCACTTAGAGATGGAGAAGCTGCTTTGCTCGAATTACCAGCATCTTCAGGAAGACTGGGAGAGGTCCCCAGCCCCAAACCCTGGAGAGCTGCTGCCAGTCAGTGTAGACCATACCAGGCTAGATGGTCTAGTGGTCTGACTCCGTATAAGGTGAATTCCTGTGTTCCTAGTTATGCATCTCTCACATTAGATAGCTCAGTTGGTAGATCACGAGGCTCTTAGTTTCAGGGTCATGGGTTCGAGTGCCATGTTGGGCCGATTTCTGCATTGGAGGGGTTGGGCTAGATGACCCTCGGGGTCCCTTCCAACTCCACGTTTCTATGATGTTCGACGTTTTATCCCACATGGCCTCCATTGTCGTCAATGCCGATCCAGTCCTGTCCATGACACATATCAAAGGGCGAGAGGGTAGGTCCTTAGGGGGGTTGCAATCTAGAAATAGACATGAGGGGAGGCTGAAGAGAAAAGGCAGGGCGAACAGGGGAAGGCTAGATCATTAATTTCAATTAAATGTACTTTGGCTTAGTTACAGTAGGATATTGGGACTCAGAGAGGTGTGCCAAAAGTTTAGTGCATGGGTGGGAAAGCATAATTCCGCCTGTTTTCCTTGCAGAGGAGTTGAAGTTTTGCAGGCAGCGTGGAGATAAAAGACCAGCGGCTTTAGCTTTACTCCATAAATGCTTAGTGCCGCCTTCCCCAGCCAGCCAGAAGTTGGTTGGACTACAACTCCCATCATTCCTGGCTGTTGACGGTGCTGGCTGGGGCTGATGGGAGCTGGAGTCCAGCAACATCAGGAGGGTGCCAGATTGTGTTTACAGGATTTCTGGTGCTTGAAGACGTGCTCCTCGGATGCAGAACATCCCAGATTCTGTTCCTGATAAGGTAAAGGGACCCCTGACCATTAGGTCCAGTCGTGATCGACTCTGGGGTTGCAGCGCTCATCTCTCTTTATTGGCCGAGGGAGCCGGCATACAGCTTCCAGGTCATGTGGCCAGCATGACTAAGCCGCTTCTGGCGAACCAGAGCAGCGCACGGAAACGCCGTTTACCTTCCCGCCGGAGTGGTACCTATTTATCCACTTGCACTAGGGTGCTTTTGAACTGCTAGGTTGGCAGGAGCAGGGACCGAGCAATGGGAGCTCACCCCGTCATGGGGATTCGAACCGCCGACCTTCTGATCGGCAAGCCCTAGGCTCCGTGGTTTAACCCACAGCACCACCCGCATCCCTTCTGTTCCTGGTATGCCTGGTTAAAAACAAGAAGTGGCTGCCTGTCAGAGCGAGTGAGGTCCCTATGAATGCTAGCACTTGCCTGACCCCTGTGTACTTGCTTCTGTAACCCTGCTCAACTCAGGATGAGCAATTAGATTATTTACAATAATCTCCAGCACCGTCTTCCTCCAAGGAAAGATGACTCCCCTGAGGCGGCTTGGAGGAAGAGAAAATACGTTCCCAGACAATGTAGGAAAGCACCTTCTCATTAACATGTCCTGCGCTTTGCATGCTGTTGTTAATGCACACTCCTAAGGCGCACACTTAAAATTGCAATCCTGAGTACACCCAACTAGCAGCAGTCTAGTCGGTCAGATTTACCTCTGAGCAGACTGGGCTGTGAAACATTCAGAACTTCAAACCTACAGCAAAATTGTGGGAACGTGTTTCTGCGTTAAGAGCGATGCACGGAATTCGCACCAAGGTCCTGTGTTTTCACCTGTGTGCCATTCAGAACGGCTTGTATTTTGTCTGCTAAATAAGTGCGGTTGGCAGGGAAGTTGCATTATTGATCACAGATCTAAGTTATATTATTTGAGAACGCAAGGGACCATCTGTTGACATAGTGTGTGTGTGTGTTTTGGGGGGAGATATTGTACCCTATATGGGATGCAGGTGGCACTGTGAGTTAAACCACAGAGCATAGGACTTGCCGATGAGAAGGTCAGCGGTTTGAGTCCCCGCGACGGGGTGACCTCCCGTTGATCGGTCCCTGCTCCTGCCAACCTAGTAGTTCGAAAGCACGTCAAAGTGCAAGTAGATAAATAGATACCGCTCCGGCGGGAAGGTAAACGACGTTTCTGTGCACTGCTCTGGTTCACCAGAAGCAGCTTAGTCATGCTGGCTACATGACCCAGAAGCTGTACGCCATCTCCCTCGGCCAATAAAGCGAGATGAGCACCGCAAACCCAGAGTCGGTCACGATTGGACCTAATGGTCAGGGGTCCCTTCACCCTTACCTTATTGTACCCTATACCGAAAGTTAACCCCTTATAGTTAAATGCGTCCTGTTTCCAACATATGCAGAGATCTGGAGCAAGCAGCAGGAGCCCATGCCAGTGAGATACCTGCAGGGGCAAAGAGTTTAGCCGAACAATTTGCTCCAGATGGCTTCAGTCTGCAAGTGGCTATTCCAAAATGCACCTCCACCAGGAAATCCGAGTGGAAGTCGACAAGGAATTCTAACAGAGAATTCAGATCACCCTCACCAGACTAATTCCCAGCTTTATTTGGTGGGAAGCACTGGCAAATCCGGTATAAAACTGGTACGAGTTCGTAGGATAAAATGCCTTTATTATATAGGATCGTGAGCCCCGTTTCCTCTCCCAATGCATTGAGGATTCCCTTGTATCCCCACAAGCACTTTAGAAATAGGGGGTGCATTCTCCTTTCTCACGATCATCCTGTTTGTTTCATCCCTTAATTGCTTCTGAGGAGTCCAAACCACAGTGGAATTCCTTTGAAAGCTGGAGTAACTGTTTGTGAGAACAAAGCCCTTGGTGAATCTTGGTTTTTTTTCCCAATGAGGCAAACTTTCTTAATATCCTCTAAATGTTTGCGTGGTCTGCAAAGCACGTATCTGAAGATAACATCAGAATTTTTTCTTTCATGAAAAGTGGAGCTGAGGGATGCTGATTTCATCTACGGAGGCCTTTTAAAATGCCTCTTCATCTTGTATCACTTCAGATGAAAGGATTTAACTGCACAGCACAGCTAACCATCACAGCTAATTAGGTGTAATGCTCTTTTCACACCAGCACTGATTTGCAAGGCAAAACTTTGGGCAGGTCTCCCTTTTCCCTAGGTACCTTGAGTCTGGAAAAGGGTTGTGAGGTTTGCATGAAGACAGGGAGAAACAGGCCTGGCCTGATCCACAGACAGATAGCCATGTCATTTGCCAAGTCCCAGACAACAGGCTTCTAAGTATGGCTGCTCATACAGGGTTGCCATGAGTCCTCCTTTTCCAGGACATGTCCTCTTTTTCAGGATCAAAGTTTCTGTCCAGGTATATTTTCAAAATTTGGCAAAATGTCTGGGTTTTTTTTTTTAAATTTCTTTACAGTAAGCCAATAAAAAAATTCTAGTGCATGACACTCAGATGTAAGGCACCCAGCTAAGCAGAGAATCACAACAGAGCAGCATCTTAAACTAGCTACATCACATATAAATCCCTTCTCTTGTCACCAAACTCAAAGGACTCTGGCTCAGCTACAAGATTTTGGAGAAGGAGTCTGGGAGGCCGAGAGTTAACATCCCCCCTGCCCTTAAGGAGAGTCCATATGTACGTTTTAAACAGTTTAATTAAATTGTTCTGTGCACACTGATGTTCACAAAGATGTGGACACGAGCCCCAATACTTTCGTGTCGCAGGTGAGGGAGCAATATCTATTATTATTACTATTTTCTTGTTGAAAGTTAAGAACAGCTACTAGCAGTGTATCACAGCTTCTATAGCAGAGGTCAGCAAACTTTTTCAGCAGCGAGCCGGTCCACTGTCCTTCAGACCTTGTGGGGGGTCAGACTATTTTTTTTGGGGGGGGGAATGGACGAATTCCTATGCCCCACAAATAACCCAGAGATGCTTTTTAAATAAAACGGCACATTCTACTCATTTAAAAACATGCTGATTCCCAGACCATCTGCGGGCCGGATTTAGAAGACGATTGGGCTGCATCCGGCCCCAGGGCCTTAGTTTGCCTACCCATGTTCTATAGCCTACATATAGTTAGGGATATTTAAAATGAGAGTTGTCATAGCGATCCATAGATAAAAGTAGGAGTCGGCAAATGTGTCCTCTTTTTTGATCTTCAAAATATGGCAACCCTAAGTAAGGATTGGGTGGTTTGGTTGTTTTTGTGTGTGTCTGAG